>NC_000073.6:52811091-53411091 GCF_000001635.26 Mus musculus
AACATGTAAGCATGGTGACTCTGAGGTTATTGTTTGAGGATAGAAGTTTATTGTTGTGCAGTTACAGCTACAAATTCCTCCACTCCCAGCTATGGTGATGGATGAAGGATTTCACTGAACATTCCAGGCCAGCATCTGCACATAATATGCAGAATATCAGCAGCGCTATACTGTGAAAATCTGTCTCAAAACAAACAGAGAAACAAAGAAGAAGGAAGGAAGGAAGGAAGGAAGGAAGGGAGGGAGGGAGGGAGGGAGGGAGGGAGGGAGGGAGGGAGGGAAAAGAGAAGCTCCTGACACAATATATCCTCATGACAAATAAAAATGAAAAATACCAAAAAGTAAAAGGTATGTAAATAATACTAAGTAGACACTAATGTTTTCAAATTGGAGAGTTGATGACCAAGGAAAAGAGAATATAAATGCATTTCACTTTTAGAATATTTCAGGCAGACAGTGGTGGCTCTCACACCTTCAATACCAGCCCTCAGCAGGCAGAGACAGGAATTCTCCATAAGTTAGAGGCCAGCCTGGTCTACAGAGTGAGTTTCAGGACATTCAGGCAACATACACAGAGAAACCATCTCAAGAAAACAAAAACAAAATACTTTATTTTTTTTTCTCCTAAAGAGCAAGTAATATTGTACTCATAGTTTATTAGCTCCCCTAATTCAAAATTAGAACTCTGAGATTCCATTGTTAGAGGTTACAAAGTGGTCTAGTGTGGGATACGCAAAGAGCTTGAGTCCCGAGCCCTGGACCTGTACCCTCATGAGTGTCACACCAGGTGAGAGAAGTTCATTGTCCTTCGCAACAGGACCCAGCCTTTTTTTTTTAATTAATTAATTTTATTTTTTCTGAGACAGGGTTTCTCTGTATAGCCCTAGCTGTCCCGGAATTCACTCTGTAGACCAGGCTGGCCTAAACTCAGAAATCTGCCTTCCTCTGCCTCCCAAGTGCTGGGACTAAAGGTCTGCACTACCACTGCCTGGCCAGACTCAGCCTTTTAATATTAGTCCTTTTAACAAGCATTTGGAAAAAATATTGTTGAAAATGTTTAGACTTCATGTTAACGAAATGGTCCAGGGAAGCCTACAGACCACATACTGCCCTCTACACAAGGGCTTTCACAGTGAGTCTTCTCTATTGATAACATTGTATATATTGTTTCCCATGAGAAAACAGAACTGAAGATTAAGCAATCCATAAAGCATTTAAGGTAAAACACAAAGGTCAACATGGTTTTTTCTGTCTCTCAATCCTCTGGTTTCTTTTCAATTCCACGAGCTTTGTCTTTGCATCTGATAGGAGCTTAGACGGCAAGTATTTCACTCTCCAGAGATGTCTTCAGATTCGCTGCACTGTAATGAGTCAGTGAATTCCAGACCTGTGCAAGGAATCTGTGATACATGAACAGATTGCTATCAATATTGCTAAATTTAGTAAGTTATAGTATCTTGTGTTTGTTGACTGTTTCCCCTTAATGAGCAAACTGAGAGTGAAGCCAAATGTGACAAAGCCAAGGTTAGACACCTGGATTGTTCTCAGAGACCCAACAGAAACAAACCAACTGAAAATGCTTATATGGAATTTAACATTACGCTGATACAGTAAAAGAAGGCTTAAGAAAAATACAGTAGATCAACCAAAGAGCAGAAGTGAAAAGCAAATCTGATTTGAAGAGAAAGGTAATTTTACAGTTAAAGTTTTATGCTCCTGGAGATCCAAATTTTCCTTAAAACATACAATAGTAAACACCCCATTAATAATATACAACATTTTTACTTTGTACACTTTAGAGTATGTGATTTTTTTAATTTTAGTTCATCAATTCTACTCTTAATAATGTGTAACTTCTTTCTCTGATGCTTTCTATTTGATCATCTACCTTCATTATTTCTTGGGACCTGGGTTGCCTTTGTTATACAGCTTTAAATTAGACACATTTTAGAGACATTAGTGCTACAATCAGGTAGACAATTTACAGCAAAGGGTAATTTTGGCTATCAGTCTTAGATGTTATATGATTACATTCTTAGCTTTTATGTTGGAGAAAGGTAGCAGACTGTACATTTCAAAAGGTTTTCCTCAACAGTGAAAGAATCTAAGGTTGTTTTGCAGAGGTGAGCGATTAATAACTATTGGGGCAGAGGGCTAAGGCAGCCCATGATAATTTGGCTCTGGACTTGGAGTAGTCCAAGTCTCCACAATTATTGAATTGATCAGAATTTTGGGAAGTTTACTGCAGGTTTGGCTTGTGGTTTTATTGAACATTCCAAGTTATCATAATATTGTGTAAATCATCATGGAATAAAATGAAAAGTAAACATTAATAATGGATTTTGCAAACTTCTCATGTTTCTCATCTCCAATGCTTCAAAATACACAAAAGTTCTAAATCCCTGCATGAGGAACTTGTTAAAATCTGCCTTTTGTCTAAATTAATTTATATTATATCTCCTTATAGAAGCACTGTTGAGAAGTGTAAGCCCTTCTGAGATATTTAAACATATGGTCCTAAGGGTCTGTGAACCCAGTTTTCTCATGTACCATGAATGTAATAGTCTGTGTATAGGTGGTGATGTTTCAGGGGAAAAGAAACTGCACCATATGATTTCTGTAATGACAAGGACTTGGGACGGCAACAGGGCAGAAAGTTACCTGTGTGCAACAGTGCAGCTCAGCTATACTGGATGGCATTCTGATCCAGCATCTGTCTACAGACAGGTGAAGGCATCTCATAGATCAAAGATAAGATCATGTCAAAACCACAGCAGGTGTTACAGCATCTCAGTTAAGTTCCACCTATCTTCACATATCAGCATTTCGAAGATGTCTTTCCTGAATGACAGTCACTTGAAAATGAGGCCAAATCATTCAAGCAGAAAATTTTCTAGACTTAATATTCAGCATTGTTCTTGAAGGATTAAGATGACAAGGAACCTAGTATTTTTAGTACTTTTCAGTATCAACTTCCTACAATGTCATTAAAAAAATCTGAGAAGACTGAAGGCACAAACCTCATATCTCTTCCCCCTCCCCCTGCTTCTATGAGGGTGTACTTCCACCAACCTGCCCACTCAGGCCTCACAGCCCCAGCCCTAGCATTCCCCTATGCTTGGGCATCAAGCCACAACAGGACCAACAGGCTACCCTCCCATTGATGCCAGATAAGGCAATCCTCTGCTAAATATGCAGCTGGAGGCATGGGTCCCTCCATGTGCTTTGATTGGTGGTTTAGTCCCTCTAGGAGGTCTGGTTGGTTGATACTGTTATTCTTCCTATGTGGTTGCAAACTGTTTCAGTTCCTTCAGTCCTTCACCTAACTCTGCCACTGGGGACCCGTGCTCACTCTGATGTTTGGCTGCATGCACCCGCCTCTGCATTTGTCAGGCTCTGGCAGAGCCTCTTATAGGAATTTGGTGTCTGTCGGTGGGATGGATCCCTAGTTGGGGCAGTCTCTGGATGGCCTTTTCTTCAGTCTCTGCTCCACTCTTTGTCTCTGCATTTCCCTTAGACAAGAACCTGTAGAGACTATATCCAGAGGTTAGGCATGGCTCCCGGTTGAGGGATGGGGCCAACCACCCATCTTAAAAATATTAAGTCACATTGGAGATCCTTAAGTTGTAGTCCTGTCTAAGTATTTTTTAAAAATCTATAAATGTATATAAAATATAAAATAATTTATGCCAGTAATATAAATAGATTATAATCCTTGGGATTTACTCCTCAATATTAATCGAATAATGAAATGTTATTTGTTTGTTTATTTATTTATTTATTTATTTATTTATTTATTTTGCAGATTCTTCTTTGTGATAGGAACATGGAATAACAATGGCTAATATGCCCGTTTCATATCTTGTTTGAACAATTTGATGATGATCTCATCTTAAAGTTCTGGTTTTATATTTTGTGTTTTATTTTTTTTTTGAGAAGAATCCATGTCTTCATCAAACTGAAAAAAGTGATCTGCTGCACGGTGCATCTTTGAGATGGGTTGTTCTCAAAAGTGCTCACAAGTGTCCCTTTTCCATGTGCCTGTCATCACACTGGCATGCCCTGTCTTCTTGACCTCCAGTGAATAGCTCAATACTATCTTCTTTTAGGCACCACCTCTACTATTTTCTTGCATCAAGCCACGGTCTAATTGACATTGTAGTTTACCCACTAATTAGAATACTGCTTCAATTTGTGCAAAGTGAATGGTGAAGCTGGTGTTAGTCTGTGTCAGCTGGAGGACCTGATTTATTACAAGCCCAGAGCACTGAAGAATTTTTGCTACATTGTCCAGATCAAGCTGCAATTAAACTATATATGCATAGATTACATTATATACAAACATAAAAGTGTAATAATGATAAATGATAATTCATGTGAGTTTAATATTTTAATCAATTCTATATTGTTCAACTTTACAAGATGAAATTTTATAATTATGTCTTCAAATAATTGTATGAACTTTTAAAAATTGCATTTTCTTGACGGAAACATGAAGATGAACTCCTGTTTTTTCTGACATTCTGTTATAAGAAAGCTACACAACGGCTGGGGAGGCGACCTAAGCCACAGCAGCAGCGGTCGCCATCTTGGTCCGGGACCCGCCGAACTTAGGAAATTAGTCTGAACAGGTGAGAGGGTGCGCCAGAGAACCTGACAGCTTCTGGAACAGGCGGAAGCACAGAGGCGCTGAGGCAGCACCCTGTGTGGGCCGGAGACAGCCGGCCACCTTCCGGACCGGAGGACAGGTGCCCACCCGGCTGGGGAGGCGGCCTAAGCCACAGCAGCAGCGGTCGCCATCTTGGTCCCGGGACTCCAAGGAACTTAGGAATTTAGTCTGCTTAGGTGAGAGTCTGTACCACCTGGGAACTGCCAAAGCAACACAGTGTCTGAGAAAGGTCCTGTTTTGGGCCTTCTTCTTCGGCCAGGAGGAGGCCCAAATACAAGATATCTGCGCACCTTCCCTGTAAGAGAGCTTGCCAGCAGAGAGTGCTCTGAGCACTGAAACTCAGAGGAGAGAATCTGTCTCCCAGGTCTGCTGATAGACGGTAACAGAATCACCAGAAGAACAATCTCTAAACAGAGTCAACTATAACTACTAACTCCAGAGATTACCAGATGGCGAAAGGTAAACGGAGGAATCTTACTAACAGGAACCAAGACCACTCACCATCACCAGAACCCAGCACACCCACTTCGCCCAGTCCAGGGAACCCCAACACACCTGAGAACCTAGACCTAGATTTAAAAGCATATCTCATGATGATGGTAGAGGACATCAAGAAGGACTTTAATAAATCACTTAAAGAAATACAGGAGAACACTGCTAAAGAGTTACAAGTCCTTAAAGAAAAACAGGAAAACACAATCAAACAGGTAGAAGTCCTTACAGAAAAAGAGGAAAAAACATACAAACAGGTGATGGAAATGAACAAAACCATACTAGACCTAAAAAGGGAAGTAGACACAATAAAGAAAACTCAAAGCGAGGCAACACTAGATATAGAAACCCTAGGAAAGAAATCTGGAACCATAGATTTGAGCATCAGCAACAGAATACAAGAGATGGAAGAGAGAATCTCAGGTGCAGAAGATTCCATAGAGAACATCGGCACAACAATCAAAGAAAATGGAAAATGCAAAAAGATCCTAACTCAAAATATCCAGGAAATCCAGGACACAATAAGAAGACCAAACGTACGGATAATAGGAGTGGATGAGAATGAAGATTTTCAACTCAAAGGTCCAGCAAACATCTTCAACAAAATTATTGAAGAAAACTTCCCAAATCTAAAGAATGAGATGCATATGAACATACAAGAAGCCTACAGAACTCCAAATAGACTGGACCAGAAAAGAAATTCCTCCCGACACATAATAATCAGAACATCAAATGCACTAAATAAAGATAGAATACTAAAAGCAGTAAGGGAAAAAGGTCAAGTAACATATAAAGGCAAGCCTATCAGAATTACACCAGATTTTTCACCAGAGACTATGAAAGCCAGAAGAGCCTGGACAGATGTTATACAGACACTAAGAGAACACAAACTGCAGCCCAGGCTACTATACCCAGCCAAACTCTCAATTATCATAGAGGGAGAAACCAAAGTATTCCACGACAAAACCAAATTCACGCATTATCTCTCCACGAATCCAGCCCTTCAAAGGATAATAACAGAAAAAAACCAATACAAGAACGGGAACAACGCCCTAGAAAAAACAAGAAGGTAATCCCTCAACAAACCTAAAAGAAGACAGCCACAAGAACAGAATGCCACCTTTAACAACTAAAATAACAGGAAGCAACAATTACTTTTCCTTAATATCTCTTAACATCAATGGTCTCAACTCGCCAATAAAAAGACATAGACTAACAAACTGGCTACACAAACAAGACCCAACATTTTGCTGCTTACAGGAAACTCATCTCAGAGAAAAAGATAGACACTACCTCAGAATGAAAGGCTGGAAAACAATTTTCCAAGCAAATGGTATGAAGAAACAGGCTGGAGTAGCCATCCTAATATCTGATAAGATTGACTTCCAACCCAAAGTCATCAAAAAAGACAAGGAGGGACACTTCATTCTCATCAAAGGTAAAATCCTCCAAGAGGAACTCTCAATTCTGAATATCTATGCTCCAAATACAAGAGCAACCACATTCACTAAAGAAACTTTAGTAAAGCTCAAAGCACACATTGCGCCTCACACAATAATAGTGGGAGACTTCAACACACCACTTTCACCAATGGACAGATCATGGAAACAGAAACTAAACAGGGACACACTGAAACTAACAGAAGTGATGAAACAAATGGATCTGACAGATATCTACAGAACATTTTATCCTAAAACAAAAGGATATACCTTCTTCTCAGCACCTCATGGTACCTTCTCCAAAATTGACCACATAATAGGTCACAAAACAGGCCTCAACAGATTCAAAAATATTGAAATTGTCCCATGTATCCTATCAGATCACCATGCACTAAGGCTGATCTTCAATAACAAAATAAATAACAGAAAGCCAACATTCACATGGAAACTGAACAACACTCTTCTCAATGATACCTTGGTCAAGGAAGGAATAAAGAAAGAAATTAAAGACTTTTTAGAGTTTAATGAAAATGAAGCCACAATGTACCCAAACCTTTGGGACACAATGAAAGCATTTCTAAGAGGGAAACTCATAGCTCTGAGTGGCTCCATGAAGAAACGGGAGAGAGCACATACTAGCAGCTTGACAACACATCTAAAAGCTCTAGAAAAAAAGGAAGCAAATTCAACCAAGAGGAGTAGACGGCAGGAAATAATCAAACTCAGGGGTGAAATCAACCAAGTGGAAACAAGAAGAACTATTCAAAGAATTAACCAAACGAGGAGTTGGTTCTTTGAGAAAATCAACAAGATAGATAAACCCTTAGCTACACTCACTAAAGGGCACAGGGACAAAATCCTAATTAACAAAATCAGAAATGAAAAGGGAGACATAACAAAAGATCCTGAAGAAATCCAAAACACCATCAGATCCTTCTACAAAAGGCTATACTCAACAAAACTGGAAAACCTGGAAGAAATGGACAAATTTCTGGACGGATACCAGGTACCAAAGTTGAATCAGGATCAAGTAGACCATCTAAACAGTCCCATATCCCCTAAAGAAATAGAAGCAGTTATTAATAGTCTCCCAGCCAAAAAAAGCCCAGGACCAGACGGGTTTAGTGCAGAGTTCTATCAGACCTTCAAAGAAGATCTAACTCCAGTTCTGCACAAACTTTTTCACAAGATAGAAGTAGAAGGTTTTCTACCCAACTCATTTTATGAAGCCACTATTACTCTGATACCTAAACCACAGAAAGATCCAACAAAGATAGAGAACTTCAGACCAATTTCTCTTATGAACATCGATGCAAAAATCCTTAATAAAATTCTCGCTAACCGAATCCAAGAACACATTAAAGCAATCATCCATCCTGACCAAGTAGGTTTTATTCCAGGGATGCAGGGATGGTTTAATATACGAAAATCCATCAATGTAATCCATTATATAAACAAACTCAAAGACAAAAACCACATGATCATCTCGTTAGATGCAGAAAAAGCATTTGACAAGATCCAACACCCATTCATGATAAAAGTTCTGGAAAGATCAGGAATTCAAGGCCAATACCTAAACATGATAAAAGCAATCTACAGCAAACCAGTAGCCAACATCAAAGTAAATGGAGAGAAGCTGGAAGCAATCCCACTAAAATCAGGGACTAGACAAGGCTGCCCACTTTCTCCCTACCTTTTCAACATAGTACTTGAAGTATTAGCCAGAGCAATTCGACAACAAAAGGAGATCAAGGGGATACAAATTGGAAAAGAGGAAGTCAAAATATCACTTTTTGCAGATGATATGATAGTATATATAAGTGACCCTAAAAATTCCAACAGAGAACTCCTAAACCTGATAAACAGCTTCGGTGAAGTAGCTGGATATAAAATTAACTCAAACAAGTCAATGGCCTTTCTCTACACAAAGAATAAACAGGCTGAGAAAGAAATTAGGGAAACAACACCCTTCTCAATAGCCACAAATAATATAAAATATCTCGGCGTGACTCTAACGAAGGAAGTGAAAGATCTGTATGATAAAAATTTCAAGTCCCTGAAGAAAGAAATTAAAGAAGATCTCAGAAGATGGAAAGATCTCCCATGCTCATGGATTGGCAGGACCAACATTGTAAAAATGGCTATCTTGCCAAAAGCAATCTACAGATTCAATGCAATCCCCATTAAAATTCCAACTCAATTCTTCAACGAATTAGAAGGAGCAATTTGCAAATTCATCTGGAATAACAAAAAACCTAGGATAGCAAAAACTCTTCTCAAGGATAAAAGAACCTCTGGTGGAATCACCATGCCTGACCTAAAGCTTTACTACAGAGCAATTGTGATAAAAACTGCATGGTACTGGTATAGAGACAGACAAGTGGACCAATGGAATAGAATTGAAGACCCAGAAATGAACCCACACACCTATGGTCACTTGATCTTCGACAAGGGAGCCAAAACCATCCAGTGGAAGAAAGACAGCATTTTCAACAATTGGTGCTGGCACAACTGGTTGTTATCATGTAGAAGAATGCGAATCGATCCATACTTATCTCCTTGTACTAAGGTCAAATCTAAGTGGATCAAGGAACTTCACATAAAACCAGAGACACTGAAACTTATAGAGGAGAAAGTGGGGAAAAGCCTTGAAGATATGGGCACAGGGGAAAAATTCCTGAACAGAACAGCAATGGCTTGTGCTGTAAGATCGAGAATTGACAAATGGGACCTAATGAAACTCCAAAGTTTCTGCAAGGCAAAAGACACTGTCTATAAGACAAAAAGACCACCAACAGACTGGGAAAGGATCTTTACCTATCCTAAATCAGATAGGGGACTAATATCCAACATATATAAAGAACTCAAGAAGGTGGACCTCAGAAAATCAAATAACCCCCTTAAAAAATGGGGCTCAGAACTGAACAAAGAATTCTCACCTGAGGAATACCGAATGGCAGAGAAGCACCTGAAAAAATGTTCAACATCCTTAATCATCAGGGAAATGCAAATCAAAACAACCCTGAGATTCCACCTCACACCAGTGAGAATGGCTAAGATCAAAAATTCAGGTGACAGCAGATGCTGGCGAGGATGTGGAGAAAGAGGAACACTCCTCCATTGTTGGTGGGATTGCAGGCTTGTACAACCACTCTGGAAATCAGTCTGGCGGTTCCTCAGAAAATTGGACATAGTACTACCGGAGGATCCAGCAATACCTCTCCTGGGCATATATCCAGAAGAAGCCCCAACTGGTAAGAAGGACACATGCTCCACTATGTTCATAGCAGCCTTATTTATAATAGCCAGAAACTGGAAAGAACCCAGATGCCCCTCAACAGAGGAATGGATACAGAAAATGTGGTACATCTACACAATGGAGTACTACTCAGCTATTAAAAAGAATGAATTTATGAAATTCCTAGCCAAATGGATGGACCTGGAGAGCATCATCCTGAGTGAGGTAACACAATCACAAAGGAACTCACACAATATGTACTCACTGATAAGTGGATACTAGCCCAAAACCTAGGATACCCACGATATAAGATACAATTTCCTAAACACATGAAACTCAAGAAAAATGAAGACTGAAGTGTGGACACTATGCCCCTCCTTAGAAGTGGGAACAAAACACCCATGGAAGGAGTTACAGAAACAAAGTATGGAGCTGAGATGAAAGGATGGACCATGTAGAGACTGCCATATCCAGGGATCCACCCCATAATCAGCTTCCAAATGCTGACACCATTGCATACACTAGCAAGATTTAACTGAAAGGACCCAGATGTAGCTGTCTCTTGTGAGACTATGCCGGGGCCTAGCAAACACAGAAGTGGATGCTCACAGTCAGCTAATGGATGGATCACAGGGCTCCCAATGGAGGAGCTAGAGAAAGTACCCAAGGAGCTAAAGGGATCTTCAACCCTATAGGTGGAACAACATTATGAACTAACCAGTACCCCTGAGCTCTTGACTCTAGCTGCATATGTATCAAAAGATGGCCTAGTCGGCCATCACTGGAAAGAGAGGCCCATTGGACACGCAGACTTTGTGTGCCCCGGTACAGAGGAACGCCAGGGCCAAAGGGGGGGAGTGGGTGGGTAGGGGAGTGGGGGTGGGTGGGTAAGGGGGACTTTTGGTATAGCATTGGAAATGTAAATGAGCTAAATACCTAATAAAAAATGGAAAAAAAAAAAAAAAGAAAGCTACACAAACATTAGGCTGATATGGTACCTCCACATTTTAAAATATGTCCTGTTTATGGATCTATGTGTATCAGTTCCTAATTGCCTGTAACTTTACCTCCCCTCCCAGGGAATCCTATGCCTATATATACCTATGTAGGCACCTGTATATACTCATTAACATACATACAATATGTGTGTGTGTGTGTGTGTGTGTGTGTGTGTGTGTGTGTGTGTGTGTGTGTGTATGAGAGAGAGAGAGAGAGAGAGAGAGAGAGAGAGAGAGAGAGAGAGAGAGAGAGAGAGGATGGAGAGAGACAGAGACACACAGAGAAAATTAGACAAAAATAAACCTTAAAAACATGCAAAGAAAATGTAGTCTGATCTTATAAATATACATGTATAAGGAAGAGACATTCATTTTCAGAAGGGTAGGGCTTTATAATGCTAATGTTGCTGAATAAATAAGGAAAGCATTAATAAAAGCCAGAGGGCAAATTGCAGTGTAAAATAGAAACTAAGAGGCTTGACAGAGGGTCTTTAAGTGGTTAAGGATATTTGTTATTTTGAGAGTATCCAAGTTTGGCGGTAGCACCCACAGATGTTATATGACTCACAGCATCCTGTCCTGTATAACTCCTGGTATAGTTAATTTTGTTGCCTCTTTTGGTCTCCAAGGCACACTCAGATATGCACAAGCACACACACACACTCACACACACACACACACACACACACACACACATACAACCACACACTAACATAAAAGAAACCAAGTATATACATTCCCTAACACTTATACTAAAATACTTACTGAGTGCTTGCTCTGGAAAAAGAAATCATGTTCTAGATTCAAAACATTTCACAGAAAGTTAGGCGCTCAGGGCCTTATGCAGTAATGTGTACTGCATGGACAGAGAAGCAGTTTAAAATACAGAGAGGAAAGTTTATTGGTTGGGACTTTTTCTATAGAAATGTAAATGATTTGCTCATTTAAAATAGTTGATAGGATGTTTCCTTGAGCTGAATTTATATTATATATCTTGAGTAGTATATATCTTTGTAGTATATATGTATACATAACAATAGAAAATATTTTCAGATAATTAAATAAATATTTAATGTACCATTGAAGAAAAATTGAAAAGTCTTAGACTGTTTGTTGGATGTAGTGAGTGGAAGTAGTACCAGATGAGTAGTATGATGATACTATACCCATCAAACTACATTCAGGATTAATGGAGTATTGTCTTGTGAGAAGATGGTGCTACAAATTTTTGTAATGAAACAAGGGTTATCTTTCTTTCCCACAATGAACACTATACACTATTGAGGTAGGTGCCTGCTGAATACAATGTGATTACACGCATATACAGACATGGGTGTTTCCCACAAGCGGAGTAATCTCAGTATGGGACCCATGCTTGCCAACATAGCACCTTGATGGTGACTCAGGCTGCAGGGAGAGATTCCAAACAGCTTTGAGGTCATTTAAAAACTTAAATCTTGTCAGTTTAGGGTAGATTAGTTAAAGAAAAAAGATAGAATTAGAGATGTATGTCACTGTAGACTAGCATATGGATAAATGCTTCGAGATATAATTAAAGGATGCTCAAGCCAGGAAGAACACTTGTGGAGAAACTACTCAAAATCTCTCTTTAGATGAATATTCTATGTAAAAAAAAAACAAAACAAACAAGCAAACAAACAAAAAAACAAGAGCAGTTTCTACATCGGCTGTGAAATAAGGTGACATTTTACAAGTTTTTAGGATTCTTTCCCATGCTACTGAGGACTGAGGGCTTAGAATAGTGTCTTTTTGTTCCTTTGTGGAGGTCATTGTTCTCCTACTTCATCTGGCATCCACAGCAGCTTAAGGCTACTATTTTGAGAACTTTAAACAAGGCTTGATAAAATTCCAAGCAGCAGCATCAGTGAGCTTTTCCTTGGAGTATCTGATGCAGATGCTGTTGCAATTGTACTATGAAGGGCAAATTCATTACATTGTCCTGAAAATAGTCTCTAAGAAGATCTCAATACTCTCCCTGTGCACTCACTGTCATGATCATCTTTGAAGTGTATGTCCAGTCCATGCAACACAGCATTTCAGTATGCATCATCATCAAAACATTAAACCTTAATATGTAACATTTACCTTCATGAGTAGTTCAAGACAGCCAAGGATCAAGAATCAGAAGATAGAAAACTCCCTCAAAGGAGAACACTAATACCTTGACCTTTATTAGAATGGCTAGGATAGTTTATAAAATCACAGTCCACACCAGGATGCCAACCAGCAAATTCCTAACACTTTGTTTGCCCTTAATTCTAACATCTTTGAATGTTTTTCTAAATTGCTTGAATTATTAATTAGGCAATATTCATTCTTTGTTTATTATGAAAGTCTCACTTTAAGTAAGGAAATCAGTACTTACTGAGCATTCACGAACAGAAAGTGCCAGGTGCACTGAATATTGTTCATAACTTGAATATTTATTCTTTCTCAATAGCGTTTAAAAGATCACAACGTCATTGTTTTAGAGACACGGAGAAAGCCAATGGATCTGCTAATAGTGAACATAGCTAGTGGTACAAAACCTACCTTGTTGCTAATTTATATACTGTATCGTGCATAGGATGTCTCATCTCCCATCAAACCAATGTCCACTCTGCAGGTAAAAGATTAAAATAGTTAAATCTTACTTATGTTCATTTACACTTTTCTAAGAATACAAAATAAATAAACATTGAAGACAAGTTACTGGATTACCCAGGACTCTAAGTTACTATGAATTTTCTCTTTAAGAGCAGACTCACAGTCTGAAACAACAGCTTCTCTTCCCTTTTCTATTTTCTTGTACTAAGTCCTGCAAACTATGAAGCCCATTTCTATTTAATTTGCATCTTGAATACCTATTCCAACTTTGACTGGCACTAAATAATTCTGGATTAATAATAATGGATTTTCAGGTTTGTTAGTTTGTTTATTTGATTGATTGAGTGATTATTTATTTTAATCTATGCTGATTCTTTGTGGAATGATGGGATTAGAGTATTCTTCTATTAATCATAAACTGAGTTGATATATATATATATTGTCAAGAAATTGATAAACTAATTATTTATTCCTAAACGTCTTAAACCATATGTTGTGGGTCTGCGGAGGTATCTTAGTGGTTAAGAGCAAGTACTGCTATTTCAGAAGACTCTGTTGTACAGAGGCAATGGGAAACCCAGATGAGCCCAAGAATTGTGAAGTCCACTGAAACTCACAAAAGAGTCTTTTATTGTTTCAAGTTCGAACTTGGTTCACCTACCTAGCACTCTCTGTGTGAATGCTGGCAAGTGACCCTGAGTCCAGAAAACAGTGGGTTTATAGACAGTATAATTAGGATATAGTGTGAATATTCACAGAAAAGGGGAGTATAGGGTGGAATAGTACTGAAGTGGGAGGTGGGGTTAATGGGTGTCTACTTAAGGACTAATTTTATGGCCAGTCATAAATGTCTGTGACCTGACCTCTCTTTAAATTTTTTCCATGGTTTCCCATGAGCTTGATGTTTCTCTAAGTTAGAGGCACCTGGAGAGTTCTCAGGAGGAAAGTTGGTTTTTGGAGACACAGAATCAGGGAGAATGTCTCCTCATTAAGTGGTAATGCCATTCTAATGCTAGGGGAGGGGAAGGGGCTGTTGCAGGGGGATGCAGCACAGAAACCAGCTGTCTGTATATTGTGCTTGCCTCTGAGGGAGGAAAGATGGGAGCCCCTAGTGGGGAATGCAGAGGTAAACTATACATCATTGAAATCTCTCTGGTATCAGTAATTCAGAAGTTACAACAATTCAAGTTTGGTTTTCCAAGTCAGGTAGAACTGCCTGTATCTCCACATATCCAGGATATGTGATGCCTTCTTCTTGCCTCTGCATGTGTACAATTTTGCACACATGTACAAACTATCCTGTCACCCTATATACACATAATCTAAAACATTGAGATAAATTAAAAATATGTACCTTGCTATTTATAAATTAGATTTCCAAGATCCCAGCATTGAAAGAATAAGCATTGGATACCAAATATTTTAGATACTTTGTCCCTCTTTCTTTCTTTCTTTCTTTCTTTCTTTCTTTCTTTCTTTCTTTCTTTCTTTCTTTCTTTCTTTCTTCCTTCCTTCCTTCCTTCCTTCCTTCCTTCCTTCCTTTCTTTCTTTCTTTCTTTCTTCCTTTCTTTCTGTGAGAAGATAAAGATGGAGGTCACCTACCCCTCCCTAGAATTCCCTTAATGTGCTTTAATTAGGCCTTTAAGCTCACTTCGGAAGCCCTCCATATTTGTAGATGGTAGACATCAGTATGTTGTATTTCTGAAGAATAAAACTCTTTGTGTTTATATACTATTCGAGTGCGGAGTATCATTCTTCAGAGAGTCATGGACCCTTACAGTGGCTTTGTGAACTTGAGATGGTACTTAAGTATACATGGTACCTACATTTTGTCTTTTGTCATGAAATTGAGCTAAAAACAGATGGGGTGCTAAATGAAACACTGCTACTGTTATTTCTTGACAGAACTTGGGATTATGAAGTCACCCCAGCGGAAAAATATCCAAGTCTATCTAAGCATTTTTAACCAAAGAAAAATAAGTCTCCTAAACAAACAAATGAAATTTGGTGCAGATTTACTAATGATCCAAAGATTCAGGGGAAGTTGCCCTTGGCTCTAATGCCAATGTCCATTCATTCTTCCTTCTCCAATGTCCTTGCTGCCTGGATCTAATTCTGCTTACATAGGCCTGCCATGTTTCCACCCTGTCAATGTAACACTAGCTATTAAGAAGCCTCCAGGCACTGTGGAAAATAATAATGTGTGTTTCTAGCATAGTATGTACCTATTTACTATTTACCAGTTTCAGAATGGAAGAGAGAGAAAATATATTCTTTCAAAGAAAACAGGGAGGGAGCCACTTAGGGTTGGGGTGTAAAGCACACTAAGACAATACTGATGTCAGGTCACCTGCATTTATCCTCATCGTGCTGTAATGAGAAAAATTAAGACAATTTAACTGAATAATTTGAAAGTTAGTTAAACTTATTTATTTAAAAGCCTTTTTAGTTTTTTTTTTCTTTAAGTTGAACTCTCAGAAAAACAGCCACTCATTTCTTTAAATTGCAAATTGGTCCTGCATTCTTTAGAATGCAAGTGCTAAAAATATCAGCCATGCTACCTGCCATGGAGAACAGTTCTAACTCAGGAGAGGTTTGCCTGCTGCTGTGGCTGGGTTCCAGTGTTTCCACACATATGACTTGCAAAACAATCAAACACACAGAAAAAGAAATTTGTTCAATAAATATCATTAGAAAAGTTCCCAGTAATTGGTCTTTCTGTATTTAATATCTTTCATTTTTTGAAAAAGTACTGTTATTTTAATCAAAATATATGTGTAGTCAGTGCCAAAGTGTAGTACATCTTTTTTAGGCATGGCATAAATATGGCTCAAGCCCACCTCTTAATATCTTTTCTAGTATCTGATAGCCTCTTAATTATGACTCAACCCCCCTCCCAAGCTCTATCTTTGCACAAAGTTACATTCAGCACCAAACCTACAATCTGGGCTTTGGGAGAACATCTTAGACGCAAACTTTAACACTTCTGCCCAAGGTGATGGGCTCTTTTCTGATCAAGGTGATGACTGCATTTATCTTTATCTACACCTATCGCCTTTAATGTAGAAGTCTGAACTGAAAACTGAAGCATTAGGTGATGGTTGACAAACTTGAATTGCAGAGTCACAGATTGATCAGAATCCCCTATTTGTCACAAGAATCAGAAGGCTGAACTCCTTGATCACCAGAATTTTAATATTAAATACTTCCTATTACATCCCCTCCCCACACTGTGTACCCCAGATCAGGTTTATTGGGCAAAGAAGCTTTGAAGCTTAGAGTTTTGAGGTTCATCGCAAGAACCTCCTCTTTCTTTTCCTAGGGTCAGAGTGAATGGGTTTGTCATTCATTTTTAACTGGTTTAAAGAAAGGAAGAAAGGTAGTACACATTCAATGCTAGTCAGCTTTGTGAGGAGTAAGTTGTTACTTTCCCATTTCTTGTGCTAAAACTTTGGAGGAATGGTAAGTCTACATATATACCTGTGTAGCTCTCTGGAGCTGATGACAGAGGACTGGAGGAACAATTTAATGATGTTAACAGGGTATAAATTGGTTGGCAACGGGGTATTGAAATCAGTCAAGACCAAAGAATAAAGCTGAACAAAATAGTGACCAGATTTCAGAGGATGTGATTAAATTTATAGCGGCTTAGCAAGATGACACTGTATTTAAAGAAAGTGTTGTAACTACAGGTTTTAGTAAACAGAAGGCAGCATAAACTGCCAGGATATCCTGACGCTCACAGTGCAAGACCTGTTTAAAAGTGGGGAGAAAACAAAGATTCAGTAGAAACATTTATAACTCAAATGCTAAATTAAATCCCAAGGCTAGGTTTGCAACCTAAAAGAAATGGTTAACATTTATTTATTTATGAATTTGTGTATATAAATACATATATTTATGTGTATGTGTGTTATATCTCCCTGTATGTCTGCACACCAAAAATCCCTTCTGATTCCATGGGGGTTACAGTTAATGATGGCTGTGAGCCACCATGTGGGTGGTGAGAATTGAACTATCTTGAGGAGCAGCCAGTGTTCTTAACTCCTGAGGCATTTCTCCAGACTCCTAAAAGACAATTTTAACATTTTAAGCTGCAGATTCTTTGTGGGATAACAATGTCAACCTTAAATTATTATCCTGATAAATACTACAGATGATAATCTAGGTCATATTTCAAAATAAAAGGCAACTAGCCTCAATCTTAGATTCCACTGGGACAGGACAATTTTTGTAGAATATTACATTTCAGCTTTTTCAAAACCATAGTAAAGGTATACTATTCTCAAACATACTTTCAGAGGATAGAGTTGGCAGCTGACAGATACAGACCAATCAGGTCTGATATAAAACACTCGTTAAAGAACAGCAAAAGAGGATAACACTCCCTGTCTACCATTGAGTCTTAAAACACATTCAAGTGGAGCAAAAGCGACTGAAAACTGCACTTTCCTTCTCAAAAATTTCTTCTGTAGTTCCTGGGAGACTTTTATCTACTATAACCACTGTGTTACACAGCTATCAAAGTAGCCAGGAGAGCACAAGTTGATGCAGTTTCTATGTTTTGTGAACAGCACGGCCCATCTCATAATTCCTAATATTATTCCTTTCACTCAGTTATATGTAAATACATGACAAGTTGGAAAGTCTCTAGGAATATGACTAAAATGGCCAAGAGATGTAACCAGAGAGATAGAAATGGCTTTTAGAGTCTCACAAACAATAAATAGATTAGAAGTCATGATGCTGAATATGTGCTTCATTTTGCTATTGATGATGAGGTGAGAGTCCTAATTCAAAGTATACTTACTTACATGTTGCAAAAGACTGTGAGGAATATGAAAATACCATTTCATGGACTTTATGAATTTAATTACAGATGGTAATTTTTCTTCTATTAAGAGAAATTTGGTTTTCCAAATCTGATCTTGAGATTCATTACTAAATTGGTGTTTTAAAAACACATCACATGTGTTTATTTTTCCTCAATGTCTAATGTCTAATAATCACTGATTAGAAGAAAATTGATTGTGTACACTTCAGTTTAGATGGAGCTGATTAATTTTGCTACCTCTTGTGGTGTTAAATTTCCCAAAACAATCTGTTCTCTGTGAATTCTAAATGAATTGACTCTTATAGGTCTGAATTAAATAAACAGTGGGAATTTTGGATTATTTTTCTTATATAAAATGTATACAAAGAAAAATGTGTCATTGGTAACTAAAAAGGGCAAAGTATCTCAACTCATGTTTTTTCCTTTTCCATTTTTTATAGGTATTTAGCTCATTTACATTTCCAATGCTATACCAAAAGTCCCCCATACCCACCCACCCCCCACTCCCCTACCCACCCACTCCCCCTTTTTGGCCCTGGCTTTCCCTTGTACTGGGGCATATAAAGTTTGCGTGTCCAATGGGTCTCTCTTTCCAGTGATGGCCGACTAGGCCATCTTTTGATACATATGCAGCTAGAGACACAAGCTCTGGGGGTACTGGTTAGTTCATATTGTTCCACCTATAGGGTTGCAGATCCCTTTAGCTCCTTGGCTACTTTCTCTAGCTCCTCCATTGGGAGCCCTGTGATCCATCCATTAGCTGACTGTGAGCATCCACTTCTGTGTTTGCTAGGCCCCGGCATAGTCTCACAAGAGACAGCTACAGCTGAGTCCTTTCGATAAAATCTTGCTAGTGTATGCAATGGTGTCAGCGTTTGGATGCTGATTATGGGGTGGATCCCTGGATATGGCAGTCTCTACATGGACCATCCTTTCATCTCAGCTCGAAACTTTGTCTCTGTAACTCCTTCCAAGGGTGTTTTGTTCCCACTTCTAAGGAGGGGCATAGTGTCCACACTTCAGTCTTCATTTTTCTTGAGTTTCATGTGTTTAGGAAATTGTATCTTATATCTTGGGTATCCTAAGTTTTGGGCTAATATCCACTTATCAGTGAGTACATATTGTGTGAGTTCCTTTGTGAATGTGTTACCTCACTCAGGATGATGCCCTCCAGGTCCATCCATTTGGCTAGGAATTTCATAAATTCATTCTTTTTAATAGCTGAGTAGTACTCCATTGTGTAGATGTACCACATTTTCTGTATCCATTCCTCTGTTGAGGGGCATCTGGGTTCTTTCCAGCTTCTGGCTATTATAAATAAGGCTGCTATGAACATAGTGGAGCATGTGTCCTTTTTACCAGTTGGGGCATCTTCTAGATATATGCCCAGGAGAGGTATTGCTGGATCCTCCAGTAGTACTATGTCCAAATTTCAGAGGAACCACCAGACTGATTTCCAGAGTGGTTGTACAAGCCTGCAATCCCACCAACAATAGAGGAGTGTTCCTCTTTTTCCACATCCATGCCAGCATCTGCTGTCACCTGAATTTTTGAACTTAGCCATTCTGACTGGTGTGAGGTGGAATCTCAGGGTTGTTTTGATTTGCATTTCCCTGATGATTAAGGATGTTGAACATTTTTTCAGGTGCTTCTCTGCCATTTGGTATTTTTCAGGAGAGAATTCTTTGTTCAGTTCTGAGCCCCATTTTTTAATGGGGTTATTTGATTTTCTGAAGTCCACCTTCTTGAGTTCTTTATATATGTTGGATATTAGTCCCCTATCTGATTTAGGATAGGTAAAGATCCTTTCCCAATCTGTTGGTGGTCTTTTTGTCTTATTGACGGTGTATTTTGCCTTGCAGAAACTTTGGAGTTTCATTAGGTCCCATTTGTCAATTCTTGATCTTACAGCACAAGCCATTGCTGTTCTGTTCAGGAATTTTTCCCCTGTGCCCATATCTTCAAGGCATTTCCCCACTTTCTCCTCTATAAGTTTCAGTGTCTCTGGTTTTATGTGAAGTACCTTGATCCACTTAGATTTGACCTTAGTAGAAGGAGATAAGTATGGATCGATTCGAATTCTTCTACATGATAACAACCATTTGTGCCAGCACCAATTGTTGAAAATGCTGTCTTTCTTCCACTGGCTGGTTTTAGCTCCCTTGTAGAAGATCAAGTGACCATAGGTGTGTGGGTTCATATCTGGGTCTTCAATTCTATTCCATGGGTCTACTTGTCTGTCTCTATACCAGTACCATGCAGTTTTTATCACAATTGATCTGTAGTACAACTTTAGGTCAGGCATGGTGATTCCACCAGAGGTTCTTTTATCCTTGAGAAGACTTTTTGCTATCCTAGGTTTTTTGTTATTCCAGATGAATTTGCAAATTGCTCCTTCTAATTTGTTGAAGAACTGATTGGAATTTTGATGGGATTGCATTGAATCTGTAGATTGCTTTTGGCAAGATAGCCATTTTTACAATGTTGATCCTGCCAATCCATGAGCATTGGAGATCTTTCCATCTTCTGAGATCTTCTTTAATTTCTTTCTTCAGAGACTTGAAGTTTTTGTCATACAGATCTTTTACTTCCTTAGTTAGAGTCACGCCGAGATATTTTATATTATTTGTGACTATTGAGAAGGGTGTTGTTTCCCCAATTTCTTTCTCAGCCTGTTTATTCTTTGTGTAGATCAAGGCCATTGACTTGTTTGAGTTAATTTTATATCCAGCTACTTCACCGAAGCTGTTTATCAGGTTTAGGAGTTCTCTGATGGAATTTTTAGGTTCACTTATATATACTATCATATCATCTGCAAAAAGTGATATTTTGACTTCCTCTTTTCCAATTTGTTTCCCCTTGATCTCTTTTTGTTGTCGAATTGCTCTGTCTAATACTTCAAGTACTATGTTGAAAAGGTAGGGAGAAAGTGGGCAGCCTTGTCTAGTCCCTGATTTTGTGGGATTGCTTCCAGCTTCTCTCCATTTACTTTGATGTTGGCTACTGGTTTGCTGTAGATTGCTTTTATCATGTTCTGGTATGGGCCTTGAATTCCTGATCTTTCCAGAACTTTTATCATGAATGGGTGTTGGATCTTGTCAAATGCTTTTTCTGCATCTAATGAGATGATCATGTGGTTTTTGTCTTTGAGTTTGTTTATATAATGGATTACATTGATGGATTTTCATATATTAAACCATCCCTGCATCCCTGGAAAAAACCTACTTGGTCAGGATGGATGATTGCTTTAATGTGTTCTTGGATTCGGTTAGCGAGAATTTTATTAAGGATTTTTGCATCGATATTCATAAGAGAAATTGGTCTGAAGTTCTCTATCTTTGTTGGATCTTTCTGTAGGTATCAGAGTAATAGTGGCTTCATAAAATGAGTTGGGTAGAGTACCTTCTACTTCTATCTTGTGAAAAAGTTTGTGCAGAACTGGAATTAGATCTTCTTTGAAGGTCTGATAGAACTCTGCACTATACCCATCTGGTCCTGGGCTTTTTTTCGCTGGGAGACTATTAATAACTGCTTCTATTTTTTTAGGGGATATGGGACTGTTTAGAAGGTCAACTTGATCCTGATTCAACTTTGGTACCTGGTATCTGTCCAGAAATTTGTCCATTTCTTCCAGGTTTTCCAGTTTTGTTGAGTATAGCCTTTTGTAGAAGGATCTGATGGAGTTTTGGATTTCTTCAGGATCTGTTGTGATGTCTCTCTTTTCAGTTCTGATTTTGTTAATTAGGATTTTTTCCCTGTGCCCTCTAGTGAGTCTAGCTAAGGGTTTATCTATCTTGTTGATTTTCTCAAAGAACCAACTCCTCGTTTGGTTAATTCTTTGAATAGTTCTTCTTGTTTCCACTTGGTTGATTTCACCCCTGAGTTTGATTATTTCCTGCTGTCTACTCCTCTTGGGTGAATTTGCTTCCTTTTTTTCTAGGACTTTTAGATGTGTTGTCAAGCTGCTAGTATGTGCTCTCTACCGTTTCTTCTTGGAGGCACCCAGAGCTATGAGTTTCCCTCTTAGAAATGCTTTCATTGTGTCCCAAAGGTTTGGGTACGTTGTGGCTTCATTTTCATTAAACTCTAAAAAGTCTTTAATTTCTTTCTTTACTCCTTCCTTGACCAAGGTATCATTGAGAAGAGTGTTGTTCAGTTTCCACGTGAATGTTGGATTTCTGTTATTTAGGTTGTTATTGAAGATCAGCTTTAGTGCATAGTGATCTTATAGGATGTATGGGACAATTTCAATATTTTTGAATCTGTTGAGGCCTGTTTTGTGACCTATTATGTGGTCAATTTTGGAGAAGGTACCTTGAGGCGCCGAGAAGAAGGTATATCCTTTTGTTTTAGGATAAAATGTTCTGTAGATATCTGTCAGATCCATTTGTTTCATCACTTCTGTTTGTTTCAGTGTGTCCCTGTTTAGTTTCTGTTTCCATGATCTGTCCATTGGTGAAAGTGGAGTGTTGAATTCTCCCACTATTATTGTGTGAGGTGCAATGTGTGCTTTGAGCTTTACTAAAGTTTCTTTAATGAATGTGGCTGCCCTTGTATTTGGAGCATAGATATTCAGAATTGAGAGTTCCTCTTGGAGGATTTTACCTTTGATGAGAATGAAGTGCCCCTCCTTGTCTTTTTTGATGACTTTGGGTTGGAAGACAATCTTATCAGATATTAGGATGGCTACTCCAGCTTGTTTCTTCATACCATTTGCTTGGAAAATTGTTTTCCAGCCTTTCATTCTGAGGTAGTGTCTATCTTTTTCTCTGAGATGAGTTTTCCTGTAAGCAGCAAAATGTTGGGTCTTGTTTGTGTAGCCAGTTTTTTAGTCTATGTCTTTTTATTGGGGAGTTGAAACCGTTGATGTTAAGAGATATTAAGGAAAGGAAATTGTTGCTTCCTGTTATTTTTGTTGTTAAAGTTGGCATTCTGTTCTTGTGGCTGTCTTCTTTTAGGTTTGTTGAGGGATTACCATCTTGTTTTTTCTAGGGCGTTGTTCCCGTTCTTGTATTGGTTTTTTTCTGTTATTATCCTTTGAAGGGCTGGATTCGTGGAGAGATAATGTGTGAATTTGGTATTTTCGTGGAATACTTTGGTTTCTCCATCTATTGTAATTGGGAGTTTGGCTGGGTATAGTAGCCTGGGGTGGAATTTGTGTTCTCTTAGTGTCTGTATAACATCTGTCCAGGCTCTTCTGGCTTTCATAGTCTCTGGTGAAAAATCTGGTGTAATTCTGATAGGCTTGCCTTTATATGTTACTTGACCTTTTTCCCTTACTGCTTTTAGTATTCTATCTTTATTTAGTGCATTTGTTGTTCTGATTATTATGTGTCAGGAGGAATTTCTTTTCTGGTCCAGTCTATTTAGAGTTCTGTAGGCTTCTTGTATGTTCATAGGCATCTCTTTCTTTAGATTTGGGAAGTTTTCTTCAATAATTTTGTTGAAGATATTTTCTGGTCCTTTGAGTTGAAAATCTTCATTCTCATCCACTCCTATTATCCGTAGGTTTGGTCTTCTCATTGTGTCCTGGATTTCCTGGATATTTTGAGTTAGGATCTTTTTGCATTTTCCATTTTCTTTGATTCTTGTGCCGATGTTTCCTATGGAATCTTCTGCACCTGAGATACTCTCTTCCATCTCTTGTATTCTCTTGCTGATGCTCAAATCTAGGGTTCCAGATTTCTTTCCTAGAGTTTCTATCTCCAGTGTTGCCTCACTTTGAGTTTTATTTATTGTGTCTACTTCCCTTTTTAGGTCTAGTATGGTTTTGTTCATTTCCATCACCTGTTTGTATGTTTTTTCCTCTTTTTCTGTAAGGACTTCTACCTGTTTGATTGTGTTTTCCTGTTTTTCTTTAAGGACTTGTAACTCTTTAGCAGTGTTCTCCTGTATTTCTTTAAGTGAGTTATTAAAGTCCTTCTTGATGTCCTCTACCATCATCATGCGATATGCTTTTAAATCTAGGTCTAGGTTTTCGGGTGTGTTGGGGTGCCCTGGACTGGGCAAAGTGGGAGTGCTTGGTTCTGATGATGGTGAGTGGTCTTGGTTTCTGTTAGTAAGATTCCTAAGTTTACCTTTTGCCATCTGGTAATCTCTGGAGTTAGTAATTATAGTTGACTCTGTTTAGAGATTGTTCTTCTGGTAATTCTGTTACAGTCTATCAGCAGACCTGAGAGACAGATTCTCTCCTCTGAGTGTCAGTGCTCAGAGCACTCTCTGCTGGCAAGCTCTCTTACAGGGAAGGTGCGCAGATATCTTGTGTTTGGACCTCTTCCTGGCCAAAGAAGAAGGCCCAAACCAGGATCTTTCTCAGAAGCTGTGTTGCTTTGGCAGTTCCCAGAAGCTGTCAGCTTCTGTGGTGCAGACTCTCACCTGTGCAGACTAAATTCCTCAATTCCGTGGAGTCCTGGAACCAAGATGGCGACCGCTGTTGCTGAGGCTGAGGCCGCCTCCCGAGCCAGGCAGACAGCTGTCCTCTGGTCCTGTCCGGTGGCCGGCTGTCTGCGGCCCGCAAATGGTGCTGCCTCAGCGGCTCTGTGCTTCCGCCTGTCCCAAAAGCTGTCGGGTTCTCTGGTGCACCCTCTCACCTGTTCAGACTAATTTCCTAAGTTCCGTGGAGTCCTGGAACCAAGATGGGGACCTCTGCTGCTGAGGCTGATCTCGACTCATTTTAAGGGCCTATAATGTATTTTGTGCATACAAGATACTGTGGACTTGTTACTGAGTTGAAGAAATGTGAAAATTTTATTATCAAGTTATATAAAATAATGTTTACTGTTTGTAGTAGACAGAGTAATGCAAAGTACAATCATGCTGACAAGACATAGCATGACAACTTCCCTGTAGAACAGTAATGTCCTTGAGATGAGGAAATATTTTAGGACATTAATGAGGAAACATAGTTCCATTGTTTCTAGGCAGAGTTCCCACTTCATATTAAATACTCTCAAAAGCAAACAACTCTCTTTGGCATTAATCAAAACCTTTTTTTCTGTATGGAGGATAGTGATATACATATATTTTTCTTAAAACAAATCAGTCTGTCTTTTTTTTTCCAATTTTTATTAGGTATTTAGCTCATTTACATTTCCAATGCTATACCAAAAGTCCCCCATACCCACCCACCCCCACTCCCCTGCCCACCCACTCCCCCTTTTTGGGGATCCATCCATTAGCTGACTGTGAGCATCCACTTCTGGTAAAAATGGCTATCTTGCCAAAAGCAATCTACAGATTCAATGCAATCCCCATCAAAATTCCAACTCAATTCTTCAACGAATTAGAAGGAGCAATTTGCAAATTCATCTGGAATAACAAAAAACCTAGGATAGCAAAAACTCTTCTCAAGGATAAAAGAACCTCTGGTGGAATCACCATGCCTGACCTAAAGCTTTACTACAGAGCAATTGTGATAAAAACTGCATGGTACTGGTATAGAGACAGACAAGTAGACCAATGGAATAGAATTGAAGACCCAGAAATGAACCCACACACCTATGGTCACTTGATCTTCGACAAGGGAGCTAAAACCATCCAGTGGAAGAAAGACAGCATTTTCTTTTTTTTTTTTTTTTCTTTTCTGATTTTTCTTTTTTTTTTCTTTCCATTTTTTTATTAGGTATTTAGCTCATTTACATTTCCAATGCTATACCAAAAGTCCCCCATACCCACCCAACCCCAATCCCCTACCCACCCACTCCCCCTTTTTGGCCCTGGCATTCCCCTGTTCTGGGGCATATAAAGTTTGCGTGTCCAATGGGCCTATAGGTGGATCAACATTATGAACTAACCAGTACCCCGGAGCTTTTGACTCTAGCTGCATATGTATCAAAAGATAGCCTAGTCGGCCATCACTGGAAAGAAAGACAGCATTTTCAACAATTGGTGCTGGCACAACTGGTTGTTATCGTGTAGAAGAATGCGAATCGATCCATACTTATCTCCTTGTACTAAGGTCAAATCTAAGTGGATCAAGGTACTTCACATAAAACCAGAGACACTGAAACTTATAGAGGAGAAAGTGGGGAAAAGCCTTGAATATATGGGCACAGGGTAAAAATTCCTGAACAGAACAGCAATGGCTTGTACTGTAAGATCGAGAATTGACAAATGGGACCTAATGAAACTCCAAAGTTTCTGCAAGGCAAAAGACACCGTGAGTAAGACAAAAAGACCACCAACAGATTGGGAAAGGATCATTACCTATCCTAAATCAGATAGGGGACTAATATCCAACATATATAAAGAACTCAAGAAGGTGGACTTCAGAAAATCAAATAACCCCATTAAAAAATGGGGCTCAGAACTGAACAAAGAATTCTCACCTGAGGAATACCGAATGGCAGAGAAACACCTGAAAAAATCAGTCTGTCTTAAAGGCAACCCTTAGTGTATCTTGTATCCAAATCCTCTTGTTGAGGGGGGGTCATATAACCATATTCCTAGACACCACTAAAATATCAACTAGGGTTAGTGCTCTTTATCTCAAGATAATTTTCAAGCTATTTTTGGTTTAAAGCATTGAAAAAATATTTCAAAAAAAAACTAGTTCATCTGCAATATGGTGATTTTATCATTGGCTATTCTAGTTTTTCAGTTGGTTTTGTAGGAATTATATAGTTTGCAAACAGACTTGGAAAAACTTCAGCTCAGTAATTTGTATTGGTGCTAAGATGCCGCAGCCATCTTTAAGCCCACTCTAGCAGGGTGTTTGGTCCATTATTTCATGTGGGAGGGTGAAAGACAGACCTCTACATTAGTTTATAAAATTAATTATTTAAACACACAAATTGAAATTTAATTCAAGTTATTATATTAGTGATGATGATACCAGTCAGACTTCAATCCAACCAACTGTCAAACAAATTGAACTACTGTCTCTATAGATACAGTATTGTTCAAAGCATGTTTACATTACTCTCAAATTTGCATGGTGTGGTAGACTCAAAGAGTATTCCATAAGTTACACACGCTCTTCAACTGATGCCTTTTGACTGCTGTATCACTAATAGTTAAGTGGGCAGATATTCTTTTATCATTGCATAATTGAGGAACCAGAAACCTGGTAGATAAAATGTATTCTGACACATAACCTTGAAAGTTCAGAGAAATATGTATGAACATAAGAAATTAAAATAAATGGCATGTTCATCTAATTTTTTGTGTAATAATTAATGTCTGTCAGGAAATAACTCCCTCAGGGTCTCTAAGTCACATGAATTTAAAACCTGCTTCTCATCTCTAAAGATTTTTTTAAATATGTCATTTGAACAGGGAGTTGAAGTTTAGACTATAGTATGATGACTATTTTTTGGTTGTTAACTTGACTATTATCTGAATGAACTATGATCCAGGAATGGAGGGCATATCTGTGAGAATCTTTCTTCTTGGTTTGAAGTGGGTGAATCAACTGGAAAACACACATCTTTGATCCAGATCTTGAGTCTGGAAGACACACCTTTAATCTGGCTCAAACCTTCCCCTGGAAGTCTATGTGAAGATGTAGAAGAAGTAAGCTTTTGTTCTTTTCCTACTTGCCCTTTTCTGCTAGAACATCCATTAATTTGCTGACTTTGGAGCTTATTTCTTCAGGATTCCAATATATAAATAACACCAGCTGAGACACCAAACTTGTGAGACTGAGCTAGATTCTTGGACTTGTTTGATAAGTTGGATTGTAGCTTGAAAGTTATTAATATTATGGAAGTAATGCTCTGGTATCTTGTAAATCACTGAATAAGCCCTGCTCTTCTTCTTGTCACTGTAGTAATATTATTGTACCATCCAAAATCAAAGCATAGTTTCTGGTACAGATGGACCTTGGTCTTGGGCTGAACACTCTGCCTCCAAGAAGCAAAGGAAAATATATTCAGTGTAATTGTGCTCATCCAAAAATGAAGGAGTCATATGCGCACACACCCACATATATATTGCTATATATATGTATATGTATGTAGTGTGTATGTATATATGTACATACATACACACATATATATATGTATATATATATACATGTATATATATATATATATATATATATATATATATATATATATATATACACACACACACACACATATACATGTATACTGTGACTCTAGAGAAACCTAACTTATACATATATTTGGGAATAAGTCACTAAAATCTGTTGACAGTAAATTTTGAACCCAGGACTCACACAATACTTTTGAGGAGAGAAGAAAAGACTGGAGCCTGACACCAACAGAAGACTGTAACTGATGTAATGCTGTTTTTAGTAAATTTTAAAGACAGACTCGCAGAATCATTTAGAAAGTAAATGAAGGAAAGACCATCCAGAGACTGCCCCACCTAGGGATCCACCCCATCTGCAGACGCCAAACCCAGATACTATTGTGGGTGCCAGGAAGCATTTGCTGAAAGGAGCCTGGTGTAGCTGTCTCCTGAGAGGCTCTGCCAAAACCTTACCAATACAGATGCTGCGGGTACATGGAGCCAAACATCAGTGAGCACGGGGAACCCAATGGAAGAGTTAGAGAAAGGACAGAAGGAGCTGAAGGGGTTTGCAACCCTGCAGGAAGAACAGCAATATCAACCAACTGGACCCCCCAAAGCTCCCAGGGACTAAACCTCCAACCAAAGAATACACGAGGAGGGACTCATGACTCCAGCTGCATATGTAGCAGAGGATGGCCTTATTGAGCATCAATGGGAGGGGAGTCCCTTGGACCTGTGAAGTCTTGGTGACCCAGTGTAAGAATGCTAGGGCACTGAGGCAGGAGTGGGTGGGGGAGTAGCCTCATAGAAGCAGGGGAGACTGGGGAGGTCATAGGGTGTTAACAGATAGGAGACTGGGAAGGGGAATAACATTTGAGATGTAAACAAAATAATCAGTAAAAAAGGAAGTAGCTGCTCCTATTGGCTTCATTAAGGAATTCTGAAGAAATCTGCAGATATAGACATTGTTTCTCACTCCTAAGTAACCAATTGTGTGTGCTATACATGCAAAAGAAAAAATTGTGAAAAGATATTACAGTTGAGGTTATAGCAACCTGCCTTCTCTTTCACTTCTGTTGTAGATGTTTATTACTGTTTTTCTCAAGCCTGCTGGTATTTAAGTGGGTAGTGATTATTTTATCATTGCATAATTGAGGAACTGGAGACCTGGTATTTAAGTATATTTAAAGTCATATTTTACTGTATGTCAAAACTCCAGGTAGCTTCCCTGTAGTATGAGAATAAATGTTGTTAAGTTTGTTTCTTTTAAAACAGGGGTCAATCTTTCAGGATACAGTTGAAAGTTCATTTTCATTAGAAAAATAGGAAGAACACACATTCTTTTTATTATACATTACTGATAGGTAACCTCAGAGCAGAATGCAAATACTTCTCCAGTAAGCTCTCAGTGTCTCTCTTCTTTACACACAGACACACACAGACACACACACACACACACATAGATACACACACACACACACACACACACACACACACACACACACACACACATACTAGAGAGAGATTCACTTTTTACTCATAATAATTGGTTACCATTCACCAAGTAATAAATAAAAACATTTTCATAGACATTTTTCATATGCTTTTTCTATCACCATACAGATTGACATTCAGACAAAATTGCTAGTACACTACTGTGGGTAAAGTGTCTGAGCTCCAATAGGCACTCATTAGAACAAATTCAGCCATTATGTCTGTCTAGGTAAGAGCCTTATGGAAGCCTTAAAGATTATTATACACTATGCCAAAGCTAACTGCATTCAACAAGCATCTTTTTAACAAATTTTGTTTCTATCTTCTAAATGAACAATTACTTTTTGACACAGTCTGCTGCTCATAGTGGTATCTTAAATGTATACCTAAAAGTAATCAAAATCTCAATTGTGGACATATCTGACATGCATTATCAATAGCTAAGTGAATAGTTATCCTATTAAAATTTAACAATAAGAGTTCAATCACACACTGTCAGCATATACTGCTGTCAAACAGTGAAGCCTAATTCTGGAGTAATCTCCTAGGATAAGCGAGGAAGAATGCTGCTTGTTGGTGGTATATGAACAGATACACAGTCTGCCTTGGTCATGCAAGCATGGTTGAGTGCATTCTCCAAGAGCTCATTGCTAATCTGCCAACCACACACCAGGGATATTGCACAAAACTCACAATTTTGTAGAATAATGCTTAATGAATCCTGGCAGATGTTTGATTTTAATCAAAGGCCATCATACTCAGGGTAGCAGATGCCCAGATGTCTTTAGGGACTACATAGCATATGAATGTGTTTTAGCGTTATACTTTATTACACATAATGTTTTCTTCTCTCAGAAAAAAAGCCTGTTTTGTGGGCATTACGATATTTGACCTAAGCATCATCAAGAGCTATCAACAGCTTTTATCATATTTTAAAGATGAGAAAACAGAATCTGAGACATTTCATGACTTGATTAAGGTCATAAATGACCTGGAACCAAGCTACACCTTAGCTGTTAGTTTTCTTATTAGGTTAATGGATGGTATCAATTAAGCAGAGGACAGAGAGATGGTCCTTAGACTTCTAGTGACTATTGGATTGACTCCTATTTAACAATATCATCTAATCTCCATTCCTTCATAGATGAGAGGACTTAGAGCTCAGTCTTGTTGTCCACATTCTTGACAAGCTGAAAGCAGAGCCACACTGAACCAGGAGTCCCAGGTATGACTTCTGGTTTCATTTCGAAGTCTCATCTCTACCACCAAAACTCATGTGTGGCTTTATGGACAGAGAACTCTGAAGGTAAATTAAAAATCAGATACCTGTGTTTACAATGACAAGAAAAACTGGAAGTAATTGAAACTACCAACACACAGGTGATTTATTTATACTCTTTAGTCTTCAAAGGCACCTTGCTTCTGACAAAGATGCTTGCTATTCATGATAGCTCTACCTAGTGCAATATATCTTCCATCCCGAGACAAGTGATTAGATAGACACAAATTTACAATGTAGACAAAGGGTGTCCTAGCACTGTTTCAAAAGTACAGTTCCTGTTGGAGGAAGAATGTGTCTATCTGGCTTCTAAGTCCTGATCATACCTTCTATGATTGAGGGAAACCTGGGCAGGAACTCAGTCAGGAGCAGAGGCACAGGCCATAATGGAACACTGCTCCTTGGCTTGCTCTCCAAAGTTTCCTCAGTTTGCTGTTTTATGACACATAGGACCACCTGCCAAGGGATAACACCACCCACCGTGAAGTGGCATCTCACACATTAATCATGAATCACCAATATGCCAAGTACATATGTCCACAAGACAATCTGATGGAAGCAATTCCTTAATTGAGATTCTCTTTATCAGGTATATCTAGATTCATGTAAAGTTGTCAGGAACTAGTCAGCACATAGTATTTCCTTTAAGGAATTCATATAAAAATTCTCTTACTTACTCTGGGAAGGCCTGCAATAAAATATATAGAACATAACATAACATTAGGCATTCCTTTTCTTCATTCCTTCATTGAGAAGTCCCTCTTGTCAAGTCCGAGACATGATGGCATACAACCAACCTTCCACGTGTTCTCTCTCCTCACCAGCCCAGCAACGAAGTCTAAGGTTGGGTTTGAACAACCTTACACATCTCTTTCAGCCCACCCACCATTGAAGTGTTAGGTTTCTTTAAACTTCTACTGTACAAGATAATGAGGAAAACTGATGGTGAAACATGAAAACTTACATGCAGTCCCTTATTCTGCAACCAGTCACAACATCTGCAGATTAATAATCTTACACAAGTCAGAAAACAGTTATTTTTTCATTGAACTAAGTTAGAGACACAATTTTCCAATATAAGTACAATGCCAACAAATATGAAATATATTGTTATTTTCAACATTTCATTGTAAAGTATGAATTAGCTAAATCTTCCTGTGCTCTTATCATTTACAAAAATGGAGTAAAATATTAAGACTTAGCAATATAGTTATATGTATATACAACTAAGAGGAAAACAAACTGATAAAAATGGAAAATTAATTATGGTTCTAATTTCTCCCTTTGCCAATTCCAAAGCTACAATTTTATAATTAAATGTCAGGTGCATCTTCCAGTCAATTTAAGCTCAGGTTATTGACAGTGCATTTCTTTCTTCTGCACTCTTATTGAAACCACTGCTCACAGAGTGAAATGAGGAAAATATCCCAATAAAAACCATGTAGCATGACAGCCCCAATAACATTTGCACCAACTTTCAGGAAATGTATTTTCACACCTTAAAATATGTGGGAACCATTGTATTAAAATTTACCAAGAATCCTGGTGACTTTTATATATTCTGTAGCTGTTAAAACGTCTGACGTATTCCAACCTAAGTGAAGAACAGAGATATGTAAAATTCTAGTTTTCACTCCATGGAAATCACCTGCTCATGATCAACAGAAGTAGAAGTGGAGGTTAGGCTATTTTCCTTTGCTGACCTTGAGTGCAGAGTTGGAGATTACCTCACAACTCTGAACATGGCTGTTCATCAGTGGAGCAGAGGACCCATTTCATGGCACTAGTCCCAAGGAGTTAATATATATACTTACAAGCAAATATATTTACGTAGTATTATATTACAGGGGCCCCTAGCCAATAACATCTGTTGTGTTCTGACAGCAGTACATCATCTGCTTTAAGGACATCTGTGTCAAATGACACAACCCAAATACATTTGAGATTTAAAAAAAATTGCATTCTTCATGGTCTAAATTATCTGGAAACAGTGTAATAAGCCCTAATTTCTCTTTGCTAATAAAAGTAATAGATATTGTTCTGTCCCTCTGGAAAAAAGAAAGAACAAATAAGGCATGTATAACCTGCAGTTTCTGTCACAGCATTTTTATTATTATTTTGCATATATATATATATATATATATATATATATATATATATATATATTTTACTTTTGTGTAAATTATAATGTCTTTGCAGGTACATATGTAAGCCACAACATGAGTGTCTCCCTCAGAATCTCTCTATATCTCCTTTGAGACAGAGTTGTTCACTGGACCAGAGCTTACCAATTAGGCAACACTTGGCTGGCCAATGAACCCTAGCGTCCTTCTGAAAGTCTGCATCTCCATCACTGGGATGAAAATCATGTTCTACAACACTCAACCTCTTTCATGGGTGTTGGTGCTCAGTCTCAGGTCCTCATGAATACATGACAAATACTGAATAAGCCATCTCCCCACCCCTAGATTTCTATTTCTATTTCATCTTTTTTTGTTATCTCTCTCTCTCTCTCTCTCTCTCACTCAGTCTCTCTCTCTACCTTTTGTCCAGTTTCTGAACTTTTTTATTTGATATTTTCTTTATTTACATTTCAAATGTTATTCCCTTTCCTAATTTCCCCTCCAAAAACCCCCATCCCCTCTCCCCTTGTCCTGCTCACCAACCCACTCACTCCTGCTTGGATCTGGAGGATATCATCCTGAGTGAGGTAAACCAATCACAAAAGAGCACACATGATATGCACACACTAACAAGTGGGTATTAGTCCAGAAGCTTGGAATACCCAAGATACAATTTGCAAAATACATGAAATTCAAGGAGAAGGAAGACCAAAGTGTGGATACCTTGATCCTTCTTAGAAGGGGGAACAAAATGCTCATGAATGGAGGTACAGAGACAAACTGTGAAGCAGAAACTGAAGGAATGACCATCCAGAGACTGTCCTACCTGGAGTTTCATCCTTTATACAACCACCAAACCCAGACACTATTGTGGATGCCAAGAAGAGCTTGCTGACAAGAGCCTGATATAGCTGTCTCCTGAGAGGCTCTGCCAGTGCCTGACAAATACAGAAGTGGATGCTCACAGCCATCTATTGGACTGAGCACAGGGTCCCCACTGAAGTAGCTAGAAAAAGGACCCAGGGAATTAAAAGGGTTTGCAGCCCTGTAGGAGGAACAACAATATGAAATAACCAATACCCCCAAAGCTCCCTGGGACTAAACCACCAACCAAAGAAAACACATGGTGGGACTCATGGCTCTAGTTGCATATGTAGCAAAGGATGGCCTTGTCAGTAATCTATGGGAGGAGAGGCCCTTGGTTCGGTCACAGCATTTTTTCTGCACCATGTAGCAAAGAGGGAAACACTAAAATAGCCTGAAGTGTTGGCATGTATTTAAATTGGGTTCAATACTGTCATTTGGTATGTAAAAGCCAACCAAACTGAGGTTTCCATTTATACTTCCTACTTTCTTATATAGGGCAGTTGCAGATCTTAAAGACTTATCAGGGCATTATTCTAAAGCAAGAACGATAAGACATGCTGAAGAATTTAGCCGCTCTTATTTGCAAGGCACAGTAACATAGTGAATATATTTTTCTAATGTAAACCATTCTGGAAATATAACTTATAAAATATGAAATTATGAAAGTAATATTAGACAGGTGATTAAAAGCTGCATGTCATTCAAAAGAAGTACAGTGATGAATAATTCAGTATGTGTTTAGCATATCTGCATTTCCTAAGACTCATTCAAACTCTTTTATTACTGAAATGTTGTTCAATTTTAAAAGAATTATATATTTGTTTTTCATCTGTGGGACTTCAACCCTCTAGATTCAAGATAATTACCATTGAACTCTATCTAATTAAATCAATAGAGGAGACTCAGCTGATGTTCTGCAATGCACTTAAATTAAGAGGCTGTCTCACTGAATTAAACAGAATGCACTAGCCCAGATACTTCTCAGCCAATTTGTTTGTTACTAGATGTGGTGTGGAAGGAAAGTGAATCTCCCTTGGTTAGGAACCAACAAAGCACTGTGGCCTTGCTTCAGCTCTCTGATGTAGAAGTCCATAATTGCGAAATGTAAGCTGTACCATATCATAACAGAGTCTAATGAAAGTTTTATTTAATTGAGTAGACCATGCTTGCACAGCTAGATAGAAGGGTTTATAATGTATGCTTCCACATGTTAAGAAATACTCAAGCATAAACTTCAACAGCTCCCAAATGATACAAACAGTATAAGATTAAAACAATTGGGCTGTCATGTGATTCCTTTAACTATTGTAAGAATTTATCTGCTCAAAAAGCCTTATATAAATATCTAAAAATATGTCTACTTTACTAGTTCACTCATGGTTATTGGATTATTATCAAATAGTCTGGGTAGAGCACAAAACCACTGGGGTGGGAGGGAGATGTCTCTTGCTTCAGGTCATTTCTGAGAACGTTTAAAATGAAGAGAGTGAATATGAACTTGTAGGTATAATTTTGAATCTGACTCAGTTAAGATACAAAATTAGTTACTAAAAGAGAACTGATGGAAGTTGGAGGGAGGGCACAGCAGTTTGGAGATCTTGTTGCTCTCTCAGAGGACTAGGGTTCAGTTCCCAGCATCCATGTAGCAAGGGAAACAACTACTACAACTCCAGCTGAACAGGATCCCATGTTATCTTTTAGTTTGCATAAACACTGCACACACATGCAACACACACACACACACACACACACACACACACACACACACACACACACAAACATACACAAACCATTCACACAAACATCATACATACACACTACACAAACACCATACACACACACAATACACAAACACACATATACATATATATAGGTATATACACATAATTGAAGTTGATTTTTATTTGATCTTTATCATATTTAAAATATCATTATTTTATGTATTTCATATACAATGTTATATGAAATAGATATATATCTATGAGTTTTATATTAAAAAGGCTAATAAACAAAATCTATCATCAGATATTGTATCATAAATAGGTGATTATTATGCACATTGATCAAATGATAAACCTAGTATTTGAGAAATTTATTTAATTTATAAAATTAAACCTTTCTCAGGTATGGAAATATATTTCTATGCTCCTCAATTACAAGGCAAGAAGGGATAAATCAGCACTGGTGATCTTTGATGCTATTCCAGACTCAAAATACAACTTCTCTTATACTGGTGATGTGTATTTCACCAGTTTTTGACATTCCACTATGTTCTCTAACCATAATACTGTTGTTTAGTCAAGTACGAGAACATGTCAAAACAGAAGGTTTATCAAGTTATCACTAGGAGAGCATGGTATAACAGAGGGGCTCTCCTTCTGCTATTACAACTGACCACATGGAAAGAGCTTTTCTTATAAGCATCCTGTCTACTGATAACCATGTTTGACATCCATTAGGTTCACAGGAGTCTCCTCACACTGTCCCTTTCATCTCTGTTGTCTGCCTAAGCTTTTAATGTGACTAATGTTAGAAAAATAGCAATGATCTTGGTTTATAGTTTAAAAACTTTGGTTTAAATCAAAGATTTTCTCCTCTTTATGAATATTCCATATTGATTTTCAGTGGCCTCAATACATATTCTCCCATTTATATTATTAAAGGCTTGACTTGTCTATTTAAATGAGCTACTCTAAAAATGTTGTTTTTTAAAATTTGATTTTATTTGTAATTCAATTTTACACTCCATATTCCATTCCCCACCCCTTCCCATCCACCCTCCAACTGTTCACATCCCACACCTCCTCCCCACCCCACCCCATCTCCACTTGGATGCCCCCACCCACCACCCCATCTCAACTCTAAGCTCTCTGGGATCTCCAGTCTCTTGAGGGTTAGGTACTTCATCTCTGAATGAACACAGACCTGGAACTCCTCTACTGTATGCATGTTAGGGGCCTCATATCAGCTGGCGTATGTAGTATGTTTGGTGGTCCAGTCTTTGTAAGATCTCGGGGGCCCAGATTAACCAAGACTGCTGGTCCTCCTACAGAATCGCCATTCTCCTCAGCTTCTTTCAGCCTTCCAGAGCTCAACATCAGGAGTCAGCTGCTTCGGTCCATTGGATGGGTGCAAATAACTGCATCTGACTCTTTGAGCTGATTGTTCAGTCCCTCAGAGGGCAGTCATGATAGATCCTTTTTTTGTGAGTATTCCATAGCCTACTCACAGTAGTAATAGTGTCAGGCCCTGAGACCTCCCCTTGAGCTGGATCCCACTTTGAGCCTGTCTCTGAACCTTCTTCTCCTAAGGCTCCTTTCCATTTCCATTCCTGCAATTCTTTCAGACAGAAACAATTATGGGTCAGAGGTGTGAATGTGGAATGGTAACCCCAGAAATGCCCTGTCTTCCCGATGGAGGTGGGCTCCACAAGTTCCTTCTCCCCACTGTCCGGCACCTCCTCAAAGGTCCCTCCCTATGAGTCCTGGGAGTCTGTCATCTCCCAGGTCTCTGGCGCATTTTGGAGAATCTCCCAACCTCCTATTTCCTGGGGTTGCCTGTTTCCATTCTTTTTGCTGGCCCTCAGGGCTTCTGTCCTTTTCCTTCACTCAATATCAGATCAGGTTCCCCTCTACTCCCCACTGCCCCACCACCCAGTCCACATTCCCTCCCAAGTCCCTCCCTCCCTTCTCATGATTGCTTTCTTCTCTCTCCTAAGTGGGAATGAGGCATCCTCACTTGGGCAAACTAGAAAGCTTCTGTAATGCAAAGGACATAGCCTATAAGAAAAATCAGCAACCTACTATTTGGAAAAAAATCATCTCTAACCCCACATCTGATAGAGGGCTAGTATCCAAAATAGATAAAGAACTTAAAAAGTTAATCACCAAAAAAACAAACAACCCAATCAAAAAAAAAAAAAAATGACTAAACCAAGAATTCACAACTGAAGAATCTCAAATGGCTGAGAAACACATAAAGAAATGTTCAAAGACCTTAGTGATCAGAGAAACGCAAATCAAAACGACCCTGAGATTCTACCTTACAGCAGTCAAAATGGCTGAGATTAAAAGCTCAGGTGACAACACATTTTGGAGAGGATGTGAAGAAAGAGGAACACTTATCCATTGCGGGTGAGATTGGAAATTGGTACAACCACTCTGAAAATCAATCTGGAGGTTCCTCAGAAAATTAGAAATAGATCTATCTGAAGACCCAGCTATACAAATCTTGGGAATATAGCCAAAAGATGTGCTCCACCATGCCCCAGGGGCACCTGTTCCACTTTGTTCATAACGGCCTTATTTGTGATAGCCAGAAGCCTGAAACAACCTAGATGTCCCACAACACAACAGAAAATGTGGTTTATTTACACAATGGAATACTACTCAGCTATTCAGATTGAGGACATCCTGCCTTTTGCAAGCAAATGGATGGAACTAGAAAATATCATCCTGAGTGAGGTAACTCAGACCCAAAAACATGCATGGTAGGCACTCACTAATAAGAGGATATTAGCCAAAAAAAGAAAGAAAGAAAAAAGGAAAAAAAACCCATACAGAATACATAAACTACAGTTTAAAAAATGTTGTATTTTTAGTCCCCCTTTTGAGACCAAGAGTGCTTATATTTTAGATTCCTATCTGTTGTTACTCTACTATTACCATAGAGAAAGTATCTTTTTTTTTTCCATTTTTTATTAGGTATTTAGCTCATTTACATTTCCAATGCTATACCAAAAGTCCCCTATACCCACCCACCCTCACTCCCCTACCCACCCACTTCCCCTTTTTGGCCATGGCATTCCCCTGTACTGGGGCATATAAAGTTTGCCTGTCCAATGGGCCTCTCTTTCCAGTGATGGCCGACTAGGCCATCTTTTGATACATATGCAGCTAGAGTCAAGAGTTCCGGGGTACCGGTTAGTTCATAATGTTGTTCCACCTATAGGGTTGCAGATCCCTTTAGCTCCATGGGTACTTTCTCTAGCTCCTCCATTGGGAGCCCTGTGATCCATCCATTAGCTGACTGTGAGCATCCACTTCTGTGTTTGCTAGGCCCCGGCATAGTCTCACAAGAGACAGCTACATCTGGGTCCTTTCGATAAAATCTTGCTAGTGTATGCAATGATGTCAGCGTTTGGATGTTGATTATGGGGTGGATCCCTGGATATGGCAGTCTCTACATGGTCCATCCTTTCATCTCAGCTCCAAACTTTGTCTCTGTAACTCCTTCCATGGGTGTTTTGTTCCCAATTCTAAGGAGGGCATAGTGTCCACACTTCAGTCTTCATTTTTCTTGAGTTTCATGTGTTTAGGAAATTGTATCTTATATCTTGGGTATCCTAGGTTTGGGGCTAATATCCACTTATCAGTGAGTACATATTGTGTGAGTTCCTTTGTGAATGTGTTACCTCACTCAGGATGATGCCCTCCAGGTCCATTCATTTGGCTAGGAATTTCATCAATTCATTCTTTTTAATAGCTGAGTAGTACTCCATTGTGTAGACGTACCACGTTTTCTGTATCCATTCCTCTGTTGAGGGGCATCTAGGTTCTTTCCAGCTTCTGGCTATTATAATTAAGGCTGCTATGAACATAGTGGAGCACGTGTCCTTCTTACCAGTTGGGGCATCTTCCGGATATATGCCCAGGAGAGGTATTGCTGGATCCTCCGGTTGTAAAATGTCCAATTCTCTGAGGAACCACCAGACTGATTTCCAGAGTGGTTGTACAAGCCTGCAATCCCACCAAAAATGGACGAGTGTTCCTCTTTCTCCACATCCACGCCAGCATCTGCTGTCACCTGAATTTTTGATCTTAGCCATTCTGACTGGTGTGAGGTGGAATCTCAGGGATGTTTTGATTTGCATTTCCCTGATGATTAAGGATGTTGAACATTTTTTCAGGTGCTTCTCTGCCATTCGGTATTCCTCAGGTGAGAATTCTTTGTTCAGTTCTGAGCCCCATTTTCAATGGGGTTATTTGATTTTCTGAAGTCCACCTTCTTGAGTTCTTTATATATGTTGGATATTAGTCCCCTATCTGATTTAGGATAGGTAAAGATCCTTTCCCATTCTGTTGGTGGTCTTTTTGTCTTATTGACAGTGTCTTTTGCCTTGCAGAAACTTTGGAGTTTCATTAGGTCCCATTTGTCAATTCTCGATCTTACAGCACAAGCCATTGCTGTTCTGTTCAGGAATTTTTCCCCTGTGCCCATATCTTCAAGGCTTTTCCCCACTTTCTCTTCTATAAGTTTCAGTGTCTCTGGTTTTATGTGAAGTTCCTTGATCCACTTAGATTTGACCTTAGTAAAAGGAAATAAGTATGGATCGATTTGCATTCTTCTACATGATAACAACCAGTTGTGCCAGCACCAATTGTTGAAAATGCTGTCTTTCTTCCACTGGATGGTTTTAGCTCCCTTGTCGAAGATCAAGTGACCATAGGTGTGTGGGTTCATTTCTGGGTCTTCAATTTTGTTCCATTGGTCTACTTGTCTGTCTCTATACCAGTACCATGCAGTTTTTATCACAATTGCTCTGTAGTAAAGCTTTAGGTCAGGCATGGTGATTCCACCAGACATTCTTTTATCCTTGAGAAATTTTTTGGTATCCTAGGTTTTTTGTTATTCCAGATGAATTTGCAAATTTCTCCTTCTAATTCGTTGAAGAATTGAGTTGGAATTTTGATGGGATTGCATTGAATCTGTAGATTGCTTTTGGCAAGATAGCCATTTTTACAATGTTGATCCTGCCAATCCATGAGCATGGGAGATCTTTCCATCTTCTGAGATCTTCTTTAATTTCTTTCTTCAGAGACTTGAAGTTTTTATCTTACAGATCTTTCACTTCCTTAGTTAGAGTCTCGCCAAGGTATTTTATATTATTTGTGACTATTGAGAAGGGTGTTGTTTCCCTAATTTCTTTCTCAGCCTGTTTATTCTTTGTGTAGGAAAGGCCATTGACTTGTTTGAGTTAATTTTATATCCAGCTACTTCACCAAAGCTGTTTATCAGGTTTAGGAGTATTCTGGTGGAATTTTTAGGGTCACTTATATATACTATCATATCATCTGAAAAAGTGATATTTTCACTTCCTCTTTTCCAATTTGTATCCCCTTGATCTCCTTTTGTTGTCGAATTGCTCTGGCTAGTACTTCAAGTACTATGTTGAAAAGGTAGAGAGAAAGTGGGCAGCCTTGTCTAGTCCCTGATTTTAGTGGGATTGCTTCCAGCTTCTCTCCATTTACTTTGATGTTGGCTACTGGTTTGCTGTAGATTGCTTTTATCATGTTTATGTATGGGCTTTGAATTCCTGATCTTTCCATGACTTTTATCATGAATGGGTGTTGGATCTTGTCAAATGCTTTTTCTGCATCTAACGAGATGATCGTGTGGTTTTTGTCTTTGAGTTTGCTTATATAGTGGATTACATTGATGGATTTTCGTATATTAAACCATCCCTGCATCCCTGGAATAAAACCTACTTGGTCAGGATGGATGATTGCTTTAATGTGTTCTTGGATTCAGTTAGCTAGAATTTTATTGAGGATTTTTGCATCGATATTCATAAGAGAAATTGGTCTGAAGTTCTCTATCTTTGTTGGATTTTTCTGTGGTTTAGGTATCAGAGTAATTGTGGCTTCATAAAATGAGTTGGGTAGAGTACCTTCTACTTCTATTTTGTGAAATCGTTTGTGCAGAACTGGAATTAGATCTTCTTTGAAGGTCTGATAGAACTCTGCACTAAACCCGTCTGGTCCTGGGCTTTTTTTGGCTGGGTGACTATTAATAACTGCTTCTATTTCTTTAGGGGATATGTGACTGTTTAGATGGTCTACTTGATCCTGATTCAACTTTGGTACCTGGTATCCGTCCAGAAATTTGTCCATTTCTTCCAGGTTTTCCAGTTTTGTTGAGTATAGCCTTTTTTAGAAGGATCTGATGGTGTTTTGGATTTCTTCAGGATCTGTTGTTATGTCTCCCCTTTCATTTCTGATTTTGTTAATTAGGATTTTGTCCCTGTGCTCTCTAGTGAGTCTAGCTAAGGGTTTATCTATCTTGTTGATTTTCTCAAATCACCAACTCCTCGTTTGGTTAATTCTTTGAATAGTTCTTCTTGTTTCCACTTGGTTGATTTCACCCCTGAGTTTGATTATTTCCTGCCATCTACTCCTCTTGGGTGAATTTGCTTCCTTTTTTTCTAGAGCTTGTAGATGTGTTGTCAAGCTGCTAGTATGTGCTCTCTCCCGTTTCTTCTTGGAGGCACTCAGAGCTATGAGTTTCCCTCTTAGAAATGCTTTCATTGTGTCCCATAGCTTTGGGTACATTGTGGCTTCATTTTCATTAAACTCTAAAAAGTCTTTAATTTCTTTCTTTATTCCTTCCTTGACCAAGGTATCATTGAGAAGAGTGTTGTTCAGTTTCCACGTGAATGTTGGCTTTCCATTATTTATGTTGTTATTGAAGATCAGTCTTAGGCCATGGTGGTCTGATAGGATACATGGGACAATTTCAATATTTTTGTATCTGTTGAGGCCTGTTTTGTGACCTATTATGTGGTCAATTTTGGAGAAGGTACCATGAGGTGCTGAGAAGAAGGTATATCCTCTTGTTTTAGGATAAAATGTTCTGTAGATATCTGTCAGGTCCATTTGTTTCATAACTTCTGTTAGTTTCACTGTGTCCCTGTTTAGTTTCTGTTTCCACGATCTGTACATTGATGAAAGTGGTGTGTTGAAGTCTCCCACTATTATTGTGTGAGGTGCAACGTGTGCTTTGAGCTTTACTAAAGTGTCTTTAATGAATGTGGCTGCCCTTACATTTGGAGCATAGATATTCAGAATTGAGAGTTCCTCTTGGAGGATTTTACCTTTGATGAGTATGAAGTGTCCCTCCTTGTCTTTTTTGATAACTTTTGGTTAGAAGTTGATTTTATCCGATATTAAAATGGCTACTCCAGCTTGTTTCTTCAGACCATTTGCTTTGAAAGTTGTTTTCCAGCCTTTCACTCTGAGGTAGTGTCTGTCTTTTTCCCTGAGATGGGTTTCCTGTAAGCAGCAGAATGTTGGGTCCTGTTTGTGTAGCCAGTCTGTTAGTCTATGTCTTTTTATTGGGGAGTTGAGACCATTGATATTAAGTGATATTAAGGAAAAGTAATTGTTGCTTCCTGTTATTTTTGTTGTTAAAGTTGGCATTCTGTTCTTGTGGTCTTGTGGCTGTCTTCTTTTTGGTTTGTTGAGGGATTACTTTCTTGCTTGTTCTAGGGGGTGGTTCCCGTCCTTGTATTGGTTTTTTTCTGTTATTATCCTTTGAAGGGCTGGATTCGTGGAAAGATATTGTGTGAATTTGGTTTTGTCGTGGAATACTTTGTTTTCTCCATCTATGGTAATTGAGAGTTTGGCTAGGTATAGTAGCCTGGGCTGGCATTTGTGTTCTCTTAGTGTTTGTATAACATCTGTCCAGGCTCTTCTGGCTTTCATAGTCTCTGGTGAAAAGTCTGGTGTAATTCTGATAGGCCTTCCTTTATATGTTACTTGACTTTTTTCCCTTACTGCTTTTAATATTCTATCTTTATTTAGTGCATTTTTTGTTCTGATTATTATGTGTCTGGAGGAATTTCTTTTCTGGACCTGTCTATTTGGAGTTCTGTAGGCTTCTTGTATGATCATGGGCATTTCTTTCTTTATGTTTGGGAAGTTTTCTTCTATTATTTTGTTGAAGATATTAGCTGGCCCTTTAAGTTGAAAATCTTCATTCTCATCAATTCCTATTATCCGTAGGTTTGGTCTTCTCATTGTGTCCTGGATTTCCTGGATGTTTTTAGTTAGGATCTTTTTGCATTTTGTATTATCTTTGACTGTTGTGTCGATGTTCTCTATGGAATCTTCTGCACCTGAGATTCTCTCTTCCATTTCTTGTATTCTGTTACTGATGCTCGCATCTATGGTTCCAGATCTCTTTCCTAGGGTTTCTATCTCCAGCATTGCCTCGCTTTGGGTTTTCTTTATTGTGTCTACTTCCCCTTTTAGTTCTAGCATGGTTTTGTTCATTTCCATCACCTGTTTGGATGTGTTTTCCTGTTTTTCTTTAAAGTCTTCTACCTGTTTGGTTGTGTTTTCCTGCTTTTCTTTAAGGGCCTGTAACTCTTTAGCAGTGCTCTCCTGTAATTCTTTTGACTTATGAAAGTCCTTCTTGATGTCCTCTATCATCATCATGAGAAATGTTTTTAAATCTGGGTCTAGATTTTCGGTTGTGTTGGGGTGCCCAGGACTAGGTGGGTGGGAGTGCTGCGTTCTGACGATGGTGAGTGTTCTTGATTTCTGTTAGTAGGGTTCTTACGTTTGCCTTTCACCATCTGGTAATCTCTGAAGCTAGCTGTTATAGTTGTCACTGTTAAGAGCTTGTTCTTCAGGTGACTCTGTTAGCCTCTATAAGCAGACCTGGGAGGGTAGCTCTCTCCTTAGTTTCAGTGGGCAGAGTAGTCTCTGCAGGCAAGCTCTCTTCTTGCAGGGAGTGTACCCAGATATCTGGTCTTTGAACCAGACTCCTGGCAGATGTTGTGTTCCACTCACTAGTGGTCTTAGGATCCCATGTGGAATCCTGTGTGGGCCCTGCGGGTGTCAGGCGACTCCACTGGCAAGGTACCCTGGGGCTCGAGTGGAGTGGAAGGGGCTTGTGCCCCAGGTCAGGCCTGGGTAGCCTTCTTCCCTATTTCCCGTGGTCTCAGGTTCCGCGTGATTGGATTGGGGCAGGTGCTGTGTTCCACTCCCCAGAGGTCTTAGGATCCCGTGGGGAATCCTGTGTGGGCCTGTGCGGGTGTTGGGCGAGTCCGCTGGCAAGGTACACTCGGGCTTGAGTGGAGCGGAAGGGGATTGTGCCCCAGGTCAGGCACTGGGTAGCCTGCTTCCCTATTTCCCGCGGTCTCAGTTTCCGTGTGATTGGATTGGGGCAGGCGCTGTGTTCCACTCACCAGAGGTCTTAGGATTCCGTGGGGAATCCTGTGTGGCCCCTTGCGGGTGTTGGGCGAGTCCGCTGGCAAGGTACACTCGGGCTGGAGTGGAGCGGAAGGGGCTTGTAGAGAAAGTATCTTAATATTTGACAGAAACTCAGGAGACAATAAACTACTGGAATCTGTCTGTTATTCTGGTCTGCAATATGAGTGGTAGCTAGCAGGTATAATTCAATCTGCTCATACTATTTTGTCTTAGTATAGAATAGTTTATTCAGGGCATGGGGAGGGAGCTGAAAGAATAGTAGAGATGAGAGAGGGGGGAGGGAAGGAGAGAGAGACAGAGAGAGACACACAGAGAGAGAAGCTGATCATGAGCATGTGGAGAGAGAGGCAGAAGGGAAAAGAAATGGGAGAAAAGGGGGAAGAGGATAAGGGAGCAAGGGCAGGAGAGCAAGAAATCACACTGCCTGTTAAACAATGTTGTGGGTCACTTCTCCAGATACACATAGAAACATCAAAGTCAAAAATCCTTATTTCACCAGGAAGCAACTCTCTTAGTCCCAATATTCTTGCTTCTGAATTTTTCTTCACAAGTCAAAAATGAAATTACTGTCGTAATTATGATTTATTCTCTTAAAAGTACACACTTTCTAACTAATAAAAACATCCTAACTTAAACATAATTGACAAAATATTGAATCCAATCAGTATTTTATCTCAAAATTGAGGAAAATAATCTTCACCCATAGAATGAGTCTATCAGTAATTATTTCAGTAAGCAAGGGGATAAAATAATCGAAGGAGATGGGAGATGCAGCTCAGTACATCTAGGGAGTGGGAGAACAGTGAAAAAACCATTACTGCTCTACTACTCAGGAGGCCTGGGGCTTTAGTTTGTTCTTCCTCCCTGTGCCCACAGTAAAGTGGTGTTACACTGGATACATAACAAGGTAATTGGCTAATACTGTTCTATGGTTGTACAATCACAAAAGCTCACATCATAACATTTCTCTTTGGCCTATTTCATGATTATTCTCTGAGAGCATAGATTACTTGAGCCCTGTGTTACCATGAGTGCAGCTGCTTTGTAGGGCATGGATGGGCATGCAAGGAAGGCACACTTCTTCTAGACTCTGCCAAAACCTGTCCTGCAGTTTATCGTTGAGAAGTCCCATGAGAAGCACACCTGCTTAGCCTGGATTACTGGAAATATTGCTTCACAACAGGATAAGGATCTTCTTTCTAGGAAGGCAAATTATTCAGTGATCAAAAATAATGGAACTATTACTTTTATACCTGGGATTCACTGCCTTGCAGTGGATGGTTGGCCTTAATGTCAGTTCCACAGAATCCTACGAGGAACAAATCTGTGTTCATCATAGCATCTGGCATAACCTCCACTAACATAAGATACTTCCTGGTATCTGTCCAAATGTGCCACAGAAACTTTTTTGAAACACTTTCTACTTCAGAAACTTTTGAATTAAATATAAGCGAAGAATATCTCAGATTATATGAAATCATAATTTTCACCTTAAAGCAAAAACCATGAAATCTATTAGAACAAACAAAATCACAATTGCAAAATAATGGTTGTGTATTTAAAGGCAGGATGGGGGAACTGAATTATTCATGCCAGTGAAAGATAAGCAAAGACAGAAAGATTAAGAATGTTCAGGATACAGAACTCCATCTCTGTCTTCTTGCCATTAGCCAACCCCTTGTCAGGCTCAGCTTCTTGTCAGAACCCTATTCTCAGAACCTTGTCCTGGAGTTTCAACTTTCAGGAAAGAACAAAATTATTTAAAGGTGCAGAGAAGAATGTCCATTCATCTTCTACAATCTTTACTTTTGCCTGTTATGTCTAGTACTTTGCTCTGTGATGAAGATGATATGCAAGCTCACAAACTTTCAAACATTGTGGGCATTCAGCTCTTTTCTTATGTTCCACTTGTACTTGCAATACCAAATCTAACTGTTGTGCATTCATTAATTTCTGTGGCTCTATTGCTAGTTTATTCTTTGACTAATCTACCAAACTAAGTAGGGACACTAAAGCTGACTCTTCCTGACTATTGCACTTTTGCACCCAAGAAGGCCTGTAATAGACCATGCCTTTCATTACCTTATCATTGCTTATTATGCTACATCATCAGCTACTGTTTGGGCATGGTAAAATGTGCTCATGAATCCTGCTGTAGAGAGGGTGTGGATATATATAGTGAGAATATATACTGCAAGATCAGTATCTGCAGACAACATTATCTACTCTGAGCTCATACTCTCTCATTTTCTGTTCTCTTTCAGACTTTAACACAAGTGTTTATATTTCTGGAGAGTATCTACCTCTATTTGTGTGGACAGCGGACTTTTCTTAAAGTTACGTCATCTATTTTTTTAATGTGGTATTCAATTTCCCCCATCTTTACCTAATCATGATTTATTCTATGAAATTATTTTCTGGCATAGACAGCTAATACACATTCTTGTAATTAATTATCAGTTTCTTGTACAGAAATGGTTTCTAACATATAATATGGTTGTTATACATTGTCAGAGAGATTTTTTCTTTTCTTTCCTTTTTTTTACTTTTCTTTTTTTAATTTTTTTATGAGGTATTTATTTCATTTACATTTCCAATGCTATCCCAAAAGTCCCCCACCTGCTCCCCCACCCACGCACTCCCACTTCTTGGCCCTGGCGTTCCCCTGTACTGAGGCAGATAAAGTTTGCATGACCAATGGGCCTCTCTTTCCACTGATGTTCGACTAGGCCATCTTCTGATACATATGCAGCTAGAGACACAAGCTCTGGGGGCTCCTGGGTAGTTCATATTGTTGTTCCACCTATAGGGTTGCAGATCCCTTTAGCTAATTGGTTACTTTCTCTAGCTCCTCCATTGGGTGCCCTGTGATCCATCCAATAGCTGACTGTGAGCATCCACTTCTGTGTTTGCTAGGCCCAGGCATAGTCTCACAAGAAACAGCTATATCTGGGTCCTTTCAGCAAAATCTTGCTAGTGTATGCAATGGTGTCAGCGTTTGGAGGCTGATTATGGGATGGATTCCTGGATATGGCAGTCTCTAGATGATTTATCCTTTCTTTTCAGCTCCAAACTGTGTCTCTGTAAATCTTTCCATGGGTGTTTTGTTCCCAATTCTAAGAAGGGGCAAAGTGTCCACACTTTGGTCTTCGTTCTTGAGTTTGATGTGTTTAGCAAATTGTATCTTATATCTTGGGTATTCTAAGTTTCTGGGCTAATATCCAGTTATCAGTGAGTACATATCATGTGAGTTCTTTTGTGATTGGCATACCTCACTCAGGATGATGCCCTCCAGGTCTTAGGAATTTGCCTAGGAATTTCATAAATTCATTTTTTTAATAGCTGAGTAGTACTCCATTGTGTAAATGTACCACATTTTCTGTATCCATTCCTCTGTTGAGGGGCATCTGGGTTCTTTCCAGCTTCTGGCTATTATAAATAAATCTGTTATGAGCATGTTTCCTTCTTACCGGTTGGGACATCTTCTGGATATATGCTCAGGAGAGGTATTGCGGGATCCTCCGGTAGTACTATGCCCAATTTTCTGAGGAACCGCCAGACTGATTTCCAAAGTCGTTGTACAAGCTTGCAATCCCACCAACAATGGAGGCGTGTTCCTCTTTCTCCACATTTTTCTTTTTTCTTTAAATTGAAATATAGCACTCACATGTATTCTTTTTCCTGTATTTACTCCTAGGCAATATTTTATTGTTAAACACTTTTTTCTTTTAAGTTCTTTGAAATTTTTATATAATGTGTTTTGACTACATTCAGTCGTCCCCCAAAGTCTTTCAGAACCACCTTTCATTCACTACTCCTCCAACATTGAGAGAAGTGTTAAGGGTGCTCTTCCCAACTCTCTTCTACTTTAATTAGAGTTGCCTAAATATTTCTCTGTGTGTAGCCTTCCACTGAAGTTTGGTCAGCTTACTAAGGGCAGCAATCTTAAAGAACATTTTCTCTCTCTAAGCAGCTATCAATCACCAATAACTCCTCACTTAGGGGTGTGACATAGATCTGTGAATTTGGTCTGCTTGTACTTGAATGGAACATGTGTATGACGTCACAATTACTCTTAATTCACTTATGTAGCTGCCCTATTGTGTCCAGATGATAATGTTTCAACATATTCATCTATAGTAGGCAGCTTCTAGGGTCTTTCTACTTACTTCTTCCACAGTGATCCTCAAAACTTGGAAGGAAGGAAAGTGATGTAGATGACCCATTTATGGGCTGAGTATGAAATTTTTATATTTTAGAACTTGGTCAGTTGTGGGCTTCTGTGTTAAACACTAAACTAAATTGGAGCTTCTCTAATGAGGGTTGAGAGATGCATTGATCTCTGAGTGCTTAGCAATCAGTTTAATGATATCTCCCATTTTTCAGAAAAATAGCAGTATAGATTTCTAGTAGGGTCTAACCGCAGGTTTTTCACTGAACATTGCTGCCAAATATGGGTTTCATCTCATGAAGTAGGTCATAAGGCAATGCTAAGTGGTTGGTTACTACCATATTTTTGCTAGGCTAGTTATTGTATTTCACAGGGTTGAGAGCAGGGTAAGGTAAATAGCTACTTTTCTCCTCCAATAGCATTCATAATGATTTACAATAAAAATATTATATTAATTTATTTAATATACATGAGTACATATAGCTGTCTTCAGACACACCAAAAGAGAGCATGAGTTCCCATTTCAGATGATTGTGAGCCACCATGTGGTTGCTGGCTATTGAACATTTCAACACTTGAAAGCTATCTAGTAGAGATAAAGTTTCCAGATAAGCACTGGCTAGAAATCTCCATGTTCTGTGACTCAAATATGTGCTATTTCTTGTATAGTCACATTCTAAAGAGTAACCCAGAGTATTGGCAAGAAGCTTTAATAGAGAAGCCTATAGGGCTTACTGCTCAACAACTCCAAAATGGGTAACCCACTTCTAGGACTGGAGATTTTTATTTGTAAGTCTCTTGTGTCTACTAAAGTGCTACCACACCATTACAGTTGTTGCTGGTTGACAAATTGAGAATATTTCAACTGCTTAAGCTAACTCAAGCCTCAGCCACTAGGGCATTTTCTATAGTATATGCTTTGCAGGTATAGACTCCACTGCTGGGAATAGTACACATAAATTCACACATTACAGACAATAATCTACCATTGTGCCATATTCATGGCCCTTTGGAATTTTTGAATCTTTAGTAATTTTTAATACCCATTTAATCATTCAGTTCTGTCCCATGAATAAACTGCCTGTTACCCACTTGGCAGCCAAAAGGCTGAGATATATCAGTAATTATGTCAATGCCATACTGGCGTGTTATGTTTGTCAGAATTCTACATAGAAGCACAACAATAAAGTGAATGAAAAAAGAGCCATGCATGACATCACTCAGAGACGGGAACGGCTTATGTAGTCATAGCACACTTAGAATGCTTGGATCACATAATTCCAGGAACTGCCTTAATAAGTAGAGAGCCCATTAATGTGAATTTTTTAAGAGAGTGAGAGGCTATACCTGAGTACATAAACACATAGGTGAAGAGCCTGGGCAGCAAACTTCAGTAAAACACTTTCTAGTTTTGGTAAAGGGCCATATTTGAAGCAGAAGCTAAGTTATTTGAGGGCTTTCTTAGCATGTAGAATCCCTTGGCTCCTACCCAAGTGCCTCACAAATCTAATATGGTAATACTGCCTATAATATCAGAACTCGGGTAGTGGAGACAGGTGAATCAAGTGTTGTAAGACATCATCAGCTACATAAACTATGCTTTTTCTGTGATAAATGAGACCCTGTCTCTGAATAAATAAAGCAAGACTATAATGACCTCTTGTTTCCATGCTCCCACAGGTCCAGAATGCAAACCACAGGTATATGACAAACAAGCCCAGAACCCTAGTAAGGGTCTTTCCCTCTTCGTGGTAGTCTCTATCATTCCATTTTGGCCTCACGTTAGACCCTTCCAATGCCAGCACCATATCTGAAGTGAAGCCACATACTGAATTCACTGACTAGATCCTTTTTTCTTTCTACAAACTCATTTAATAACTTCAATATATAGCCCTAAGCAGCGTACATTTATAAACTTTGTTTTCACTCCTATTTGACTGATGTCCTTGGAATCCTGAATGCTAGACAATCATTCTACCAACAGAGCTACAAAACAAACTTCAAATGAGAGGTTGTGAGCAAGGCTGATCAGTGTTATACTGAAGCCTACTGCCTAGGATCCTCCTTTCTTTACTGATCTTTAAATATACATTAAACACATGTATGGAAATGTATCTTTAAATATACATTAAATGCACATATGAAGATGTTACAATGCAAACCTTTATTTTATACAACTAATAAATGCTAATGAAGGTTTTAATTAGTAAATAAACCCATGTAAGGAGGAAATTTAATTTGATAATTCTTATTTCATAAAATATTCAGAGAAGTGCCTATTCTAATTTTTATAAAGCTGTTTTACTATTATCATAGATGGATATGTAACCAAACTAGAAATACTGAGAAAGTCAGCAGACTGACTATTTTCTCATAAAACACAGAACAACACAGCCAAATAGGGACAGGCTTCATATAAACTTTTTCAATAGACTTCCAGTGGTCTCTGTTGCTCAGATCATGCAGGGAATTGCCCACTAGTGCACTTAAACGCCACTATCATGACTGTCTAACTTATGGTTTAGCACATACTGGACATGACCTCACTAGCTATATCTCTTCTGATTAATTTAATGAAATATCAATGAAATATTTTTCTAACAACAAAAAACTTGCTTTAGCTTAATTGTTGTATATGCAAGAAACAGTAAGAAACCTAATGTTTGTTTATTTTAACTCTTCAAGACATTTTTTTGTCTTTCACAATTTCTAGATTTTTTTTTAAATTAGGTATTTTCCTCATTTACATTTCCAATGCTATCCCAAACGCCCCCCCCCCAACTCCCCTACCCACCCACTCCCATTTCTTGGCCCTGGCATTCCCCTGTGCTGGGGCATATAAAGTTTGCATAACCAAAGGGCCTCTCTTTCCACTGATGGCCAACTAGGCCATCTTCTGATACATATGCAGCTAGAGACACAAGCTCTGGGGGTAATGGTTAGTTCATATTGTTCCACCTATATGGTTGCAGATCCCTTTAGCTCCTTGGGTACTTTCTCTAGCTCCTCCATTGGGGGCCCTGTGATCCATCCTATAGCTGACTGTGAGCATCCACTTCTGTGTTTGCTAGGCCCCGACATAGTCTCACAAGGGACAGCTATATCACCGTCCTTGCAACAAAGGGTTGCTAGTGTATGCAATGGTGTCATCGCTTGGAGGCTAATTATGGGATGGATCCCTGGATATGGCAGTCTCTAGATGGACCATCCTTTTGTCTCACCTCCAGACTTTGTCTCTGTAACTCCTTCCATGGGTGATTGTTTCCAATTCTAAGAATGAGCAAAGTGTCCACACTTTGGTCTTCGTTCTTCTTCAGTTTCATGTTTTACATATTGTACCTTTTGTCTCAGCTCCAAACTTTGTCTCTGTAATTCCTTCCATGGGTCTTCAAGAGTTTTTAACACTTTTACTTTTATGATCCACATTTTGTATTGACACAACTGTTAAATGTGTGTGTGTGTGTGTGTGTGTGTGTGTGTGTGCATAACTTGTGCCTTATATCAGATCATTTCTAATTAGAGGTTTAATAATAATATAACACACATATTAAAATAAACAATATAATATGAACTTCAACTATAGCCTTGCAGGAAGAATATTAAAACAGGGTAAATAAATATGTATTACTGGATGGGAAGTTTGCATTTTTTCCTGAGTAGTAATTTATTTTGCATTGAATAAAGGTTTGTTTAAAAATATAATACATATGAGAAATATATGGTGTGACAAGGGGAAGGATGAGCAGTACAGAACAGGAGGGGAAATGTGTGCAAGTGCATGTTGCATCCCATGAAATCCTAACTTCTATTTGTATTCAAACAGCTTTCTGACATGTAAACACATACTTAGGCTGAGGCTCAATCACTGAATGAATGATCTTGACTATTGCATCCTTATAAACAACAACGTGAATGATTAAAATTTTATAATTTGAAATCAAAAGTTAGAACATGTCCTATGATACCAGCAAGATGTCTTGTTGGCTACATGTACTTGTTGTCAGTGCTGATGATCAGTCAGATCCCTGAAATTTGTATGGTAGAAGGAGAGATCAAACTTCTGCAAGTTGTTCTCTGACCTCACATACACACAGTAAAGCACATATTCATTCACTCCCACATACATGCACACACACACACACACACACACACACACACACAATAAACATGTAGTAATTAAAACAAAATAGATCTTTTGGTGTGCGCTAGCCCAGAAGAATGAACTTGAATGAAACCTGTGGTTCTATCCAGCTAGAGCTATATTGCAATCAGAACCATCTATAATCTAGACAATTTTCTGTATGAAGATAGAGTAGCCATTACAGAGAAGAAGCGTTATGATTTAGACTCTGGAAGTTTATTGAAAGAAAGATAGGATAAAAATGGTATATGAACAATATTTTCATGTACACACAGTGATACAGTGTGAAGAAACCTGAAATAGAAAGCAGGATTACAAAAATAAAGGATAAGGCATGACATTAAATGTGTATTCATTTCTTTTGTTGTGAATAATTCTGTAGGATTTTGTTATTAACATATGAAGATAATAAAGTAAATATCACAAAATAATTAGTGACTAGAATGTTTCACTGGGAAAACATCATAATCAATTCAGTTAACTAGTTGCTCAGCAACACCGAAACCAAGATTACTATGGATAAGTTATGATGTCCATGTGCAGTTGAATGCAAGGACATAAGCTTTTAAAAGAAGGGACTGGAAGTTAATTTGTCATGGGATATAACAGAATTGACAGTCAGCATCCCTGCCACACCTATGTGAAAATAAAAGTAAAATGATTATGCTCATTTCCCCAAAGATACCAACCTTATTTAAGCCATTTTTCTTTTTTCATACTCAAAAAATATAAGAACTTAGGAGATGGTTTTGGGGGAAAGCTAAAAGATTGTAAGCCAAGCATGATGGCAGATACCAGAAATCACAGCACTCATGAAGCTGAGATAGGAGGATGGGTGTGAGTTGCAGCCAAATTGGACAACAAAGTAAGCACAAGTCAGTCAGGTCTATGTAACAAAACCATGGGGCAAGGGCAGAGAAAGAAGGAAGGATTCAGAGAAACAAACAAACAAACAAAAACAACAACAACAACAAAACAACAACAACAACAACGATAACAACAAAACATAACAAGACACCAGAGGACATCATTTGAGAGTTTGTACTCATATCATGTGGGTCCTGAAGAACACACTAAGGTCATCAGGTTTAATAACTGATCAACAGATGCTGAGCCATTGTTGAGTTATTATATTTAAATAATTTAATACATATTTAAAATCTTTGAAAACGTACTTTAGGAAGCTATTTATAAATTTTACAAAGCAGTTAGAAAACAGTTATGGAAATTGGTGTTTGCATTTTTATCAGTACTCTCAAGGTCACTAAAGAAAATTGTGTGTGAAAATACCAGAAGTTTTTAAAATCAATCTATCTAATACCTATCAACATTCAAACATCTTCTTTGTTCATTTTCCCCAAATATCTTTTGTTCAAAATAAGATGCTGTATGGACAAATTAAAGCATAAAAAATGAAACATTTTGAATTCCTGTATGGAGAATGTGTGTGGTCTGAACACTAGAGAGCAGTGAGTTGTCCTTGTGGTGACTCACATCTGTCCTCATCTCAGTGAGCTCAGCCATCTTTATGTGTCCTTCGGAACTGACACTGATTTATGATAGTGCAGGAAATGACATCATCATAATTGCTCTGTGAAACCAGAAGGACAGACATAACTTTAAACACATTCCTTACAGCAGAGATCATTGTTCACCAGAAGCATCACATAACAATTTTGGATTCTGAAAGATGGATGCATCCTGTTTGGCAAAGAAAATGAAGAGTCTTTGTTCTTTCCCTAAGTCACCTTAATTATCCCTGTCTAATACATAATGCAATTGAGAGTCAAATGCTTAGATTAAGTGATTTTTTTTTTCTGATCACAGCAATGGTAATTCATCAAAAGGTATAATCAGTATTTTTGTTCATGAATACTGATACTAAAAATGTTTATGTCTTACAATATTCGAAGCAAAGACTTTCATATTTCAAATTTCTTGGATTGTTCCCTTGTCTGAGAACTAATTGTTCATGGTTCATAGTCAAGTTGGCCTGCAGAAATAATTATGTAACAGTGATGCGAAATTCTGATTCTTTCCTTGAGCCTGTGATATATATATATATATATATATATATATATATATATACACATACATACATATATGTATGTATATATATATCACATATAATCATATAATATTCTATATATTATAATATGGAGCTTATTATTGTATATACAAATTAATATATATTTTAGGTTTAATGTATAAGTTTAAAAGGGCACATAATGCCTAATCTAGTATAAATAAGTATCACTATCTGAGGACCTGGAATGATTTTAAAAATATAATTCTGCTGCTAGGATAGTCATCCTCCTTCCTGTTGTACACATATTGACATCAGTCCCTCCTACTGCACCAAGTGCTCAGACTATGGACAGACAGGTGTTGCTCAAATTATAGCATGCAGTTTATAATAATTTTGTCGATAATGAAACATAATTCATTTCCCAAAAATATAACTATTGAAATTTCTATTTGTTGGACAATGGGGGAACTGTCTATGTTGATGACTGAAGTAAGTTTTAGATGCAACTAGTTCATTCCTAGCGTCCATTTCCATGAAACCATTGTTCAGCACTCTCTTCTCAGAAGAACTGAATTCTGACTCCTGTAGTGCAAAACAATCACAAAATCAGTTTAACCTTTTTCTTTTGACAGGTCCCCAGTTTGAGTTACTTTGAGAGATTTGTGTGAACAGGATAAGTTAGAAATCACTAGGGGCTGCAGAGATAGACTAGAAGTTAGCACAGACATTAAGACCAGAGTAGTTTTGTAGTTTTAGTAGAGGATCAGTGTTCAATTCTCAGCACCCACATATGTCAGCTTACAGAAACAGTTCTAAGTCTCAGGTATGTAATACTGTCTTCTGAACACTTTGGGCATCTGCGTACAAGTATACACACACAGACGCCCACACGCTTACATGCACACAATACACTTACATCACACACACCTAAATTAAAATGAAATTAAATCTTTATTTAAAATAAAGAATGTAAATATAACAATCATATATGAAATATGAAATACAAGAAAAATCTAAAATAATCATTCAGAATTGAATTTTTATTTTTAGGTGTTTTCTTTCCTGCTTATTCTTGATAAAAAGAAATATTTTACAAGATTTATAATATGTATACTACAAAAGATGCGCTACAAATACAGACGAGAATCCATGTCAACTAAAAGACCCCTGCTTAACAACATTTGCTAAACCCTCATGTGAGTCACTATATTACTCGTTGAGAATTTTGATTGCCAGAATCATTGGTTTGTATTAAACATGCAGTGAGTTAGTCATATCCAGGATAAGTAACATTGCCAAAGACACCATTCTATTGGATTGTTAAATGTGAACTTTCAAATCAGAAAAAAAATAAAAAGTTTTTGAAATTAAGCTAAACTTGAAGTCTGTTTTATATAAAAGAATTAGAATTCACACCTCAGTAGTTAACCAACATACTGACCTAGCACTAATTATTAAGCATTTACTGTATATGATCTCATTTTTCTGATATGCAAAAAGTGTTTAAGTGTTGATATTAAAATATTTTGTTTTAAATGACTGTGTTTGTATATTCATAACAGTTTAAATAGGATGGGAGAGAAAGAAAATGAAAGATTTAGAAAGAGAAGTTGGTGGTGGTGGTGGTGGTGGTGGTGGTGGTGGTGGTGGTGGTGATGGTGGTGGTGATGGTGTTGGTGGTGATGGTAATGGTTGTCTCTCTCTCTCTCTCTCTCTCTCTCTCTCTCTCTCTCTCTGTGTGTGTGTGTGTGTGTGTGTGTGTGTGGTTACATTCTGGAGAATTTACTTAAAAGAATGATGGGAAGGAGGAGCTTAAACATGAGAACAGATGAGAAAAGAGTTGGAGAACTGGTGGAGAAACATTTGAAGATCTGGAAGGAAAAATAAGGAAGGAATGCAGACAATGTGAGGAGAAGATTGCTTCTTGTATTTAGTGACCCTGAATCAAATCAAGAGACTCAGAAAAGCAACTGTGAGCAACCACCACTTCCTTCTGATTAGTGTCAAACTATAAAGATTCAGTATTTTAGTGCTGTGTGTTTTGTTATTTTCAAAACTATCTAGGATCAGGCAGTAATTAAAAGTCACCTGTTAATACAGACAATTTTTTTTTATAAACTACATTTTCACTATTCAGAGCTCTGCATGTTCTCTGCATGATCCCCATTGGACAGAGTGAATGTTGGATTTCACTTCTGACAAAGTCATGCATAGTCAGTAATCTGCTGCTGATTCCGGACATGTATGACTTGATTATACACACATGGTGTTTTGTGGGAAAATGTAAGCACTGCGTGATATGAAGCCAATGTCTGTTATGCTTTCTGTGAAACCTCAGAGACTGTAAGGTAGGGTTTATGGCTTCGTCCATTACAAATAGCTTTGGAGGAAAACTTGCTCCATATATATAAACTGCTGTTACAAAACAAAACAAAAAAAAAAAAAGAGCCATACTAAATATAGTTGCTTCCATTACAGTATTAAAAATAAAAAATAAACACTTTAATTATTTCAACTGATTGAGAAGATAAGAAGCAAAGGAAAATTACATTCCTAAGAACACACACAGCATCATTTTATCTAAAGAAACCATAGAATACCTATTTGTGTCTGTCAAGTATAGGAATAAGTCTTCATTACAAGCTCTGGGAATACTGCAGAACGAGCCAGGAGAGACCAGGGACCACAGATGCACATGAAACCAAATGTTGCAGCCTCATTGTGTGACTGGGGAAAGAAACTCAAACTCCCCTGAAGTTATTTCAAAGAAGTTAAATTTGAACTATTTGTAAAATCTGATTTTTTTTTAGAATAAATGTAGATTAAAGTACAAATAGGAAGGAACGTGGGGCACAACCAAATGCAACCTATGCTGCAGACACAAAAGGAGCCCATAGTTTGACTGTTTATCATCAAATGCCCCACGACAGGATTAAGAGCTATAGGTGCCATCTTGAGCCAAAACTCACTGATGATGATAGAAGTCCACTATTTACCCAACTTAGTACGAATTCAACAAATGACAGGAGTGGAACTCTGGCCCAAGAAAGCATGTGGAACATAGCAACACACATGCATCCTTAGGGCCACAGCCTTTTCTCACTCAGACTCCCAGGTTCCTTCCATTGAACATCCTGATTCATCAGTTTGCCAGTTAAATTCCAGCTACTAGTAATGACAGTTTCGGGAAGTCTAAGCTTTCTGAGATGCATGTAGGAAACAGCAACTATTTATTTTCCTTGATCTTGTGTATCTGTGCTTGTGTTGAAGTTTTCTGTCTTAGTGTCATGACTTGTGCTGTTAAATCAGCTTTTCTTGATTTTGTATGTTCTTTGCTCAGAGGAACAATAATGAGTCTAGTTTAAGCAGCTTGCTTTGTCTCTGATGGATTTGTCAGATTTCAAAATTTTGTGTGTGTGTGTGTGTGTGTGTGTGTATTCAATACTAACACCTGCCTACCCTGTGAAACACGTTGGACTAACCAAGGCTGTGTGAGTGATAATGGAGCAGTAGGAACCTGAACATAACAGAATTATAAAACTGTGTCCTCCCCTACCTCTGACTGCATACTTGCATGGTGCATGCAATGACTTGATTTCTGTAACCAAATTAGACACATGTCATTAAGAAACTACTGTTTTCCAGCCTACAAAGAATAAGAAACAATATATTGAGGAAGATAATGTTTAAACTAAATACTTATCTCCACATCTTACCTAAAAAGTTAAGCATTGGCTGACCATAGAAAGTATGCTGTAAAAAGTTTGCATGGGAAAAGCTTAGCATGTGGCAAAATAGGTCATGTCTGTGGGTGTGATCTGCAGCCTCAACAAAAAGAAAATTAATCTACCAATATGTCTCTGTTTGCTCTCATAAATATGTCCTGCCCTTATGATAGCACCCATATTAAATATGTGAGCTATTACCTGGACATGAAGGTGCAAGACTGTGATCCATAATGTAAGATGCTGAGGCAGGAGGATTTCAGGAGTTAGATACAAGCATAGATGATATAACAAGATTCTGTCTCAAAGCATATAGGGGGAAGTGAAAGCACTCTCAGGTAAACAGTGTGAGTCAGCTTTATGATGGAGACTTTTTAGATTCTGTACACTGGCTCATTGGGACCATAAAAGACCATTTTCCACCTTTGTATTTTAGCTTATCAGGTGTTTCTGAAATTGCATCTGTATTTAAATGATGTCTTTTAAAATAAAACCAATCACTCCTACATTGGTATCCTCTGAACTCAATTTTCACCCCTCCAGGGGACATCAGGTTCCCATAAACAGGTACCTGGAGCCTTACAGAAACCTCAGCCAGTCATCAAAGAGTGCAAAGTATTGAATCTGAAATACACCTCCACGAAAAGAAGCAATTGAAAAGGTTTTTGCTTAATATAAAACATAGAAACAATTGACACTAAACCTGGTCCTTATAACCCTGACACTGTCAAGATGCAAATAAAATAAAATCCAGTCATACCTGCCTCATGGAAATAGAAGAGCAGGAGAGAAGACAGTCTCAATCAGACATCCTGAATACCATCAGTGACCTGGGACTGTGACACAGGAGAAAAGATTCCAACTTACTGATGCTCAGTACAATCCTCTATAAGAATTCCTTTTAATACATACTGCTGTGTATTATTAATTGTGATAGCCCTAGTGAATAAGAAGATTCATGGTCAAATAATGCATCACTTGCTTCAGATATTTAGACTAACCATCCTCCTTTGCTTCTCTGAAGAGAAACTAGTTATTTTAAGAGCTATCAATTAGGAATTTTGGATGCAATTTTCTCTTTGGTCTATTTGTGTTTGGTATATGCCACAATACTAAAACAATGTGTGTGGGGCACATACCTCTTTTATAAAGAAACATAAATTTCATGGGAGGAGAATTAAGAGTGTGCTGAGGTTCAAGTTCACAATTTTAACATGTTCAGTATTTAAATATTCTCATCATGGAAAGAAGTTAAGTTTGTGCTCTTCTGAGTCATATACTTAGGAATTTATTACACTTTTACCTCATTAAAATTACAGTCTGATAATATACCTGTCATTACCTGAGGCCTATTATTACTTATAGGTAGCTCCGTAGCATCTTTTGAATCACACTTATACCCTCAAGTAGGAAGTACAAACTGATTGGGAGCTATCCCCGGTGTAGTGCATTTTTAAGGCCATATAACACCTCGTTCTCTGGAGCTATATTTCCATTTTTATTCCAGCTCATAGCAAGATCTTCTGCAAACACCAAAAGTTTATTTCACATCATTGGATATCCCATAGCTAGATATATTAAAACCCACATTCATAATTGCTGGAAATGACAAGATTTTTAAGCAAGAAGCTATTACTTATAGTCATACAGACATATGCATTCATATATTTGTGCACATACACCATGTACATTTCATCTACCTTCTCCCTCTTTAGGGAAGTGTAATACATCTGACTCAGGGAGACTGTATGATAAAAGAGAATTATTTATAATAATTAGTTCACTTGGTGGTGCAGCTGTCTATCCAAAATCCATCAATTCAGGATAGCTGCTTGTATAATTCTGGCCTGGATTGAACACTGAAAACCAATGACATAAATTGTAGCTTAAGAAGAGGGGCTTGATGTCCAAGTTGAAGCAGTAAGTCATGAAGAAGCAGATGAAGTCTCCCTCCTTCCTCTACCTGCTTCCATCTAGGACCTCAGCCAATGAGATAATGTTTATCCACAATGAAGAGAAAACTTAAACCAAGACAATACCACTGATGAGAGTCCAAAGCTTCTCTGGAAACATTGTCAGAAACATACCCAGAAATCATGTATGATTTGTGATTTCTTGAGTCTAGTCTGTGGGCTATGTAGAAGTAACTGTCATAATAGGATTACTTTAGTTGTAGATATTTCAGGTCTGTGCATCAACAGAGCAAATATGAAAATATACACACGGGGGAAGACAGCAAATGTTCTAACTGATTTATAAGTATGCATAGCTACATGTGGATTTACCTGATGCTTTATGTAGATGAGATATGTTATCCAAGCAAATCTGCCAGTGAATCATTGAGCACATTCCAATTACAGAAAAAAAATCCTCTGATTACATGTTTTATATTTGCACACCATACAATGCATGTTCTGTGTTTTCTTGTGTTTTGATTTCAGGGTCTGCATTTCTCTGTAGTATCATTCCCTGAACACTCATTACTCAGTAGGAGCCATATACAATGCTTGCATGATCTCTATAGTCTCAGAATAACATTGTAAGATTCATATTTCTGTCTCAAGAAGCAGAAGTGAAGCCTCAGTTGGATGGATGTGGGTGGATCTCATAGATGTTTATTGCAGTATCCCAGCTCCATCAGAACTGCCTGTAATTATATGTCTAAATGTTTCCATTCACACTATTGAATTAGCTATTGAAACGCTGTGATTTAGATTCATTATATATGTATGAAGTATAGACACACAGGAGAGGAAAGGAAAGAGGAAAGGAGAGGGAGAAAAGAAATACTTTAGTTAACCACAGACAGCATATATCAAGGTAGATAGTCCCATGAGACTCTAAGGAATAATGAAATTGAAAATTTCCAAAGTAGACTGATGTCTTTGTGCTATTAATGGAGAACAATATATTTAGACTTGTGGCCATGTTTGGCATCTGTGCATATCTGCTGTGGTTCATACCTTCTAAACCATGGGTATGTATAATGCACAGTAATAAGCAACAGTGTTTCTCACTCATGTGCTTTTATATGATAGATTGCAATATTAGCTCATAGTCTTTCTTCATTTACAAAATTACTTTTACAAATTATGTGGTCATACGTGGGTAATGAGAACACTGTTCTTATGAATTTTGTGTTGATCTTTTCTATAGAATTTTCACTTGTGTGATTTAATTTCATAATATTTAGTTTACTGTGACTACAGAAAAAATGGTGATTGAATATATCACATTGTCATATAAATATATATTTATTGTTTGGTATGTTGTGCCTTGTATGGTGAAATTGAAGTTCTCTATGACGCTAACACAAATATCACCTCATTTAATTTCCTAGGTAGTAGCCATGATTAAATTGTAATCAACTGTGTATATAATGTGAGTGTGCAAGCATTGTATGTAGAATTGAAGAGAACAAGAGAGAAAAAGAAACTCTTCTATATTACAGGGAACCAGAAGTGGTCACTTTCAGTACTAGTAGTATATTTTAATATCTTTGAATGCAATACAGAGAAATAAATTATAACAGAAAAAAATTAACATTGTTCTACTTTCTCAAGTAAATATGACTGCTTTATAAAGTTTTAGTTGTATGCCCCTCCTTAGAATTGGGAACAAAACACCCATGGAAGGAGTTACAGAGACAAAGTTTGGAGCTGAGACAAAAGGATGGACCATCTAGAGACTGCCATATCCAGGGATCCACCCCATAATCAGCTTCCAAATGCTGACACCATTGCATACACTAGCAAGATTTTATCGAAAGGACCCAGATGTAGCTGTCTCTTGTGAGACTATGCCGGGGCCTAGCAAACACAGAAGTGGATGCTCACAGTCAGCTATTGGATGGATCACAGGGTTCCCAATGGAGGAGCTAGAGAAAGTACCCAAGGAGCTAAAGGAATCTGCAACCCTATAGGTGGAACAACAATAAGAACTAATCAGTACCCCGGAGCTCTTGACTCTAGTTGCATATGTATCAAAAGATGGCCTAGTCAGCCATCACTGGAAAGAGAGGCCCATTGGACACGCAAACTGTATATGCCTCAGTACAGGGGAACACCAGGGCCAAAAAAATGGGAATGGGTGGGTAGAGAAGTGGGGGGGGGAGGGTATGGGGGACTTTTGGGATAGCATTGGAAATGTAATTGAGGAAAATATGTAATAAAAATATTTTTTTAAAAAAAAGGAAAAAAAAGTTTTAGTTGCTACGTCTAACGTATGTAAAAACTGAAATGGATGTCTTAGGTGACAAATCAGATAGGGCCTTTTATTTATAACAGGGCTAAGATTCTATAGATGTTAGCAGGTTGACAGGCCTACCTTACCAAAACACTGAAAATGCTAATTTTACACTGATTTCAAAGTTTTTTCTTTTCTTTTTTTTAATTTTTGAGTTTTACGTTATCACTATTTGTACTATCTTGATTCTAGTTTTCAAGTTCCAGAATTTATGCTAGAAGATGGTTTATATTGTACTTACAAAAAACATGTGGATACTAATTGGGAAATTTGAGGACAAGGTTTGTATTTGATTAAAATTATTAAACATTTCTGCTGAGTTTTTGCTAGAATTTTATTGAGAAACATTTATACCTCACTACTGCAAATCCTTACATGGTATTTCCCATTTTTACAAGAGTATCTTGAGCATGTTTTGTGGTAGCATTGCTAAGCATTGTCTTCAGACAAATGAGCAATAGATGCCCCTTTACACAAAGTGAATTATTGCATGCATTGCAATTTAAATTTTATGTGACATTGCTCCTCAGCCTTTTGGCTAAGATCAAGTGTAAATTTTATGTGACAATATCTATGCAAAGTATAGTAGGAGAGATTTCTATGTCTGAACTGTTATTCCTATGGCTCCTCATGTCTGTAATGTATATCAAGTCAAGGATGTGCAGATGAGAGTTTGGACTTCCATGCATTATAATGATGTATTTTGTGGATTTTGGGAGGCAAGTGGTAAGAAAATACATTAGAGCTGTTATACTAACTGCTTTCAAAGATAAAATAAGTGTTAATTTAGTTGGTAACTTATACATCTACATGAAGTTTTAAAAAGAGGAAATTTGTATTTGCACAAAATTAATATGACATGTGCATGTAACATGGTATATAAAATCTTTAAAGTATGAGAATTGATAAATAATGTAATTTTCCTTATTTGAACACAAAGAAGATTATATATATAGTTGCTAATTTCAAAGATAAACACAGAAATGTTCAGAAAGTTGTGTGCATTCAATTTCCCTAAATACCACTTATTTAAGACCCTAAAACCATGCCTCTCCATTCAATTTCAAAATAACCATCCTCCTGGCAGGTGCAATCCAGATGTCATTGAGGTGAGTTCTTGCTCTCATTGGTAAAAGTGATTCATAGGAAATTCAAAGGTTCAGGGTACCTACTCTAGTATATCACTTTCTAACTTTTGTGGACAGGGTATTGAAATAACTAACCCTAAGAAATTGGAACTTCCTCCAAGCATCTAGTGAAAATTAAGGGGCTGTCTCTAGACCTCTTTGATGCTCTTTCCAGTGTGGCCTCATTGGATTAATCTCCTCATTTCTGTGTCTCATTGCTGACTTTGCCTCTTTGATTGTGCTACTGCAGAACCTGGCTCAACAGAGTGGTCAGAAGCCAGGTTCTGACACAAACAGCCCTGGTAACAGTTACTGGAAAGAAGCAAATAGAACAGTGGGTGGGAGAATAGTCTCCTTTCAAAAATGATCTCCATCGATTAACATAAAGAGTTGTTCTCTGGAGAACATGACAGAGATATTTAGAATACAGAGAGGTGGCTCAGCTGCCAGGGCATTCTTCACTGTTGGCTTTTTCTCAAAAGGGCAAAAGTTACCTTCCTTATAGGATGGCATGAGGCTTGAGTATAAAATATAAACTCTGTACTTTCAAGAGGAACAAGGGAGAATATTAACCTCAGTGCAGTTTTCTTGAGCTTTGCAGTCAGTGAGAGTTGCTCTGGGTGTTGTGGAGTCCAGCTTAAGTCTACAATATTTGGTAACCTCCATTTACTTTCTGTTTTGTGGGCAGGAAGGAACAACCCACCATATTTATAGCATTTTCTCAGTTCTGTAGGCTTTGGGCCAAGAAGGCACAGTTCACTATGGTTGTAGTAGTCTGCTTAACCCCCCTCCTTGTGGCCTATACAAACTGGTTACTAGTGCATTGTTAGCATGGTGACCTCATTAAAACCTAAATGCTAATCTTGATTTAATTTCAGTCTGTTCATGAGAATCATCCAGAAAACAAATTATGAACATGTTAGAAATTTTCCATTATTTTGTTTAGAAATTGTCTCATTTTTAAAGTTATTGTGACTTATTTGCCCACCTATGAAGTTATTTCAGACCACTGGCCATGCCAGTTTTTTTCAGCAAGTGGGCATGCTGATATTCATGCCTCAAATAGTGCCTGTGAGGTTGGGGATTACAGAGGACTAGAGAACATTTAGTTCCCTTCCTTTCTGTCCAGAATTCCCCGAAAGGGTAGGAGTCACAATATGCTAATATGAACAGCTTTGATCAGTTTTGAAGTGGTTAACACGAAAGTGATAGTCTTCTCTTTGGTACCTCGACAGTAGGTGGGTTTTTGGTTTGTTTGTTTGTTTGTTTTTTTTTTTTTGTTGTTGTTGTGTTTTTTTTTTTTTTTGCTTTTTGTTATTTGTTTTTTGTATTGGTCTGAGCAACAATCAGAAGGATATTTGTGCAACTTGAAATCTCTAGTTTTCTGTAACTTAACCAGGTTCTAGTTTGAGGAAAAAGGAACCAAAGGCAAAGGCCTTGAAAATTTGGACAAGAACGAGAGTTTTAATTTTATTTATACCAAAGGGAAAACCCTGTGATTTTAAAACTACTCGAATCTTTTTTCATCTGAATATAGGTAGACCACAGAAACAACTACAGTTCTCTTCATTTCATTTAACAAATTATGGAAGTGTTTTGAGTAACTATTATTATTATTTTTTGAAATGGATGATACTTTACTGAGACCATTGAAGACACAGAAAGCTGCTTTCATTTACACAAAGCAATAGAATTTGGCCATTCAGGCACATTATTTCATCCTTGTTGAAAAGATGAGGCAGGAAAACTGTTGTGATGTTTACATATCTCTTTTCCAATCTCTACAATATTCCTACTTCACTTTGTTGATGATAAATCTCTGGAATGGAAACTGCTAGTGACACTATCAGTGCTGTGATGTTCAGCCTTGAGTCTTTTGAATATATGTTAAAACTACTGACAAATCTGGCTTGTTTCTGAACAATGTATTTTCATTATTGCTCAGAATTGTTTAATTGGATGCTCAGTCAAGTCACTTGCAAAATGAAATGATTAGGAGGTTCAGAAACTTATGGTCCTCACAGGTGCTAGAGGCTAGAGGGACACATATACATTCAGGGCCTCTTGGAAAACATGTCAAGTTGTTATATGAATTGTTAATCACACAGACTAAATACTTGGGCAAAGGTGCTTAGAAGGGAAGGAAGTGAGCATCCACTTCTGTATTTGCCAGGCACTGGCATAGCCTCACAAGACACAGCTATATCAGGGTCCTTTCAGGAAAATCTTGCTGGCATATGCAATAGTGTCTGCGTTTGGTGGCTGATTATGGGATGGACCCCTGGGTGGGGCAGTCTCTGTATGGTCCATCCTTTCATCTTAGCTCCAAACTTTGTCTCTGTAACTCTTTCCATGGATATTTTGTTCCCTATTCTAGGGAGGAATGAAGTATCCACACATTGGTCTTCCTTCTTCTATAGGATGGAACACAGGGCACCCAATGGAGGAGCTAGAGAAAGTACCCAAGGAGTTGAAGGGGTTTGCAACCCTATAGATGGAACAACAATATGAACTAATCAGTACCCCAGAGCTCATGTCTCTAGCTGCGTTTGCAACAGAAGATGGCCTAGTTGGCCATCATTGGGAAGAGCAGCCGCTTCGTCTTGCAAACTTTATGCCCCAAAATAGGGGAATGCCAGGGCCAAGAAGTAGGAGTGGGTGGGTAGGGGAGCAGGGCAGGAGGGGGGAAGGTATAGGGGACTTTTGGGAAAGCATTTGAAATGTAAATGAAGAAAATATCTAATAACCCCCCCCCCCAAAAAAAAAAGAAGGGAAGGAAGTTAACCAACATGAAGTTGAAGGCATGGTAGTGCATATTAGTCAATGATGGTAGGCACTATGGCTACAGATTATAACCTGTTTGTGGATCAGGAAACAGGTACAAAAAGAGTATAGCTGCATATTAATCTTGTTCAGGCCCTGGCTTCACAATTTCCTAAAACAATGCCACAAACTGGAAACTAAATGTGCAAATACAAAAGCTTGTAGGCATCATTTCATATACAACTGTGAGCACTGCAAGAATACGCCAATCTCAGCTGGGCATGGTGGTGCACACCTTTAATCGCAGCACTCGGGAGGCAGAGGCAGGCAGATTTCTGAGTTCGAGCCCAGCCTGGTGTACAAAGTGAGTTCCAGGACATCCAGGGCTACACAGAGTAACCCTGTCTCAAAAAAAACAAAAAAAAAAACAACAAACAACAACAACAACAAAAAAAAAAACAAAAAACAAAAAACAAAAAACCAAACCAAACCAAAAAAACAAAAAAACAAAAAAACAAAAACAAACAAACAAACAAACAAACAAAACAAAACAAACAAAAAAAGTGCCAATCTCAAAAGGACACTTTAAAACAAAGTGTGTTGAGTTTTTGATTAAAAATAAAAGTGGGCTGAGTGAATAGTTTAAAACCAACTGGTTTGAATCATTGCCCATGGCTGCAGACTCTAGGGATTATCCCTGGTGTGAAGGAACCTGGTTCTTGAGACTAAACCTGATGAAAGCATCTTTAGTTGAGTTACTGCCTAGCAGTGTTGTCTTTCTGGCTCAGCTCTTGACAGTCTTTCCAGACCAGAGGCACACAATTGTCTTTCAAATTACAAATGAAATTTTCAGTTAGCTTGTGCCCTTTTAACAAGCTATCCTTATATATAGGAAATTATATGTAGGAATATTGGTCAACCATGGATAAGCAGTTCAGCCTCCCATTAGCTTCTCAGCTATCTAAACCGTTCTTTCCCTGGCATTTCCCAACACAGATCTGTGGTTAGCCCTTTGAATTATTTTACAGAATTACTTTACAGAATCTAGTCACGAATAAAATAGACAAGGCAGAGATTTCCTATACTCTGAAGCAGAACAGAAGCATACAGAACACACACACACACACACACACACACACACACACACACACACACTTTCCTCATTTTCTTCCTCAACTGTGTCTGAGATTCCTGTTATGAGCAAAATTGTTGCTGAAGGACATATTTGGGAGAGATTATAGATTCACATCAAGGAATATGAGAACAGATACAATCATAAGTTAATATATTTCTAAAAGTTTTACTTTTGTGGGAAAAGACAGTAGATGAATCTGTGGAGTAAAAAGGGCAGCAGTTTCCTAAGAGGCTGTGCAGAGGGATAGATTTAGTCCTGACAGTACTGTCCATCCTTGTTGGAGTGGAGGCTCAAAACCTACTGTGCCTCAAGGAGGTATTCATGGTTGCTTCTGAGGGTATTCTGCACCTGGTCCCTATTGACTTCAGAGAGTAGACCCATAGGTGGGCTGACTGCAGAGCACCAGTGTCATGAGGCTGATTTACATGTGCTTTTGCCAGTTCTTTGTCATTTAGCTTCTGAATTAAAGAGCAAGGGATTTTTATCATAGTTATGGCATACTCACTCGTGATTGCAGAGTTTGGGTCGAGTGAGTAATAAAGTTTTTCATTAATTTATTTACTTTTAAGAAATCTGATTTTAGATTAATCTCTTTTATTTCTTTTCACTAGGGCTTTTACATTGTTGGCTTTTGAAAATAATTTGCTTGCAAAATAGCTTATCAAAGTAATAGAGTCAACATAATAGAGTCAACATCTATTCATTGCCTCTGTACGAACTGCTCTGTTTACTTGAAATGGCTGTGAGTGGATTTAGACTTTAAATCCACACAGGGGCAGTATGGAAGGAGATGGCTAGAGGTATATATACATACTATATTATATATAATCGATCTAATATATAATGTATTATATATAATATGTACATATATTATATATATATAAATAATTGATTAAGTCACTGTATTTTCCATCATTCAAACAATGAAAGTTTGCAATATGTTTTATTTATGTCATAAAGTAGTTTAAAATATTCTCCCCACAAGAGTAACAGTTTATAAATGATTATTCTCTCTTATTGTCTTTGTGTGTCTCCCTGTCCCCCGCCTCTCTCCTTTTACACTTAAATTTTTGTTTAATTTTGCATTTCTTATATACACCCTCTCTCCCTAAAACACTGCCAAGGATAAGGTTAGGAAAGGGCAGCCGTTTCTCATGGTAAACACATATTCTGGTCTAATGTTTCTCCCATGTGTGATCCATGGCCGACAGCCAGGGCACATGCCTTTAATCCCAGCACTTGGGAGGCAGCGGCATTCGGATTTCTGAGTTCAAGGCCAGTCTGGTCTACAAAGTGAGTTCCAGGACAGCCAGGGCTACACAGAGAAACCCTGTCTCAAAAAAAAAAAAAAAAAACAAAAACAAAAAACCAAAAGACAAAAAAACAACACACACACAACAACAACAACAACAACAAAATTTCTCAGATAAATTTTGCAAGCCTTATGTGGTTTTTGTTCCTGAGTTACCTTGGAAGCATAGTTTTTAGAGACTACAGAGAGACTGGACCCCAACTTTACTGAGCTATGCCTCTATAGACCTCTGTTTACTTCTCCACTGTAGGAATATCATTCACTTACCTGCACTTTGTGGGAAGCTTCTGGTTGATGGTCAGCATCTCATGCCAATCACTATCAAAATGAAGTGAGCAGGGTTCATCCCCAGAGAATTCTGCTTTGTCACAGGTTTTGATATCCATCCACTGCACGGGCTCTGACTATTTTCACCAATCTTCAGGAAGTTTATTCAATTTCCTCCTTGCAGAATTTAAATACAGATTTTTGTATAGCTACAAGGCTTTTTTAGGTAGTCCATGACATCTAGGCCCTTCCTTCAGTATTTCAGTGAAAGAATCACATCCACTGGTTGACCTTGCAAATCTACCAAGAATTTTAATTCCATTTAACACTGAAGTGGGGAGAGGAGCATGAACATACAACAAAGAAGAAAGCTGTTTTGCAAAGTAGCTGAAGCTTGGGTGAGATGTACTCATGTTGTTTTTGAATTCAGAAATTGACTCAAAGGTTGAAATGCTAGTAATTTTCTATCATGGTCAACCATTCTCATCCCTAAAGTCAGGAGTGAGAAGCAATGACCACAGCATATCTGACAGGTGTGCAGTGTATGCTCACATCCTAAAAGGACCACGCACATCATCTCTTAGAATGCAGAACCAGGTTTTTAATGACTGAAGATGCTGACCATCTCAGGGTCCATGGGTGGTCCCAGATGTCAAAAGCGCTTATTATAGTGGAGAAAGGGCTATAAGTCATATGGAGAGTGTAGCCAGTAAGAAATATGGCTTATGTACCAAATATTTCCTTTAATTTTTTTTCTTAATTTTGAAAATCACTTAACTCCACATTTCAATTCTACCAGGGAAAAATTGATGGAGTTTAATATCTGCAACTTCCTCTAGTACTAAGGTTTTTGTTTTTTTTTTTTTCAGACTGCCTACTATACTTTCTTTATGTTAATTTCCTTTGTCTTCTGTTCTTTGCATGTATTTTTACACGTGTTTTTGAGTTATAATACTATATGCAGTAGTCTTCCTTTCTTCTTGTCCATTTTAATAGACTTAGTTGAATATATAACAGAAAACAGAAATGTAATCTCAGCAGAGAGTCCCAGAAGACAGTGGAGGAGAGAAGTCTCCACTGCGGGGCACTCTATCACACCCAGGATCTTAGGAGCACCAGGGAGTGGAACACAACATCTGCTCCAACACCACCTGGAATAACTGGGACCAACAGGTTCCTGGGACACAGGAACCCCACCCAACCAGTGGCTCAGGTTCCTTCCAGTCCTCACTGCTTTACCTTGGGTGTTATCTCAGCAGAAAGTCACCCAGTCACCAGAGGAGAGGAGTCTCCACTTCTGGGTCCAGGCTCTTAGCATTCTAGGATCCCAGAAGTTTGGTCACACCAGGATCTCAGGGTCTCAGAGGCAGCTTGACTCCCAAGAACTCTGACACACCCAGAATCTCAGGATCCCAGGATCCCAGAATCACAGAGAAAGACTCTGAGGAGTTCTAACTCAACTGGGATTACAAGAAGGGCACGCTCTAATCAGATAAAGTGAGGGCAGGGAGCACTTGAGATAATCAGATGGCGAAAGGCAAGTGTAAGAACAGATGCAACAGAATCCAAGGTTCCTAGGCGTTATCAGAAACCAATTCTCCCACCATAGAAAGTCCAGAACACACCACCACACCAAAAAGGCAATAAATGTATCTAAAGTCATTTTCTCATGATAATGATGTTGGAGGACTTTAAGAAGGACATATGAACCCCATAATTTCCCTTGATTTTGTGTATGCTATGCTGAAAGTCCGCTTTTTAACATTAAACCATAATAGCCTAATTACAAACTTCACTTTCTAGATGAAAGCTATGCCTTTAAAATACTTTATTAACTGCCATTAAAAGAATATTTAACATTGCAATATACTAAAAAGGTATGAAATCCTCATTAGAAATACAGTTACTATTTTCTTGCACTTTCAACTGTTTAAAACAAATAAAATATTCCAAACCTTACTGTATTTTGAAATCTATTAAGATGACTGCCAGTTTTTTTTGTTGTTGTTGTTTTGTTCTGTTTTTTACCAGAACTTTTAGTGCAATAAAAGAAAAGGAGATGAACTATTGCTTATTAGGAATGTGGTCTTTCAGTAAACTATTAGAGTATCATTGTTTATTAAATTCATAATACACTTGCAATATGAACATTGTTGTTAGATTTTCTTACATTTGCTTTGCATTCTTTCATCACAACTTATTTTGAAAAAAATTTAGCTAGTCAAAGTTTACACTTATGAACAACACAGCACAAAAATAGAGTAAATAACCCAAAAGAACAAAGATATTTTGTTCACCTGGCTCTACATGAACACAGGAATCATTTTTATGATAATTTTATATCCAGAACTGGAGAGAGTTTTGCCGTTGGCAATATTCACAAATAAGATTGTAACCCTATAAACCAGTGAAAAAGTTACACAGCATGGACCTTAATACTTAACATTTTACAGTTAAATCTTGACAATCATCTATGTGTCTGTTTCACTTAACCCCAAATTTAAATCAAGCTATTTTTAAATACTGAAGCTTGCCAAATGGCAAGGGATGGTGAGTACACAGAGAATTATTTATCATTCAAATGTACAATAAAGATACTGTAGTGTCAGAATAACCTCAATAATGAAGCACACCCCCCTCCTCTTAACCTTTCCACAGCCATCAGCTTGTATGTAGCTTTTAGGGGTGTGTGTGTGTGTGTGTGTGTGTGTGTGTGTGTGTTACCATTGTCCTACTTTGCACCTTCTCCCACATCATCTCTGTTGCCTGATTGATGCTCAAAAACTTATTTCTATTCAACATTCAAAGAATATGTATGTTAGTCAGAAGGATCTAAAACAAAATTTAACACATTGTTTATTTTTAAGGGATTTTTTTTTCACTAGGGATTTTTCAATGAAAATTAACAGTCACAGGGTTATAGTTTACTATTACCTTCAAAGCAAATGCACACTTAGAGTTGTCCTTTTTTTTTTCTGAGATTCATACCAGCTTCTAAAGTTTCTTGAAAAGGAAGAGTTTATGAGAGCCTACCTCAATAGGAAGGAGCTGGCAGAATAGGGTTCCCCACATCCATAATTTCAGAGTGGTTTCAACTTGCACCCACCTAGTAGTGTGGATGCATACTACTTTCTTTTTTCTGTTTCTTTACCTTACAGTCTGTGTTTCTGAGCTCAGTAGACTATAGACATGTCTCTTAGGGACTTATCTTGGCATTACACCTAAGTAATATAAGTAATACACCTCAGTTTTGCCTCAGAACCTAATGGCTTGAGGATAAAGATATGGATCAGTTGGTAGAAGGTTTACCCAGATGCATGGAATTATTTTTATTAGGCTTATTCCCTGCCCTTCATAAACCAGGCATGGTACCTCACAGCTATAGTCCCAGCACTCCGAAGGTCACATGAGAACCCGTCTCAAAGCAAACAAACAACTTTTTAGCTTAAATGACCCTGTAATTTTTATGGACATATATGAAGCTACTGGTGACAAACACTGTCTCTAGAATTTCCCCTGATCTTTATCAGTCTCTATTGCTCAGAAAAACCCTTCCCCTTATCTCTCTATTGTTCTCTGTATCACCATTGGTATTATTTCCCTCTGGCATTCAGGATGCACACTGATCGCAACTCTCTCTGACTCTCAAGCTCAATGTCATTCTCTAGTCTTCATGTTGATGAAAAGTTTGAATAAACTCCAATGGGCTGTTGTAATCCAAGTGTAAATTGGGCAGTTTCACTTGGCATGAGACTATGTCTTTGTCTCAGTGGCCCGATCTTCTCAAGGAAATATATAAACAGAGTTTTGCATGGTCTCCTTATGGCAGAGGCTCAATATGTCTGCAACACAGAGTAAACTGTGAATTTAACCCTAAACATAGAACATAAGAGCATTGAGTAATTCTTCAGTGCTTTTCTTCCAGGTAGGATCATATACTACACTATAGTCTGGCCTCAATCTCGCTATGAAGCTGATCCTCCTATCTTGGCAATTCACCCACTTAATTTTCCTAAATAATGGAGTCCTAGGAATGAGCCACCAGACCCAGTCACTTTTGAGTATGTATTTAAAGGTAAAATTCATGTAATATCTGTTAAAAACTTTAAATCCATATTTCCTCCTCTTCAATTCATCCACTAACACCACCAGCATTTTTATCTGGTAACTGTAAGTGGGATGAATCCCCAGGTGGGACAGTCACTGTATGGCCTTTCCTTCAGTTTCTGCTCCAACTTTGTCTCTGTATCTCCTCCCATGGGTATTTTGATCCCCCTTCTAAGAAGGACTGAAGTATCCACACTTTGGTCTTCCTTCTTCTTTAGCTTCATGTGGTCTGTGAATTGCATTTTGAGTATTCCAAACTTCTGGGATAATAGCCACATATCAGTGAATACATACCATAAAAGATAGCATGTTCAACAACTGGTGCTGGTTCAACAGTTGGTCAACATGGAGAAGAATGGAAAACTATCCATTTTCATCTCCTTGCATAAAGTTCAAGTCTAAGTGGATGAAGGACCTCCACATAAAACCAGATACACTAAAACTAATAGAAATGAAAGTGGGGAAGAGCCTCAAGCCCATGGCACAGGTGAATATTTCCTGAACAGAACACCAATAGCTTATGCTCTAAGATTGACAAGTGGAACCTCATAAAATTGCTAGGCTTCTGTAAGGCTAAGGACACAAAACAGCCATCAACAGACTGGGAAAGGACTTTCCCAAGCCTACATTCGATAGAGTGCTAATACCCAATATATACAAAGAGCTCAAGAAGTTAGACTATAGAGAACAAAATAATGTTCAATAATGAGGTACAGAGCTAAAAAAAAAATCTCAGCTGAGGAATACCTAAAGAAGCACCTAAAGAAATGTTCAACATGGGAAATGCAAATCAAAACCCTGAGATTCCACCTCACACCAGTGAGAATGGCTAAGATCAAAATCTCAGGTGACAGCAGATTCTGGCAAGGATTTGGAGAAAGAGGAACACTCCTCTATTGCTGGAGGGATTGCAAGCTGGTACAGCCACTCTGGAAATCAGTCTGGTGGTTCCTCAGAAAATTGGACATAGTTCTACCTGAGGACCCAGCTATAATACTTCTGGGCAGATACCCAGAATACACTCTAACATAATACAAGGCCACATATTCCACGATGTTCATAGCAGCCTTATTTATAATAGCCAGAACCTGAAAGAACCCAGATGTCCTTCAACAGAGAAATGAATACAGAAAATATGGTACATTTACACAGTGGAGTACTACTCAGCTACTAAAAATGATGAATTCATGAACTTCTGAAGCCTATATTTCAATTTGTGATTGTGAGTCTGCTCACAAAGTGAAGTTTCTTTCTTTATGAACAAGGAAAATGTCATTCATTTAATAGCATAACAATAAAATGCATGCTATATAAATATGCTCCAAGCAGTCTCAGTCCTGATATCAATCACTCTCAATCATAACCAAGATATGTGCTTATGAAGTAGTTGCTTCATGACTGGCAGATGATATTCTGGATCTTACATTTCGTTAAAATAGTTACATTTTGTTACATTAGAAAAACCATAAACTGAAATAAAGGGAAGAGCATTATTGCATTCATCATGTTGGAGCCGAGAATAATTTGATGATAATGGCATTCTGAACCCATTTTCCATAGGATAGTAAATGTCTTTCAAACATATCTGAATTTACTATTATTTCTGTTCCTCCTGAAACATAAGAATTAGCAAATTTCTCCATGGAGTGAACAATTCATTAAAATTAGTCAGTGATATAGAAAACAGAGTAAAACAACATCAATAGCATAGCTAAATGTTATTTTCTCCTGTGGATGTTATCATGACTCCTAATTTTACCTAACCCTTATACTCATGTTTTTCTATGTGTAAGATCCAACACAAGAAAACACATATATTGTTTAAATGAAAATATGGTTTTTTTTTATTCCTCAAGTATCTTTCAGTTGAATCAGAAAGAAAACAGAGTCAAGTTAGGAATTTTGGCTTAGTGATTAAGAGAATTGACTGTTTTTCTAGAAGAACTAGGTTTGGTTTCCAGCTCACATAGGATTGCTCACAACTGCCTCTAACTTCCTACATTTCCAAGGGACATGGAAGTGACTTTCTGGCCTCTATAGCCAATAGACAATCACATACATGGTGAACACACAAATTCTGACAAAACACTCATGCTCAAATAATGTTAAAATATTTTTAATATCCTGACTACAAAATATGCTACTGCAATGGTGACACAAAAGATATGGGAGTAACCAAACAATCTGAGTTCAGGCCATGTCATATGACATGAAACCTACTTTACATGTTATAGCAAGGATAGAAAGATGTCCTGGCAATCAGAAGGCAAGAAATACTGCAGAGTCACACAGCTCAAGACATCTCACACAACAGATTTATTGGGAGGGAAAAACCCAGAGAGGTGTGTGGAGAGAATATCTCGTGTCTGTATGGATGAGGCACCTGTCAATAAAAATCTGATGGCCTATGGCTTAGCAAGAAAGTAGGAGGTGGGGCATATAGGAGGCAGAAAGGATTCTGGGAGAGTGTCAGTTGGAAGATTCACCTGGTAAAATGGGAGAAGACAGGCAAACTGAACCTGAGCACAGGTAATCAGACACATGACAGAATGTAGATTAGAATAAATGGGTTAATTTTTGTTATGATCTAGTCAGAGATGAGCCTATCTATGTGGCCAAGGTATTTGTAAATATATTTTGAGTTTGAGTCTTATTCCTGGGAGCATGGGGCTGGCAGGAAGAAACAAACTTAACTTCTACAGGGGTGGATTCTTTAGCTCAGATGAAAAGCAGCAAAGAACTGATTAGAAGAAAGGGATTTATCCCTGTTCTTGGTGTTGGGCACAAAACTTTTCCAGGGTAAGGATTAGTGTTATTTGGACTTGTGTGCTTGGGCTGCTATGTGAGGATGGAGTTGAGATGGAAAGGGCTGAGGCTGGTCTGTAGGGCAGTTAGAATGTTCTCTGTGTGGAACTTGGCAGTTGGAAGTGCTCATGGGAGGGGCTTAGCTACTACTGTACCTCAAGGGATTTACAAACATATCTGATACTGCTTGAGTGGCCATGAGACAGAAACTAGATATCCAAAATACTTAAATTAATATCAATCCTATAAATAAATAAATAAATAAATAAATAAAATTAACAATATAATTGCTTCTTATGATGTTCTGCTATACTCATAGATCAGTGGTATATTCAACCATCAGAGATTTCTCCTGCTGCTGATGGAAACAAATGCAGAAGCCCTCAGCCAGATATTATGCAGGCAGGCAGGCAACAGCAGACACACACACACACACACACACACACACACACACAGAGAGAGAAAGAGAGAGAGAGAGAGAGAGAGAGAGAGAGAGAGAGAGAGAGCACAGCACACAACTCCAAATGGGATATTTCCATTAAATACCTCTCCTCAGAGCTCAGGGAACCTCATAGTAGAAAAAGGATCAGAAATTGTAGAATTGCCAGAGGAAAGAGCAGACACAGGAACTGAAGGGGTCTTCAACCCTATAGGTGGAATAACAATATGAACTAATCAGTACTCCCAGAGCTTGTGTCTCTAGCTGCATATATAGCAGAAGATGGCCTAGTCGGTCATCATTGGGAAGAATGTCCCTTTGGTCTTGCAAACTTTGTATACCCCAATACAGGGGAATGCCAGGGTCAAGAAGTGGGAGTGGGTCGGTAGGGGAGCAGGGTGGGGGGAGAGGGTATAGGGGACTTTCGGGATAGCATTTGAATTGTAAATGAAGAAAATATTTAGTACAAATTTAAAAAAGAAGAACAAAGCCCTCAAAGTCAACTGATCAAAGCTTATATGTACTTAGAGACTGAGGCAGCAACCATAAGGCCAACAAGGGAAAGTAAACACGTCCTCCACAAATATAGCTTTCAGGTTAGTATTTTTAGGGGACTCCTGAATATGTAGAAATGTGTCTCAGATTATTGAGTTTTCTCTTAAGCTCTTTTTCTTTTCTTGGTTTGCCAAGTCCTACTTTATTGTAATGTTTTTTTTCTGTTTGGCAGCCTGAGTGAGTTTCATTCTCAAATTCAGTATAAAGATTAAAGAAGAGAATCCCCTTCATGTCCTCTGATCTCCACACTTCATGCCTGTAGTGCCCAATAATAAACAAACAAACAAGCATTAAGTATCTTCCATGAGGGCTAGCGAGATGCTTTAGTGATTAAGAACACGTACTGTTCTTGCAGAAGACCAGACTTTAGGTTCTATCATCTCATCAGATGGCTCACAACTGTGAAAGTGGAAGGAAGCCTCAAAGCAACATCTGAGTTTGTCTTCTGACCTCCACATCTGCCTGCTGTGTGCACATCCACCTATTGTTGGGATGACATTCCTTACTTGGTATGAAGGTGTGTCTATGTATTTTCAATTGTTCATTCTGTTTTGCCAAAGAGCTAATTGATGACAGAATTTTGATATTGTCATTTCTATGACCCATCACTGGGTTTCAGATTTGTAAATTTTGTCATTCCCTACCTGTTCAAAACATGAGTGTCATTGCCTGAAGGCAACCCCAGAGATGTTCTAGCAATGTCTTACTGCTGATTGCTAATAATAAATATCTAAGAGCTATCAGTTAGGGCCGATTATATTAGGATTGATCAGGGCAGAAGAGACAAAAGAGAGACAGAAGGGACAAAAGCAGATGCAGGAGTACCAAAAGATACTGATGGAAGCAGAAGATATGTAACAGAGTGGTAAAGTGAGAACCACAAGGGTAGGTAGATTCTTAGACAACATGAAGTAAGTTTAAATGAACTAGCTGAGAGACTATCCCATCGAAATGCCTACAGATTTGACCTATACAGAAATATCTGTTATTCATGCTGTGATCTGCTCTATGAAAAACCCTGCTTTCACCTGTGCCAACAACAATGCATACCTCCAAATGGTATGTGATGCTGCTTCTTGGGTTTATGGAGGAGTAAGCTGAGAAATAAACACATTCAGCATTTTCCTACAGAGAGTATGCAGAGAAGCATCCATTTCTCTTCTAAAGACCATTGACCCTTCTTCTTTCCAAGGGCAGCCCAGCTTTCACATATCTCTTCTTGCTTTAATGCCCTTTCACCTGTGGTAGAAGGTTTCCAGGGCTGCAGTAGACAACAAACTCTTTGATTTATCCAGTGTGATATATGCATAGAGGCAGTGAAAGTAACACGGACTGAAGTACACATGTAAGAATGCTCATACCTGCAAGCATATGTTCACATGCATGAAGACCTGAATACATACTCATATATCACCACAAGTAGAGAATCCTCCTGTGATGTAAAGGCACATACTTCAACAGACATTTTTATAATTGTATGACCAATTTCTCTACTGTGCACTTGAGAAACTGTCCCTTGTCTCCTTGTAAATAGGCTTTAGTGTTAGTTGATGATAAATGTAGCATCTATTGCTTCCTCCTTTTCTTGGAATTCCATCATAAGGTGTGGGACCCCAATCTCTGTCCAATCATGTTCTCTCTTTCAGGTATCTCTGGATAAAATGGCTAAGGGTCCTGGAATGCCTACTGCACAACCAATGTGTTAGCCAGTGTTACAGCCTGGTACATCTATCAAGAAACCCATGTCCCAGATGGAGGTAGATGCATGGAGCTTTCACAGGGCAGACGGGGGAGAGGCCCTTAACAATAAGCAACAGGTATGCCACCTCCCTCCCTCATTCAGCTTAGAATCTCTGTCACCTCAGGTGGCTCCAGTCAGTCTGTGAAGAATTTCTTTCATTCTTCTGTTTCCTCTAAATCTCTCTTGACCATTGAAAGGCAAGTGGACAAAGAGAGCAGGGCACTGACCCAGCTTGTGAGCAATGAGGATTTCTTTATTGTTACCTGTGCCTTTCCCTACCTATGTAGTATCTTTTAGCTTCTGGCAGCTATATTGATGATTTGTGGGTTTTGGTACTCCAGTACTTGAGCATGCCAACACACTAACTTTGGCTTAAACAGAACATCAATATCACTGCCACTCAAAGCCCAGTGATGCTGAGGCAGTAAAATCATGCAGCTAGCCTGCCTTATATAGATTTCCTACCTAAAAAAAAAATACATGGTTGTCATTCAGAAATGTCATTACAGCTCACATCTCATAGACTCCAAATGCCACTTACTATGCTAGCAGGAAAATGTCAGCAGCAGGGAGGAGAAACAGCTCTATAGTCGCCTGTGTAAAGGAAGCACCTGAGAGGTTCTTTGCTTGTCGATGGAGAAGCACCAACATATCAGCAGGTGTTTCCTCTTCTCTCTAGAACTGGCTTTACTTGAGACCTGGTCTCACTATTTAATCCAAACAGGCTAGAAGTCATGTTATATTTCTACTTCTATCCCAAGTAACAGGACTTCAGATCTAAGCCAGCTAACCCATAAAACTTTTGCTTTTTGCCTTCTGGATGAGTTATCTAATTAATTTGAACCTCACTGAAAAGGAAAGGAAAGATATTAGCCACCTTCTACCAAAACCTCATGAAGCCCAGGTCATTTGTTCCTTCCTCATTGCTGAATTTCCTCATCTTATGTACTTTCAGACACTGTTTAAATTTGGCATTTAACTCAGCCAAGAACATATGTACATAAAGTTTATCCCAGCCAGATTAAACTCCTGAAGTCCTGCGGCACCAGTGCTCAGCAAGATTGGTAAGGTTTCCTATCTTCAATTTTCTCCTTTAGGTCCTCAATTTGGAGGTCCAAGGTCTTCACAGAAGACTCATTCAGTGTTCACAACATGAATGCTATTATGGTTTTTCTGGTGCAAATCTGGGAGAGCTAATTGATCAGGAGAAAGTCTATATGCATCTGACTAAAATCTTCCATGTTCTTCATCTCTTGCTGCCTTGGGGTTTTCAGTCATATTAAGCTTCCACTAGAACTCCAAACTCTCTACTTCCCCATGATTTCTCTGTCCAAGCACCCTGCCCACCTCCCTTGAGGGACCTGCCTCGTGACTGAACAAACCTAGGGAGACTCATGAACAGGCACAAGGTTATAGGGTCCCATGTTTTTGGATTTCTATTTTTCTTGCTTTATTATAAAACTTTGTACATATGAATGTTTGGTCTACACAATAGGTATATGCATTCCTGATGAGAGCCAAGGTTACCAGAGGAAATTAGGACTAGAGTACAGAAACTTGTGAGCCAAAATATGGGTGCTGAGATGAAATAAGATTAAAAGATTTTTTGCAATTATTTTTTGGCACTGAGCCTTGTTTGGAGCCTCATGCACTCTTTTTAAAATAAGTGGTGGTCTGGGGAGCACTGAATATCAGAATGTTTTGTTTCCTCCTCATATTTTGATCTTTGAATATAAGTGGTGACATTGTCCCTCAGCCTAGTCTTTTGCTGATAGAATCACCTTACTTGAAACTCTGCATTGCCCTGCAGCATGTTGTGCTAGGTGTTGGGTTGTGTCTGTGTCTACAGGGCCATCTATAATATCAAAAGCCATAATATCTTTCTTTACTTACATTAACAAGCAAGAGCTAGAGGAGAGTATATAAGGAAGGATATAATAAGAGAAGTGAACAAAAAGAGTTTCTGGGACAGATGTAGAATGGAATGTAAGCATTGCAAAAAGGACACTTAACAGAATCACTTCATGTACTCATCTAACCAGAGACATCCAAAGGCCAGTGGTAACTCAACCTTGCACTGTAGTGATGGAACAGCACTTAGTATGGCTTCTATGTATGATCCATTTGCTGAACATTGACTTGTAGAGACATGTGAGAGCTTATTATTCTCAGACAGCAATGGTGACTGAGGAACCAGTAGGAATCATTCTGTACACATGATAATCATTCCTGCCATGCTAATTTCACCAACTTCTAGACAACCTTGAAATAATGAGCTCAGTTCATAAATAAAAGTTCAGTATTGCTTTCAGCTTTATACCATCATCCTAGGCTAGGTCCTAGGACCAAAGGGTCAACAGTTTAACTTGGGAAGATGGATGTCTAGGCAACTGCACTATTATATTGTGTGAAATCTAGGACTCTATAAAGTCTTCAATGCCCAAGCTGAAGACCAGGAGTCTTAAGTAGAAGGTAGGATCCATGGGAGAGAACACTTTAAGCTACTTTCAGCAGCCATTGATTGTGACCAAAAAGCTCAGTACCAGATGTGAGAAACCCACAATGTACTTTTATTCAGGGAAGCCTGAAGCTACATAAACAATAAAAAGCTAGGACTATTTCTCTTGGTTACATACCAGAAGTAGATGGTAAGACCCTACTCTTGAAGATACCACAGTTTGTTTTGGCACTTAGAGAAATGATCTGAGACAGGCCAGCTTCCTCCCTGCTGCCTAGCTTTCTCTGTGCAGTGTGGTGCTATGCATAGGTCTGGGAGAGAAGTCATGTTCTGAGCAGCAGAGGACTTTTAATGCTGTAATGCTGACCAGCTGGGGAGGATAAGCCTACAGATGCAACCATGGTACTTCTGCTGTAACAGTAATCAACGCTTTCTGGTTGAATTTTTGGCCATTCCACAGGATGGAATCCATGCCTGGAGCTCTATATCTGGTCTTAAACCCACACACTGGTACATAACCGACAATAAGGAGACATACTTCTTTCACTTTGGACATGTTAAACAGCTTCCTGAACATTTTTATGTCCATAGATTAGTGCTGTTTTACCCACGGTCTGAGAAACTCCTTTTGCGTGGGGATCTGTTAATGCATAGACTTATTTATTCCTCAAATTGTTGAGAGCAGATGTTGAGTGTTTGGTTCCAAATGAGACATTTATATCACAAAGATATACACCAGAACTCACCACTCAGGGGCATGGTGTAACATGTCCCAGAAGCTGTATAAAATGTGGAGGCTGAAGAGGAGGGCTGTGAAAACCTCTGTTCTGGACAGGATGAGCCATTACCCTCATAAAAGCCCATTAGTAGAGGTTACTTCCACTCCGGCTTTAAAAAGGGAAGCATTTGAAATGTAAATGAAGAGAATATCTAACAAAAAATGCCTTAAAAAGTGAAGCCTTTCAGTATTCCGTCAGACACATGTAAGGAGCTTCTGCCCCAGCCTTAGCAGAAGAGCTACAAACAGCAACTGCTCTGGGGTGTGAGGAGTCATTTTTCTTTAGGGGTATAGAGAATGGGGATTTGCCCAGGATCCATGGGATATCACAAACAAGACATGAAAAACACTGATTAAACACAGCAGATTTCCAAATATAAAAAAATGGTGCAGGCTACTTGGCTTCCAGGAACACAGATGGTAAAAGTTACCTTACCTAATAGAATTTGAGGGGATGCTCAAATATGGCAATATAAAAACATAAGAATCAACAGTCTAACACAGTTGTGCTTCTAATGTCAGATAGCCTCAAACTCATTATTCACCTGCTGTAGCTGTCCTACTGCAGGAATTCCAGGTATTCTTTACATTGGCCAGAATTAGAAAGGGTCTGTACAAGTGGGAACTTTGGGATTGAAGTACTAGGCATTTTATTTTTTTATAACTGTGTAATGTCTTTCAACATCCCAGTACCTAAACATTATTGTATCCCAAGACAGAGCGTTGTATTTTGGAATAGGCCTGTTAGAAACTTCTTCCTCACATTCAGCTGAAAACCATCAACTGCTGTTGATCCATAGGAGTACCCAAAGGGGATGTGGGGGAAGACGCAGTGTAACAGCGTCTACTGATCTTTCAGGGAAGCATTGTGCACTGTCACCTGACTCCAGATCTAGGGCATCTGACAAACTGTTCTCACCACAACAGGCCCTGAACTCACACGCCCAAATTACAGATACAGGCTTAAAGTGAAAATAGTTTCTGTTCTCAAAAGTCTACACAATGAAGTTACAGAAATAAAAATAATGAATAATATGTATGTTTTACAGAAGAAAGCTTAAATTTCATTAGGTCTTATTGTTATGATCAGGAGGAAAATGCAAAATATGTATAAATATTATGATACGTAAAAATAATGTACATACACACACGCGCGCGCACACACACACACACACACACACACACACAGAGAGAGAGAGAGAGAGAGAGAGAGAGAGAGAGAGAGAGAGCCAGTATCTTAGATTATCTCGGATCTCTGTGACTGTATTTCTGGCTCTTATATATTTTGTGGGACAGGTTCTGGTTCTTTCACTATGTTGCTGCCTTTCCTCTGAATCTAACCTCAGTGGAAGAGTCCTGGATGATATGCAGTAAAGTGATAGAATCTTGCCTATCTGGGGCTGATCTGACTCACTCAGATCTGATCATACTAAGTGTGTTATCACAGAAGACAACACGAGAGAAGAAAACATGTCCCTAGAGGTTGATAACCCTACTCTTCTAGACAAAATTCTAAAATGAAATTAGCATATTTTACCAGATTTGCATGCTTTTCCTTTGCATTCAGATCACTGACTGAAACTTAGTTACTGACATTGAAGAAGAACGAAGCAACATGGAATAAGCACTGAAGAATCTAATGGATTTCATACTTTGTTCTTTTCCTCATGTTCCTGGGGATGGAATTCAAGCCTCAGGTATGCTGCTCTCACACCACTCTGACCCTGAGGTACACCCAAGTCCTACTTCCTTTATCTTCTTCTGAGAGTAATGCATCCCCAGACATCATGTTTAAGGATTAGCACCATCAGAGACAGTGAATGACTAGATTTCAAATATGACCCCTGCATATTTGGTAACTATGTGTTTCTAAGAAGGTGAGTGATGAGGTTGTACTGCTGGTAGGGTAAGAAAGAAAATGATAAAATCAGCACTGTGTCCTCACTGAAACTATGGCCTTGGTTACTTGTACAAAGATGCATATACACAAGAGAGCTGTGTCCTGTTTATGGGAATGAAACCCCCTCCGTGGACAGTAGGATATTTCTTTTAATCCAGTAGGTGTCAGTGTGAAAATCCCAGTTCTGAAATGAGAAAAGACTCACAGTCACACACAAATGTCTCCAAGTCCAAATTTCCTGTCAGTCTTCTCCAACTTTCTCTGTTCCTTCCTCCTTTCATTCACTTTTCCATTTCTCATTCCTCTTTTTTACTTAGAGGTCTCCTCCTCTTTCTCTTTCCCCATCTCTTCTTTCTCATTTCTTTCAATGTCTCTTCTGAACTTATCTGCATAATTCTTTTCTTCTATTTTAGAACCTGTGAACCTTCTCCTCTTATTGCAATTCACCATTGTCCTCTTTGTCTTCCTCCTAGACCTTGTCATCCCTGTCCTAGTTTTTTTTCCCCCTGTGTTACTACAGTTTATTTATTTATTTATTTATTTATTTATTTATTTATTATTAGATATTTTCTTTATACACATTTCAAATGCTACCCCAAAAGTTCCCTATACCCTCCCTCTGGCCTGCTCCCCTACCCACCCACTCCCACTTCTTGGCCCTGGCATTCCCCTGTCCTGGGGCATATAAAGTTTGCAATACCAAGGGGCCTCTCTTCCCAGTGATGGCCAACTAGGCCATCTTTTGCTACATATGCAGCTAGAGACATGAGCTCTAAGGGTGCTGGTTAGTTCATATTGTTGTTCTATCTATAGCATTGCAGAACCCTTCAGCTCCTTGGGTGCTTTCTCTGTCTTCTACATTGAGGACCCTGTGTTCCATCTTATAGATTACTGTGAGCATCCACTTCTGTATTTGCCAGGCACTGGCATAGTCTCATATGGGACAGCTATAAAAGGGTCCCTTCAGCAAAATCTTTTTGGCATGTGAATTAGTGTCTGGGTTTGGTGGCTGATTATGGGATGGATCCCCGGGTGGGGTAGTCTCTGGATAGTTCATCCTTTCATCTTAGCTCCAAACTTCGTCTCTGTAACACCTTTCATGAGTATTTTGTTCCCTCTTCTAAGGAGGAATGACCTATCCACCCATTGGTCTTCCCTCTTCTTGATTTTCTTGTGTTTTGCAAATTGTATCTTGGGTGTCCTATGTTTTTGGACTAATATCCACTTATCAGTGAGTGCATATCTAATGACTTCTTTTGTGATTGGGTTACCTCACTAAGGATAATATCCTCCAGATACATCCATTTGTATAAGAATTTCATAAATCCATTGTTTTTAATAGCTGACTAGTACTCCATTGTGTAAATGTACCACATTTTCTGTATCCATTCTTCTGTTGAGAGACGCTGGATTCTTTCCAGCTTCTGGCTATTATAAATAAGGTTGCTATGAACATAGTGGAGCATGTTATTACCAGTTGGAACTGCTTCTGGGTATATGCCCAGGAGAGGTTTTGCTGGATCTTCCCATAGTGTTATGTCCAATTTTCTGAGGAAGCTCCAGACTGATTTCAGAGTGGATTGTCAAGCTTGCAATCCCACTAGCAATGGAGGAGTGTTCCTCTTTCTCCACATCCTTGCCAGCATCTGCAGTCACCTGAATTTTTGATCTTAGCAATTCTGACTGGTGTGAGGTGGAATCTCAAGGTTGTTTTGATATGCATTTCCCTGATAATTAAGGATGTTGAACATTTTTTCAGGTGCTTCTCAGCCATTCGGTATTCCTCAGTTGAGAATTCTTTGTTTAGCTCTGAACCCTATTTTTAATGGGGTTATTTGAATTTCTGGAGTCCAGCTTCTTGAATTCTTTGTATATATTGGATATTAGTCCCCTATCATATTTAGGATTGGTAAAAATAATTTCCCAATTTGTTGGTGGCCTTTTTGTCTTATTGACCATGTCTTTTACCTTACAGAAGCTTTGCAATTTTATGAGGTCCCATTTGTCAATTCTTCATCGTACAGCACAAGCCATTGTTGTTCTGTTTAGGAATTTTTCCCCAGTGCCCATATCTTCAAGGCTATTCCCTAATTTCTCCCCTATTAATTTCAGTGTCTCTGGTTTTATGTGAAGGTCCTTGATCCACTAGGACTTGAGCTTTTTGCAAGGAGATAAGAATGGATCAATTCACATTCTTCTACCTGATAACCGCCATTTGTGCCAGCAATATTTGTTGAAAATGCTGTTTCCCCCCCCCCCCCCCCCACTGGATGGTTTTAGCTCCCTTGTCAAAGATCAAGTGGCCATAGGTGTGTGGATTAATTTCTGCTTCTTCAGTTCTATTCCATTTATCTACCTGTCTGTCACTGTGCCAGTACCATGCAGTTGTTATCACAATTGCTCTGTAGTACAGCTTAAAGTCAGGCACGGTGATTCTACCAGAGGTTCTTTTATTGTTGAGAATAGTTTTTGCTATCCTAGGTTTTTTATTTTTCCAGATGAATTTGCAAATTACCCTTTCTATCTCAGTGAAGAATTGAGGTGGGATTTTGATGGGGATTGCATTGAATCTGTAGATTGCTTTCAGCAGGATAGCCATTTTTACTATATTAATCCTGTCAATCCATGAGCATGGGAGATCTTTACATCTTCTGAGATCTTCAATTTCTTTCTTCAGAGACTTGGAAATTCTTATCATACAGATCTTTCACTTCCTTAGTTAGAGTCACACCAAGGTATTTTATATTATTTGTGACTATTGTGAAGGGTGTTGTTTCCCAAATTTCTTTCTCAGTCTGTTTATCATTTTTGTATAGAAAGGCCATTTCAAGTACTATATTGAATAGGTAGGGAGAAAGTGGGCAGCCTTGTCTAGTCCCTGATTTTAGTGGGATTGCTTTGAGTTTCTCTCCATTTACTTTGACGTTGGCTACTGGTTTGCTGTAGGTTGCTTTTATTATGTTTAGGTATGGGCCTTGAATTCCTGAACTTTCCAAACTTTTATCATGAAAGGGTGCTGGATTTTGTCAAATGCTTTCTCAGCATCTAAGGAGATGATCATGTGATCTTTTCTTTGAGTTTGTATATATTGTGGATTATATTGATGGATTTCTGTATGTTAAACCATCCATGCATCCCTGGGATGAAAACTACTTGGTCATGATGGATGATCATTTTGATGTGTTCTTGGATTCAGTTTGTGAGGATTTTATTGAATATTTTTGCATCGATATTCATAAGGGAAATTGGACTGAAGTTCTCTTTCTTTGTTGAATCTTTGTGTGGTTTAGCTATCAGAGAAATTGTGGCTTCATAGATTGAATTGGGTAGAGAACTTTCTGTTTCTATTTTGGGGAATAGTTTGAGAAGAGTTGGAATTAGGTCTTCTTTGATGGTCTGATAGAACTCTGCACTAAACCCATGTGGTCTTGGGCTTTTTTTTGGTTGGGAGACTATTGATGACTGCTTCTATTTCTTTAGGGGAGATGGGAAAGTTTAGATCATTAATCTGATCCTGATTTAACTTTGGTACCTGGTATCAGTCTAGGAAGTTGTCCATTTCATCCAGGTTTTCTAGATTTGTTGAATATAGCCTTTTATAGTTGGATCTGATGATGTTTTGGATTTCCTCAGGTTGTGTTGTTTTGTCTCCATTTTCATTTCAGATTTTGTTAATTAGAATACTGTCCCTGTGCCCTCTAGGTAATCTGAGTAAGGGTTTATCTATTTTGTTGATTTTCTAAAAGAACCAGCTCCTGGTTTGGTTGATTCTTTGAATAGTTCTTTTTGTTTCCACTTGGTTGATTTCAGCCCTGAGTTGGAATATTTCCTGCCTCTTGAGTGAATTTGCTTCCTTTAGTTCTAGATCTTCTAAGTGTGCTGTCAGACTGCTAGTGTATGCTCTCTCTAGATTCATTTGGAGGCACTCAGGGCTATGAGTTTTCCTCTTAGGACAGCCATCATTGTGTCACATAAGTTTTGGTATGTTGTGGCTTCATTTTCATTAAACTCTAAAAAGTCTTTAATTTCTTTATTTCATCCTTGACCAAGAAATCAGTGAGTAGAGTGTTGTTCAGTTTTCATATGAATGTTGGCTTTCTATTATTTATGTTGTTAATTGAAGATCAGCCTTAGTCTGTAGTGATCACATAGGATGCATGGGATATTTTCAATATTTTTGTATCTGTTGAGGCCTGTTTTTTGACCAATTATATGGTCAATTTTGGAGGAGGTACAATGTGGCTCTGAGAAGAAGGTATATCCTTTTCTTTTAGGATAAAATGTTCTGTAGATATCAATTAAATCCATTTGTTTCATAACTTCTGTTAGTGTCCATGTGTCTCTGTTTACTTTCTGTTTCCAGGATCTGTCCATTAATGAGAGTGGGGTGTTGAAGTCTCCCACTACTATTGTGTGAGGTGCAATGTGTGCTTTGAGCTTTACTAAAGTTTTTTTTTAATGAATGTGGCTGCCCTTGTATTTGGATCATAGATATTCAGAATTTAGAGTTCATCTTGGTATATTTTACCTTTGATGCGTCTGAAGTGCCCTCCTTGTCTCTTTTGATAACTTTGGGTTGGAAGTCAATTTTAATTGATATTAGAATGACTACTCCAGCTTGTTTCTTCAGACCATTTGCTTGGAAAATTGTTTTCCAGCCTTTCATTCTGAGGTAGTTTCTGTTCTTTACCCTGAGGTGGGTTTCCTGTAAGTAACAAAATGTTGGGTTCTGTTTATGTAGCCAGTCTATTAGTCTACGTCTTTTTATTGGGGAATTGAGTCCATTGATGTTAAGAGAAATTAAAGAAAAGTAATTTTTGCTTCCTGTTATTTTTGTTGTTAAGTTGGGATTATGTTCTTGCAACTGTCTTCTTTTAGGTTTGTTGAAGGATTACTTTCTTATTTTTTCTAGGGTGTAGTTTTCATCCTTGTGTTGGTTTTTTCCCCATTATCCTTCGAAGGGCTGGATTCGTGGAAAGATATTGTGTGAATTTATTTTTATCCTGGAATACTTTGGTTTCTTCATCTATGGTAATTGAGAGTTTTGCTGGATATAGTTGCCTAGGCTGGCACTTGTGTTCTCTAAGGATCTGTATAACATTTGTGCAGTATCTTCTGGCTTTCATAGTCTCTAGTGAGAAGTCTGGTGTAATTCTAATAGGCCTGCCTTTATATGTTACTTGACCTTTTTCCCTTACCTCTTTTAATATTCTATCTTTATTTAGAACATTTGTTGTTCTGATTATTAAGTGTCCAGAGGAATTTCTTTTCTGGTCCAGTCTATTTGGAGTTCTGTAGGCTTCTTGTATGTTCATGGGCATCTCTTTCTCTAGGTTTGGGAAGTTTTCTTCTATAATTTTGTTGAAGATATTTGCTGACCCTTTAAGTTGAAAATCTTCATTCTCATCTACTCCTATTATCTATAGGTTTGGTCTTCTCATTTTGTCCTGGATTTCCTGGATGTTTTGAGTTAGGATCTTTTTGAATTTTGTATTTTCTTTGATTGTTGTGCTGATGTTCTCTATGGAATCTTCTGCACCTGAGATTCTCTCTTCCACCTCTTGTATTCTGTTGCTGATGCTCTCATCTATCGTTCCAGATTTCTTTCTTAGGGTTTCTATCTCCAGCATTGTCTCACTTTGGGTTTTCTTTATTATTTATAGTTCCCTTTTTAGGTCTTCCCTTCTTGGTTTCATTCAATTCCATCATCTGTTTGGTTGTGTTTTCTGTACTTCTTTAAGTGAGTTATTAAAATCCATCTTGATGTCCTCTACCAGCATCATGAGATATGATTTTAAATCTGAGTCTTGCTTTTCGGGTGTGTTGAGGTATCCAGGACTGGCTGAGATGGGAGTGCTGGTTTCTGATGATGGTTAGTTGTCTTGGTTTCTGTTAGTTTGATTCTTATGTTTGCCTTTTGCCATCTGGTGATCTCTGGATTTAGTTATTATAGTTGTCTCTGGTTGGAGCTTGTCCTTCCTGTTAGCTTCTGTCAGCAGACCTGGGAGTCTAGATCTCTCCTGAGTTTCAGTGGTCAAAGCACTCTCTTCAGGCAAGCTCTCCTCTTGCAGGAAAGGTGCACAGATATCTGGCATTTTGACCTGCCTTCTGGCTGAAGATGAAGGCCCAAAACAGAACCTGTCCCAGAATCTGTGTAGCTTTTCTAGCCACACTCTTACCTGTGCAGACTAGTCTGTGAGGGATCTGGGACCCAAGATGGCTCCCCCAGGTGCTCCAGGAGAGCCCTCCAGAGAGGACACCTATCCTCTAGCAGGAAAGGTGCCCGGGTTTCTGGAGCTCAAATGGGGTCTATCCCAGAGGCTTTCGCTTCTGCTTGTCCCAGAAGCTCTGTAGCTTCTGTAGTCTGCAGTCTCACCTGCGCAGACAAGTCTATGAGGGATCCGGGACCCACGATGGCTCCCCCAGGTGCTCAGGCAGAGCCCTCCTGGGCAGGGCAGACACCTCTCCTCTGGTGGGGAAGGTGCCCAGATATCTGGAGCCTGAAACAGGGTGTGCTTCAGAAGCTGTGCGGCTTCTGCCTGTCCCAGAAGCTGTTAGCTTCTGTAGTCCACACTCTCACCTGTGCAGACTAGTCTCTAAGGAATCCAGGACCCAAGATGGCTCTCCCAGGTGCTCTGGCTAGCCTTCCGGGTGGAGCAGACATCTCTCCTCTGGCAGGGAAGGAGCCCAGAAATCTGGAGCCTGAAAAGGAGTCTGTCTCAGAGGCTGTGTCACTGCTCCCTGTCCCAGAAGCTGTGTAGCTTCTGTAGTCTGCATTTTCACCTCTGCAGACTAGTCTCTGAGGGATTCGGGACCCCTGTCCTAGTCTTAACCACCCTTTTATTTATTATTTTTTATCCTTTCTCTTCTTTGATGTCTTTCCTTACTTGTATTCATTCATACTTTCTTTCATTTATGTTTGTTTATTTACTTATTCATTTCTATGAATAAAATTTTCTTTCATTTTCTTTTCCTTTCCTTTTCTCTTATTTCACCTCCTTCTCTACCCTCTACTCGACCTCTGACCTTCTTTCCTCTGTGTACTCCTCCTCTTGCCTCTGTTTATATATACACTTCCATTTCTCACTCTCTCTGGATCCCTTTCTTGTACTATGACCTAAGAGGGCAGAGGAACTCAACAGTAGAAATGACTAGGAAGAACAATCTAGCAATGAATTAGGTTTGTATAAACCAGTCAATGTGAGGTACAAGGCACAAAACCATAAAACCAGGGTCATCTTGTTCCTGTAGCACATAAAGTATACAAAAATATTATAAAAACAAAGTAGGATGATTCACTGCTTGCCCAGTACTACCTCTCTTGAAGAATTCAGAGTAACACGGCATTGGGAATGAAAAGACATGAAACTCTAAAACAGTGTTTCCTGTGGAATTTCTTCAATATCTGTCTCTTGAGGTCATTTGTTGAGAGGTTGTCTTAGAAAAACAGGAGTGGTATCATCACATATTTTAAGAGCAGCTAGTGTTCACTAGAATATCCACCTTAAAGGAAGGTTTTGACAGCAACCAGTCAAGACCTTCTGTACATAGACAATTTTTATATAGTCGTGAGCCAATGACGATTTTGTTCTTGTACCTTCCAGACTGGAATATCATACTTACTCTTTGTACTTAGGGGAATGCACCAGAGCTATGGATTTAGGGAACATCTTTTTTTTTATCCAATATATGTGTGTAGGTCTACACTTGACAAGAAGGCTGTCTGGTTTAGAAGGGTCTGAGAAAACAAAAGAAACCAAGAATTCTAAGTGAGCCAGCCAACTATACTTGATCCACCAAGGAAGGGAGAATTACAGAGCATTAACGACTTTTCTCTCCTGTGATTTCCAACATTCTTCTATGCAGACACACATCTGTCATGTGGAGAAGGAAGTTTGGATCATCTGCTTTGTCCTCCTACCTCATAAAGTTCAAAATGAACTGAGTTTTTCTCATTTACTGTCTAATTTAGGGTTTTCTTTCTTGTGAATTGACACCATGACCTAGGCAACCTTTATAAAGGACAATATTTAATGGGGGCTGACTTACAGGTTTTGAGTTTAAGTCTCTTATCATTATAGAAGAAAGCATGACAGGATCCAGGAAAACATGGTACTAGATGAGCAAAGAGTTCTACGAAGGCTAACCGGAGAAGAATATCTCACAGGAAGCAAGGAGGGTCTCAAAGCTCACTCCCAAACTGACACACTTCCTCCAACAAGGCCACACCTACTCCAACAAGGCCATACATAAAAATAATGCCACTGCCTGGGGCAGGAATTTTCCAACCACTACACTTACTTTTAGCTTGTCCCTCATATAGAACAAGACCCTTTGGGTCCTCCATGACATTAAACCTGATGTCTATAGAGTAACTATTTCTAGTTCTGTCCTTTACTTCTAACCTATCTCTGCTTCCCCCCTACCAACAGCAGACTAATTTCTTCATCAATATTTTTGATGACTAATTCAAGCATCAGTTCAACAATCTCTCCAGGAATTTAGCTGTCTATATTCAATCCCACCTCTGAGACCCATGAAATTTCTCCTTATAAGAAGAGGAACCACTTTTGTCCTTCTGATGTGGTACTGTACTACTGTTACATGATCATACTATGTCTCTTTCCTTTCCTTCCATTGCCTCCTTCCCTGGGTCACCAGATATACAAAACCCATCAGACAATTGAATGCATGAGTGGGGATAATTCTTGCAAATGGTAAGCCCTGCTAGCCAGTTGTAAAAGTTATATATCTACCCATTGCACTTGAAGCACTGCTAGCATGGAATAGGGACACATGTAAAATCGAGGAAGGTGTGGTGAGAGCAAGAGAGGGTTCAATCTCAGAGGAAGGAAGTGAGAAATTTGGAGCATAATTTGGACAGAATATTGTTTGTTTCTCTAAGTTGTGTATGCACATAGATGCTTCCTACATGATCCATTAAGCAACACTGTTCATGTATGTACAGTCCCAACTAAATTATAATTTAAAACATCAAGCTCTGAAAAACTAAAGTGAAGTCATAGAAAAGTAAAACAAAAAACAAAAACAAAAAAAAACAAAAACAAAAAAACAACAACAACCAAGATGAAATCATGTCCAAACCTTTTCACAGATCCTACATGTCAGTAATCTGTTATCCTATTCCCAAAGAGCAGTTTCTCCACTTCAGGTTTTCTAGAACTTTGGGTATAGATGCAAGCCTCAGTATGACTATTATGACAGACTCCATATTGGCCACTTCACAATTATGAAGTGACTTTTGTTTCATGGCACCAAAGTCACTACTCAGCAGTTTTACACTCTTGAATGCTAGGATTCCAGGAGAGTGCCAGTATACCCAGATTTTTATGACTTTGTTGAGCATGCAAATCTCTGCCCACCATTACTTAAAACACAATAAATCAGTATCCTAAGAACTCCAGCAGGTTCCATCTTGAATTCCTTCTTCCCTTGTCCCCATTATGCGGCTTTTGTGAACCTCATAATCAGTTCTCTTTGTTGCTTCTTCATTTCCACTGTGTTCTCTGTTTTCCTCACTAGACCTTTGCCTCAGCTGCCAGGGAATTGTTTCTCTTGCAGCCAGTACTCCCCATTTACCAGGTTCATGAGCCACCTTCATAAATGTGTCCCATGTCCTTCTTCTGGCTTCTCACAACATCTTCCCAGTGTTGATACACTTCTGATATCTTACATGTGCCTTCAATTCCACACTGTAAGACTGAACACCACTTCCAAACTCAGTCCTCCTCTACAAACCCTACTTGAGTTTATGAAGGATCCCTGTTACTCTATGAGCCCAAGTGAAAGCCTGCATTGACACAGATCATTCCATTTACATCCCCATTCCCTGGATCCCTGACATCCCCAATCACCCCACATACAGCTATCACCCCCTCATCATAATTCCATGGTATCAGTTCCCAAACCTTACCTGACTTGCCCTTCCCAAGAAGCTTTGCAACCCCTTCTTTTTAACTTCTGGAGTATGGCTTTGGTCACATCATTCTTTTGCTCAAAGTAGCTCAAAGAGTTTTCCCTCTACTCGAATGAAATCACCACTACTTTTCCTGACCATCCTAGATAATGGACACCATGGTTCCGATAGGTGATATCAGCACATACAAGGCATTCTTTTCCAAAACAAACCTCAAATCTCAGGCAACAGAAATGTTCACTGATAAAATAGCTGTAGTATTATTGGAGTGTATCTATCTCCAATGCCAGCCCCTCCCATGTGAAATGTTTTGGGCTCCTCTCCCCAAGACATCATAAGTCACCTTAAGTGTGATAGTTCTTCTTCTGCAACCCTCACTGGCCTATTTGTTCCTCCTGAAGAATATTGTACACTTTGACGCATGTGTCTTGGTGCTCACTTTCTTTGTGATCTCCCTTTTGAGTCCCAAGACACAAAAGGCCACATTTCGATTGGGCATAATATATTATTAAGTTAGGCACAGAAGTAAGAATTTATGCAATTGAATTGAAGACCATGAAGTCACAGAGAACTGTCTCACATATCAGCACTTCCTAAGGACTGACTGAAGTATGTGTGAGCTCACAAAACCTACAAGTAAACCACCTGGTTATGGCTTATATTTGTCACTTTACAAGAAATGCACTTGTTTTGTGAGCTACAGTCTTTGATAATGATAGCATCATTCAAAGGACTCTCTAGGTAAGTGACTGTGCTTGCTTGAAAATCAACAGACGTGTGCTCAGCACGTGCAAACACTTGAAAACCTTACATGTAGGAGCTTTTGGGTGTGCACACTGGAAGTGTGCTTCTTCATAAAAAGGAAACACAATCATCAGAGAGGACACTCTTGGCTTATTTAAGTTTCATTTCTACATCTTTTAGGTTTATGGTCTGTAACGACTGCTCTCATCCATCCTGGCAAGCTACCATTCTCCATGCAGCTTCACAGGAAATTGGAACTTTGGAGAATTACTCCAAGAAAGCCATAAAATATGAAGAGCTGTAAAGGTACTAGGAAATGTTCCTTTGACTCAAACTGCACACTATTGACTGGATATGCTCAGAGATGACCTGGAATAGACTGACTCTGTGCAGAGAGACAGAGAGAGAGAGACAAGAGGAGCCCTCAGTCATCCAGGTGCATTTGCTTATATGAATCCAGCCTAATGGAAGAGGACCCAGTTCTTCCCTGAGGAAGAAGAGCTCCTCCTCATTGTGAGCATAACAAAAATCCGGGCCTCCTTTCTGGAGAGAAATGATGATATGAGTTACGTGATGCTCCTCTCCAACCTGCCAAGAGGAAACAACTTGTCACAATTCTTAGAGGTCTCAGACCCCTTCTTTTACAACACACATGAAGCCCAGCCCATACCAGTGATTGTATCTCATTGGTTTTGTTTATTTGGTTGGTTGGTTTGGTTTGGTTTTATTTTTTTTTCACCTTGGTATTTCAAAACTGCTGGTGCTATTCTTTTTTGCTGAGGTACAGTATAAGAGAATAGATGTTAACTAGAACCTAAGATGTCCATCTTGACACCACCTGGGCCTAGACGTTTCCCTGTACAGCCAGTAGGTCTGCTCAGGACTCCTGAGGTGTCTAGATAATTTATATTCTAAGGCTCGCCAGAGTAGATACTCAGACCAGGACCCAAAAGCAATTGGGTCTTCCTCTAATGTTTACAACTATTCAGCATGTCTGTTTCCCTGCCTTATGCCTGACTGGCTGCATTTCTGCTTTTCGGTCTGCCTTCTTTTCCTTCTAGGTAACATAGCACTCTGACTCTGAGGCTATTTGAGCATGTAGAAAACCTCCAGGCTCAGTTTCTTTGTGACTGGAATTAGTGGCAGTAGCCCCAAACTAGAATGAAAATTTCTAACTATAGCAATGAACCAAATTATTCAATTCAAAGGAATCTGAAAAGCAACCAAGTACAAAGTCATCAAATTCAAGATGGCTGGGTCTTGTTATCCATAGTTCCTTCTGGAGGGTGATGTGCATGGATATACACCATAGATATGGTCCCTGAGAGTCATGCAAAGGCAAGGGGGAAGAAACAGTCTCAGATCAAAATTGTTTATATCTTTACCAGGGCTTTACATAACACCCCACATTCCCCATTCCTTTCTTCTTGTTCTTCTTTGCTGAGGTGAGGAATTTCTCACAAGAATCCTGAGGGAGGACAACCTGACACAGGCCTCTATCCTTCTAAACTGAGGTGACAGAGCCTGGTGTCTCTGAGCAGAATTCAGTCTGGCAGCCTGGGAGAGAAATGCAAAGTCATTGGGATTCTCTCCTTCATCCCTTTCCCCATGATCACAGTTTTACTACAAGTTCTGGCTACTGGGGTCTGGGAGATGAGGCCATGGATTTGACTGCTAGCTTGAGTGGATGGAACGCTATTTCTGGATTTGACTGTCAGCTTGAGTGGATAGAACACTTTTTCTGGATTTGACTGTGAGCTGATTATAAAAGTTCCCTGTGTGTGCAGGGACTCATTGGAAAAAGTTCTTTCCTACCTCAGATGAGCACCGTAAGCTTCCTGGGAGGTAAACAGTCTGAGGAAAAGGGAAAATTCTGCTGGGTTTCCCTTGGTATGGACATGTCTTCTCTCTTCTTAGTTCATATCTCCAGATTTTTTTGGCCTCTAGACTCTGAGGTCTGGACTTGTGTTTTTCTGTGTCCTCCTGGGTATTGCCTTAGACCTAGACATATATGTGACTAACAAGGTCTATTACTTTCAGGTATATATTAAGCCAAACTACAAATATTCTATAGTGTCTACCTTGAAGTATCTAGAAATGCAATTGGTATATCATATGGAGCATTTTCACCAGAGCAGTGAGACTGTGAGAAACGACATCAGGTATTAAGAGGTTGCAGACAATGGATGAGGGAGACCTTTGTGACCTCAGAATTGCAGGGCAAGATTAAAAATTGTTTTGCAGTCAACTCACAGACATATCCAGAAATATTGCTCTGTCTACACAAGCTGACAAGACAGTCAGGTTGGCAAAACAGTAAAAGATAGAACTCTTCACACGAGGTGCTGTTACTACAGCAGAGTAAGTGGATCCATGGACGCAGAAACCTTACAGCATGATAGGAGACTCGGTATTCCCTGTGTGGTTCAGTGTTCCACACTTGAGACACCTGGCAAGTAACTCTTCCTGGTGAGCTTCAATCTCACTCCTGTTTGGCTGACCAAGATGCAGTGGGAACCACTTCCACTCAAATCTAGTCCAAATCAGATTTGGGGACCTCTGGGGACTCACCTGGCCCTTCCACTGTGACAGTTTCTGCAGCCTCCTTAGCAGCCTGTGATGTGCTTGGGGCTGCTTCATCCCAGACTTTCTTTCCTGAACACACCTCTGGTGTGCTGAAGGTTCTTTTGGTACTGAAGGAGGCTGAGTTTCCTTTGATATTAATGGTGCTCCAGGGCCCACCTCCCCACTGTTGTTTTCTTCAGAACCAAACAGTTTTGTAAATAAAAAGGAAAGGCCATTTGGAAAATCCTGCTGTTACGAGGATGTTTTTTATGTCCTCCCAGAAGGCTGCCTTCTCGGCCAGTTCCACTTCTTTCTTCTTCTGCAAGAAGAGAAAGAATTTAGGCCACTACTTCAAATATTGGATGAAAAGTCTTGTCATCCCATACATGAAAAAAGTGTAGTATATTTCAATATTCTATTCTAGAGCACTTAAGGTTTTGAACTGCTCTTGGGGAGGAAGACCGACATTATTCATGACTGGGGATGTTCTAAGACTGAAAAGAGAAGACAGGAAACATCAAAATGCTTTGTCTGGCATATGCCATTCCAGCTCTCTTGCACACACACACACACACACACACACAGTATGTTTGCAGTGTGCATTTGTGTGTGTTTGTCAGATTCACAGACCTCGCTCCCTAAAGAAATGAGTGAATAGAGCACCACAGGTAGTGATTCAGCTTTTTTATTAGATATTTTCTTTATTTACATATCAAATGTTATCCACTTTCTAGGTTTCCCCTATGAAAACCCTCTATTCACTCCACCTGTTCACCAACCAACCCACTCCAGCTTCCTGACCCTGGCATTCCCCTACAATGGGGAATTTGGCCTTCATAGGGCCAAGGGCCTCTCCTTCCACTGATGCCTCTGCTACATATGCAGCAGCAGCCATGGGTCTCGCTATATGTATTGTTTGGTTGGTTGTTTAGTCCTTGGGAGCTCTGGAGGAACTGGTTCATATTGTGATTCCTTCTATGAGGCTGCAAACCCCTTCAGCAACTTGGGTCCTTTCTCTGGTTCCTCCACTGGGGACACTATGCTCAGTCCAATGGATGGCTGTGAGCATCCACTTCCATATTTGATGGACATTGGCAGAGCCTCTCAGGAGACAGCTATGTCAGGCTCCTGTCAACACGCCCATTTTGGCATCCATGATAATGTCTGGATTTGGTGATTGTATATGGGTTGGATCCCAGTTGGGGCAGTCTAAGGAGGATGATTCCTTCAGTCTGTGCTGCACATTTTGTCTAACTGCTTGCATGGGTATTTTATTACCCCTTCTAAGAAGGATCAAAGTATTCACACTTTGGTCTTCCTTCTTCTGAGTTTCATGTGGTTTGTAAATTGTATCTTGGGTATCCCGAGTTCCGGGGCTAATATCCATTATCCAAGTGCATATCATGTGTGTTCTTTTGTCATTGGGTTACTTCACTGAGGATGATATCCTCCAGATCCATCCATTTGCCTGAGAATTTAAAAAATTCCTTGTTTTTAATAGGTGAGTAGTACTCCATTGTGTAAATGTACAGCATTTTCTGTATCCATTCCTCTGCTGAAAGATATATGGGTTCTTTCCAGCTTTTGGCTATTATAAATAAGGCTGCTATGAACATACTGGTGCATGTGTTCTTAATATCAGTTGGAACATCTTCTGGGTATATGCTCAGATGAGGCATTGCTGGTTCCTCATTGCTGTACTATTACACATTGCTGTACTATGTGCAATTTTCTAAAAAACTATCAAACTGATTTCCAGAGTGGTTGTACAAGCTTAAAATCCCACCAACAATGGAGGAGTGTTCCTCTTTCTCCTGATCCTTGCCAGCATCTGATGTCACCTGAGTTTTTTATCTTAATCATTCTTACTGGTATGAGGTGGAATCTCAGGGTTGTTTTTATTTGCATTTCCCTGATAACTAAGGATGGTGAACATTTCTTTAGGTGATTCTCAGCCACTTGGTATTCCTCAGTTGAGAACTCTTTCTTTAGCTCTGTATCCCTCTTTTTTAATAGGTTAATTTCTTTCTCCAGAGTCTAACTTCTTGAGTTCTTTGTATATATTGGATATTAGCGCTTTGTCAGATGTAGGATTGGTAAAGATCATTCCCCAATCTGTTGCTTGCTGTTTTGTCCTATTACAGAAGCTTTGCAATTTTATGAGGTCCCATTTGTCAATTCTTGATCTTAGAGCATAAGCTATTAGTGCTCTGTTACGGAAAGTTCGCTGTGCCCACATGCTCAAGGCTCTTCCCAACTTTCTTTTCTACTGGTTTCAGTGTCTCTGGCTTTATATGGAGGCCCTTGATCCACTTGGACTTGTGCTTTGTACAAAGACTTGTGCTTTGTACAAGGAGATAACAATGGATCAATTTGCATTCTTCTACAAGCTAAGTGCCAATTGATCTGGCACCATTTGTTGAAAATGATGTCTTTTGTCCACTGGATTGTTTAGCTTCTTTGTTAAAGATCAAGTGATCATAGGTGTTTGAGTTCATTTCTGGGTCTTCAATTCTATTCCATTGATCTACCAGCCTGTCACTGTACCAGTACCATGTAATTTGTATTACAATTGCTCTGCATTACAGCTTGATGTTAGGGGTGGTGATTCCACAAAAAGTTCTTTTATGGTTAAGTATAGTTTTTGCTACCCTATTTTTTTTTGTTATTCCAGATGAACTTGCAAATTACTCTTTCTAATTCTGTGAATAATTGAGTTGGATAATTTGATAGGGATTGCATTGAATCTGTAGATTGCTTTCAGCAAGATGGACATTTTTACTATATTAATCCTCCCAGTCCATGAGCATTGGAGATCTTTCCACCTAATGAGATCTTCTTGATTTCTTTCTTCAGATACAGATATAAGAACTTCATACTTGCTTAATTAGAGTCACACTACGGTGTTTTATATTATTTGTGGACTATTGTGAAGGGTGTTGTTTACCTAATTCCTTTCTCAGCCTGTTTATTCTTTATGTTGAGGAAGCCCATTTGGACAATCCTGCTGTTACAAGGATGTTTCATATGTCTTCCCAGAAGGCTGCCTTCTTGGCCAGTTCCTCCTCTTTCTTCTTCTGCAGGAAGAGAAAAGAATTTAGGCCACTACTTCCAAATTGAATGAAAAATCTTGTCAGCCCAGACAAGAAAACATATACTTTTATTCAGGTGTGTCTTCTTAGCCTGGTGTGGTAGGAAACCCATACTTCTGCTTTACTCAGTTTCTATTTTCTGTATGGCTAGGTCTCAGTCTTTTTAGTATCCAAATCTATTGTGCGTGTGTGTGTGTGTGTGTGTGTGTGTGTGTGTCTGTGTCTGTGTCTGTGTGTCTGTGTATTTGGTGAATGTGCACATGTACATGTGGAGTTCCTTTATTGAATCACATACTCCACTGAAGCAGCACAAGACAGTCCTGGGAAGAGACTGAATAGCTGACCCACAATCCTCTTGTTTTCAGGTTCCTTCTCACACTGACCTTCTCTGCCAGGTCGTTCTCATATTCTGTCTTGTATTTCTTTAGCAGTTCCCTCTTCAGACCTCTCAAAAACTAGATTTATAGTCTGAAATACATATGCAAAATGAATAATTAAAATAGTTCCAATGTCAAGAAAGAGATGAGAATAAGTTTGGGAAGGGCAACAGTCTCTCGTGCATGACATGAAGCCCAATCCCATGCCATCTGCTGTTCTTTACTGAAGTCCTGAGGCAGCATTTCCTACCCATTCATCCACTGTCATCATTTGTGGCTTTTCTGTGAGCAGTCATGTACTGCTCTGGAGATATTTGTTCAGCCATGTAGAGAATGAAGATCCACCATGATTATTTTCTATCTTTTACCATAGGCAGCATGCTTTGGATATTTTTGTTCCTTGGGGAGTTTTTCCACATATAGCCTAGAGGAATAAAGCAGAGTGACTAAGCTGTGCAGAGAAATTCAAATGTCTCCATGAGGCCTTGAGGAAACTTGGCCTCTGTGTGCATGGCTTTAAAATTCCTGGTGTTTGACAATGCACACCCTGAAATCCCACATCCATCTCCATTCCTTTGCCTGGAGAAAGAAGTATCCCCAGTCTTCCATTAAACAGCCACATTCAGCAAGCATTAGGTATCAATGAGCATAGCTAAAATGACATCGTGCAAGTCTGTCATTTCAGCACTCAGGAGGCACCAGACAGAACCATAGAACCTTGAAGAAATTGGTCCTATTCCTGACCTTCAAACTAGGAAATAAAGACAGTGGTCTCCGTCTTCCTTTCCCAATTACAGTATGATTCTTTGCTTCCCATAGAAATTTTGTATATTACTTACCAGGAGTGCACATCTTCACCTCAGTGATCACTAGGCAATGAGAAGAGACATGGAGTGTGCTCAGTTCTAGGAGATGGTATGTTGCAGGCACCTAGCCAGATGCTGCACCAAGAGATGTTGTGTAATTGCTTCAATCCTCAGGTCAGTCCATGATGCAAAAAAGATTCATAGTCCTGTTAGAAACTCTGCTTAAGAGAAGAATATGACAAGAAACTTAGTCTGGGAAGCTCATGTCTGGGAGAAGATATGAGTCCTTGGCTAGAGAGATTTGGTTTTGGGAAAGGGGAGAAATGAGGGGACATTTACTATGATCTAAAGAGAATGCCTTCCGTGTACTGAAAACCCCCAGTGGAAAACAAAGAGAACACAGTTCTAAGATTTGTACATCACAGAGAATGCACATTGTGGTACCTGAGCACATCTGCAAAATTAAGCCTTGTCCTTTGTGAAACAGGAAATGATGTACCTATTCAGCACACAGATTTCTGAAGATCAATAAAGTCATGTCCAGAAAACTTCTTCCCAGTGCCTGAGTTCCTCAGAGTCATCTGTATCTCTTCATAATCAGTTTCAAAAAGATAAGGGCCAGTCAGTATTGGTAAGACTTCTCCTTCATCCTCTTACTCAAAAGCAAAGCACCCCTGTTTCTGAGGCTGTAAGAGCTATTTTCTGGTGAAAGCTCTACAATCTAGTTTTTATTCTGTCTATCCCATACAATGAACTGTTTGGAGAAAAGCTTTATTGTGCTTAACCACACTGACTCCAGATGGTCCACAATCCTCTGTTGCCTGGGGAGGATCTGGTAGGTCTACCTCTCTTCTATTGAACTCAATAGGTTTGGACACCCATCAGAGATAAGCCTGTGTCTGTTTGCTTGTGAGATTTGGAAGTCAAACTCTCACAGTTCAGATCTACCCTACTCACAGCCACTGTTTCTTACACTATGACCTGGACCATGTGTGCACAGGCTCAAGAACTAAGTCTACTACTAATGAAATTCCTTATTTATGGTTACCACCACCTTTGGTGGTCATGCCTTTGAATTATAAGGAAAAAGGTGTGTGAGCTGCCTGAAATCTGATTAAAAGATGACATCCTCAAGTTCCATAGCTGTCAGCAAAGGAGAGAACCCTCAATGGGAAAGTAGGATGAGCAAGGGAAGTGTCCCAGGAGAGGAGTAGAAAATGCAGGTTCTCACTTGAGGAATTTGTGATGGAGCACAAAGGCTGCTTTTTCTTGTCCACATTTTCCCAGGTCAGCTGCAATCTTGAAGAGGTTTTTCCTTGAGCTCATGTAATAAGGTCAGTGAAAATTATTGATTTCAATTTTCTGCCCTAGAGCATTTAAGATTTGGAACCAATCTTGGGGAGGAAGAGTGACATCATCATATCCTGGGATGTTCTAAGACAGAAAAAGGAAGTTAGGAAACATCAAAACCCTTTGTCTGGCATACTGCCATTCCAGATCTCTACCCACCCACCCCCTTGATGACACACACACACACACACACCATTGTGTGTGTGTGAGAGAGATATTAGAGACTTCTCTCCCTAAAGAAATTAGAGTGAATAGAACACCACATATGGAGATTCAGCTTAATAAATTTAGTGAATAATCTCACCCTGGGATCATCTTACTATGGTAGTAAAGTGGTAGAGTTGGAACTTGGTATGTCTGTACCCCTTTAAAAAGTAATGCAAAGGAGCTCTGAGGGAGTATTTAATTAAGGAGGTGGCTTTCCAATACCCTATTTATTGAAATTAGTACTAGAAGATGTTACATAGCTATGAGTGGTTGTGTAGACCTAGGAGGATTATGCATTTGCATGACCATAAGGAAGGAAAACTCAGTTCCTGATGTTTAAGAAGTTCAGAACCTGAGGCTGAGAAGCATCAGTAGGCAATAAACCTTTGGAGACAGTTAGCACCTTGGACCTCAGCCTTGTACATATCTGTCTTGGGTCAGGGTGTTTGGTGCAGAAGTGCAATGTACTCTAAAGACAAACTTTATAGATCATTGACCTGCTTTCTGTTGCAATATAAAGTGATATATGAGCAGTTGGGTGAAGATATCTGAGGATCACTACCCTCAAGATATTGAGATTTTAAATTTGCCTCATATAATTGTATGCAAATGACTTTTATTTGTAACTGCATTGAGACTTACCACTTTTGCTGTTCCAGTAGAGAAAGTCATTTATTACCTAGACTCTGTTCGTCTGAGTGCCTAGGTATCACAAGGTTCCCACTTGTCACACAGTTACCAAGTAGTTAGGAAAGGAGATCCTTTGCTTCTCTGGGAATTGTTATATTACATTAACGTATGCATTGGTAAAGTAATACCACTGTGAAGTCTTGAATCAATCTCCATTGAAAATTACTACCAACAAAAAGCATTGATTTAAGCCTATTTTTCAATTAAAATTTTAAGGGTGCCACTCTGCAATGTAGGTTGTGACTATAATCCTGCTTCAATCACTGCAACGCAGGATTAAAAACCTGTATCTCCATGGCCCCAAGTGCTAGGTAGAACATCTTAGCACATGTAGTACTGGCACTGACACTAATATAGAGAGATTGTCTGGAGAACCAGAGCAAGGAACACAGTTGCTCTGTGTCCTAGACATGAGGCACAGGCCCATTTCTTGGTCCTGAAGGTTCCCTCTAGCCATAAACCCCAGGCCCAAGAGGGTTATACTGTGATTCTTGACTAGCACACAGCTCCCTATCAAGACAAGTCATCTAGGACTACCCTGTACATGGAGGGTTGGCAGATGTGGCAGCCAATGCAGTTCTCACATTCCAACACTGTCATTGAAGAGCACTGACATTCAAATGCTAATGTAGACTCTGAGTGGAGGATGGTTGTCACACTGAGGCATCTGGCTCTGAGTGCTCCTGTATCCACCCCAGATCTCGGTCTGCCTCTTTGGAAAACCTCTCAGGAACTACATGGGTGCTGATGGAAGGAAAGACCATCCAGACCCTGTGCTCTCCTGAACATTCTACCTCTCAGTGTGCTCAGAGGCCATCCTGTCAGTTATGCCACTAAGGGATGTGAATTTCCATTTAATGGAAGAGGAAATGCTCTGTCCAAAATCATAAGCTCAGATATATCGGGACCAAAACTGACACTAGGGCACCAGATTCTAGTTCAGTATTTTCCTCATGCTTCCACACTGTCTGGCCTTCTCAAAATATATAGGAAAATTCAATGAAAAAAATGTTTAGATTTCTTTCTTTACCAGACATTGTGAAGTTTGTAATAAGACCACTAAGAAAATAGGATTGTTCTCATCATAAGGACCCCAAGATGCTTCAGGCACTGATTGGCTAGAAGGTAGTATAATATCTTAAAGCAGCTCTGGCAGCCCTAACCCAAAATTCTTGAGTGGGGAGACTCAGACAAATTAGAGATATGCGACTGAGTCTTATTGTATTCCTGTCTTTTCTTTGTAGCTTTACAATTCCTTATGGTTATGAAGATTATACTGTGTCTAGTGAAGCAAAGGACTGTGGTGTTGGGAAATTGGCCTTTGCTTGATTTCCAATCCCAAAGAGAATCTAGGTCACCATGATATCTCCAGTTCATGTGTTCTCTGAAGGTCAGAGTAAAGAAAGCCCCCAGCACAATCTCAGCTCTTTGGCACCTGTCAACCCCATGTGCTTAGTAAGAAATCTATTTCTTTTCAGTTATAATTTTGACTTCATGGCCAGAACTGCCCTATAATTCATCATTCATCCTAGAATAACCATAAACTAGCACAAATTCTTCTGCTTCAGCCACCTGGGTGCTGGAACTTCACCCTTGAGTCAGATACTACACTAATAATTTGTACTACAGGGTACTCATAGAATGCTCATTTTCATAACTGTCAAGTATCATCACTGTTTAAGGACTCAGGAGACAAAACATAAACACCAAAGGTGTTTTTCCTGTTATGCTGGTCCTCCTAGTCACACCTGTCCCAGCCTCAGGTTCCTTCCTAGTCTATGGATCTATATGTTCATTAAATCCTTCTCTCTCTGCCATGTGCTGAGCAATTTGTATCTAGTGTGCTTTTTGAAATGTATGTTTTGAATGCTATTATTTGGTTACCTTGAGTGTTCAGTGCTGAGATTCCTGTGTTACATGGTTAACACCTGCATATTGTACACTCTCCTTTAATCCATTCTCTATGTTCTCTCCCCTTCCAACCCTGCCCCATTTTTTTTCTTTTCATTTTCTTCACTGTATCCAGGTGAAGGTGGTCTGATCTTTTTATAAATGGTCCCTACCTTGCCTTCTCAACAGTTTATGTTCCTTCCTTCCCTGTGATCCACCCTTCTATCATACTGGTCTTTAGACAGAAGATTCCTAATACTGGGAATGCTAATTTTTAAAATTTATTAGTTTCATTTTATTTCTTGAGTAATGATCTTATACAAAAAGAATGGCTCTTCTGAAGTTACTGTCCGACAGAGACTCTCATGTTATCCTTGGATCTCATGCCTCTATTCTCAAGTTTTTGCCACCATATTCTAGCTAATCACATTAGAAGTTTGTACTGTTGGTCAGGGATGTGTAGTTGTCTTTAAACTATTTACCAAAACTGGGTGACAACCTCCTCAATCAGTTAAGTACCCATCTATAACGTAGTGTGCAGCACCAGGGAGAGCTCCCCTGTTCCTGTGCCCTTGATTGTAACAAACTGTCCTTCTGTGAGGGAGAGACTTTCTTTTACCCAAAAGCTTCAGAGACTACAAATGTGCAACCATGAAGGAGGAAGGTACATCTGCTCAGTTGGCAAATGCTAGTCAATTTTAGCTGCTGATTGAACAGCTCCAGATGTCTTATTCAATCTCCTCATCTCAACTCTACTGTTGAACAGCCCCAACTGTGAATTAGTATTATGGAAAACTATGGAGGCTGTCAACAGAAGAGGAGCGTCTTGGCCCTCAGTTCTCTTGTGTCTATACCCAGTTCTTTCTCTGCTTCAGTTGAAACAGTCCCACAAACTATTTGGTTTCCTTCTCTATACACTGCTCCTAAAGACTCAGTTCCCTAGAGAGCCCTAAACTCTGCCAGCAAGTAGGTAAGTACATGTTCATTTCAAAGTTACAACCCTAGGAAATATCAAAGCCAAGACCATATTTAGTGCACCATCTTGTCCTTCAGTACTTTCCCCTCAATCCTGTCTTATTTTGATCATTCTCAATATGGAGGACTGTTCAATTAAATAAACATGTTAGTTCCTTTTCCTACCTGAGATTCTGGAGACAGGAATACAAATAAAGGTACAGGATCTGGATAAAGGGATAAGAAAATGAGTTATTGGGTTTCACAAGAAAAAAAATCACATTTGTGTTGAAGCAGATCAACTGAACACTGAGACAGAATGTTTACTCAGCTCCATGGTAACCTCAATATTCTATCAGGTGCTGACTGGCTGAGAGGGCATATAAAATTTGCAAGACTCAAGGGCCTCTCTTCCCACTGATGGCCAACTAGGCCATCTTCTGGTACATATGCAGCTAGAGACACGAGCTTTGGGGGTACTGGTTAGTTCATATTGTTTTTCCACCTATAGGGTTGCAGAGCCCTTCAGCTCCTTGAGCACTTTCTCTAGCTCCTCCATTAGGAGCCCTGTGTTCCATCCAATAGATGGCTGTGAACATATACTTCTGTATTTGCCAGGCACTGGCATAGCCTCACAAGAAACAGCTATATCAGAGACCTTTCATCATTATCTTGCTGGCATATGCAATAGTGTCTGAGTTGAGTGGCTGATTATGGGATGGATCCCCAGGTGGAGTAGTCTCTGGATGGTCCATCCTTTCGTCTTAGTTCCAAACATTGTCTCTGTAACGTCTTCCATGGGTATTTTGTTCCCTATTCTAAGGAGGAATGAAGTATCCACATGTTGGTCTTCCTTCTTCTTGATTTTTTTTTTGTTTTGCAAATTGTATCTTGGGTATTCTAAGTTTCTGAGCTAATATCCACTTATGAGTGGGTGCACATCAAGTGAATCTTTTGTGATTGGGTTACCTCACTAAGGATGATATCCTCCAGATACATCCATTTGCCTAAGAATTTCATAAATTCATGTTTTTTTAATAGCTGAGAAGTACACCATTGTGTAAATGTACCACATTTTCTGTATCCATTCCTCTGCTGAGGGACATCCTGGTTCTTTCCAGCTTCTGGCTATTTTAAATAAGGCTGCTATGAACATAGTGGAGCATGTGTCCTTGTTACCAGTTGTTACATATTCTGGGTATATGCCCAGGAGAATTATTGCTGGATCTTCCAGTTGTACTATGTCCAATTTTCTCAGGAACTGCCAGACTGACTTACAGAGTTGTTGCACCGGCTTACAATCCCACCAGCAATGGAAGAGTGTTCCTCTTTCTCCACATCCTCACCAGCATTGGCTATCACCTGGATTTTTGATCTAAGCCATTTTTACTTGTGTGAGGTGGAATATCAAGGTTGTTTTGATTTACATTTCCCTGATGATTAAGGATGTTGAACATTCTTTCAAGTGCTTTTCAGCCCTTTGGTATTCCTCAGTTGAGAATTCTTTGTTTAGCTCTGTACCTAACCTCAAGCTGTACTACAGAGCAAATGTGATAAAAATTGCATGATACTGGTACAGCGATAGACAGATCAATGGGATAGAAATGAAGTCTCAGAAATGAATCCACACATCTATGGTCACTTGGTCTTTGACAAGGGAGGTAAAACTATCCAATGGGAAAAAAGACAGCATTTTCAACAAATGGTGCTGGCACAACTGGAGGTTATCATGTAGAAGAATGGGAATTGATCCACTCATATCTTTTTGTACAAAGCTCAAGTCTAAGTGGAACAAAGAACTCCATATAAAACCAGAGACACTGAAATTTATAGAGGGGAAAGTGGGGAAAAGCCTTGAAGATAGGGCACAGGGGAAATATTCCTAAACAGAACAGCAATGGCTTGTGCTATAAAATCAAGAATTGAAAAATGGGACCTCATAAAATTGCTAAGCTTCTGTAAGGCAAAAGACACTTGTCAATAAGACAAAAGGCCACCAACAGATTGGGAAAGTATTTTTACAAATCCTAAATCTGAGGGTATTGTATAATGTAGAACATAGCAGAAGAAGGCATTTGAGATTTTTGCATCGTGGCTACTACCAGCACACAGCCTAAGAGTTTTGATAACTCTAAGATTTAATATGGACATCAGGAATGTGCTCATCAGTTAAGAGTTGCTGCCAAGCCTGATAACCCGAGTTTCATCTCCAGGACCCATGTGGTAGAGAGAAAGGACTTACCTTTTACCTTTACATGTTGTAGTTCCTGTGCACATATACACGAACAGATATAAAGTAAGTAAAATATAATGGAAACAATCTCGTTTAATGGATTGTTAGTGATATTAAATATGATAACAAGATATATCAACTTACCAAAAGTATCACACTTTTTGATAATTGTAATATATGATGATTCAGAGTAGAACATCTTGGTCATTTGCTTTGGAAAAGGAGACGACTTACTTCTGTGGCTCACTCCTTATCCCTTTTCCCAGTTGTTTCATACAATAAAATTGGGAAAATATCTGAGCCTGGCCCTATATTCTGTTCTTTGCATTTTGTGTGATTTAGGCAGAGGTGCCTGTGAACACTGTGGACACACTTCACAGGAAGGACATGGATGTAGACAGGTGAAAGGAAGATTAAGATGATTTATTCAGTCTTTTTTTTTTCTTAAACACATTTGAAACCTCCAGGCATAGATCAAAAGCAGAAGAAAAAAAATTCCCTCTGCAGGATGAAATGTAAAAGGACTTCAAATTAATTGCTGAGAAAGTCTCCAGCCTTCACTGTCTACACTGCTGTTGGCATTGTCTTCTGAGATCTCACTAGATCACCCATAAAGTTGTGCTTATAGAATCATAGGCTCTTTCAGTTCATCCCTCCAAACATTTCTAAATTTGGCCCATAATGCAGTTTCCCAAAGGGTAAGGAATCTAACACCTTTAATCCCAGCACTCAGGAGGCAGAGGCAGGTGGATTTCTGAGTTTGAGGCCACCCTGGTCTACAAAGTGAGTTCCAGGACAGCCAGGGCTATACAGAGAAACCCTGTCTCAAAAAGACCAAAAAAAAAATTAATTCCAGTAAGTACTCATGCCCTGCTTCTAATCTTCTAAGTTAGTTGTAATTTTCTGCATTTTATGAAGCAGTTCTCATCTGCCTCCCATGGCCTGAAGCAATCATGGTTATCCACTGGTCTTCAGTCCTTCAGTTGGACTACGATTCAAAGTTAACTGAGACATTTTAATAAAATTCTGTTATGGATATTGGCACATTTTATTTCAGTGCTCTTCAGATGATTGACAGCTAGACCCATTCTATTTCCAGGCTTTTTGAAACATTGCAGCAATAAACATATATGTGCACGTATCTTTGTGGAATTATTTTGAAAAGAGTTCTCTTGCCTTTGGGCCAGGAATTGCAGCTACAGAGAATGGCTTCCTGGGACTATTGAATTTCCTGAAAACTCTTTTTTTTTTTCAAAGCAAAGTTGAGGAAAGGTATATAATAACCAATAAATAGGGATTGTTAAATATGGCGTGATGATTTGTCTACTGTCATGTTGGCTGGATTTAGAATCACCTGGGAAGAAGAGGCATATGCATCTGGTTGTATCTGTTAAGTGACTTTCCAGATGGGATTTACAGATGCAAGTGTTCCACTCTGAATGTGGGAAGTATGTTTCCCTTGACCTGGAACCTGAGTTTGCGTAAACAGTAGCAAAGGAGATGGCCACCAGAGGATGCATCCCTATTTCTTGGTTGCCTTTTTGCAAGGCCAAAATTATCTACTCCAGCATACTCTACTCGCAGCCACAATGAACACAGTCATCTGCAGCCATGAACACTGTATTGGCTGGCTGGCTCCCAAGCACAAGCTTAGTTACCCAGGGCTTCCTTCCTAAGGAGTGGTGGGCATTGGCCACAGTTACATGGTTCCTCCCCACATCAATTGACAATCCCTCAAAGACATGTCTAAAGAACATTTTGATCTTGATGATACCATAGTTACTATACTCTTCTCAGGTGAGGCCTAGCTCAAGGTTGACTCAAGGTTAACTGAAATATTTTAATAAAATTCTTTTAAGTACATGTGCATATTTTATTTAAATTTTCTTCATATGATGGGCAGCCAGGCTCATTCTTTTTCCTGATTCTTTGAAACATGGCAACAATAAATACATGTGTGCAAGTATGTGTCTGTAATGCTGACTTAAAGTCCTTCCAATATAGATGGAGAAATTGTATACCTGGACCAGATTTCATCTTTATTGCTAGTTTCTTCATTAACCACCATATGGATATCAGGTCTATATCACCACTGATCATCAACTCTCTAATAATATTTTTCACAGATCTAGGGAAAAAACATGCTAAATTTCCCATTGAGGCCCAAAATACCCTAAAATCTAAAGCAATCCTGGAGAGGAGGAGGAGGAGGAGGAGGAGGAGGAGGAGAAAAGAAGAAGAAGAAGAAGAAGAAGAAGAAGAAGAAGAAGAAGAAGAAGGAGGAGGAGGAGGAGGAGGAGGAGGAGGAGGAGGAGGAGGAGGAGGAGCTGAATCACAGAAACATAGTAAGAAATGAGCAGCACTGAAAAACAGAAAAGGAAGAATTATGAAGCTACTTAAATCTCAGACACTTTTACAGTCTCTAATTAAGACTAATTGCACACCCAGAAAGTTCTACTTTTATTTTGATACAACACATTGGAAATTCCTCAGAATCAGATCAAGCTATATTTTCCATTCGCATATTACTGTAGACCATAGAGACCCTATTTCTCCTATATGCCCACTATTATATACTCACTGGTCCTAGGCATTGAACAGTGCTTCTTGCTGATTTCCCCACCTGGAGGCGGTGTGTAACTGAGTCTGGTGAGCGCACATTCTACATGGTTTTCTTTTACACTGTCTCCTGATTTGTTTAATTCATGTATTTCCAACTCTTCTTGTTTCTTTCATACAATTGATCCTTTTTTTCTTTTTCTAAAAATATACAATAATTTCTTCTAACCAAGTCAAGTGTGCCAGTGTGACTTCTTCTCAGTATAGTATTTTAAAAGACAATTTCAGCCTGTTCTCTGGTTCCAAAAGTATCTTAATTAAATGGAAGACAGGACATCAAGTGAGGGAGAGTTGCCATCCTACAGTCAAAACTCTGACCCATAATTGTTCCCATCTGAAAGAACTGCAGGAATGAAAATGGAGAGGTGCCTGAGGAAAAGAAGGCCCAGGAACAGATCCAAAGTGGCATCCAGCTCATGGGGCGGTCACAAGGCCTGACAATATTACTGAGGGTGTGGAGTGCTCACAAAAAGAGAACTATCATGACCACCCTCCAGAAGAACCATCAAGCAGCTGAAAGAGTCAGATGCAGATATTTGCACCCAAACAATAGACAGAAACTGCTGACTCCTGTAGTTGAATTAAAGAAACGCTGAAAGAAGCTAAGAAGGGCGAACCTGTAGGAGGACTAGCAGTCTCAATTAACCTGGATCCCAAGTTCTCTCAACACTTGACCATACACCAGCTGATATGAAGCCTGAAACATATATACAGTAGAAGACTGCTGGGTCTGGATTAAGTGAGTCAGATACGATGCACCTAACCCTCAAGAGAGTGGAGGATCCAGAGAGTTTAGAGGTCTGGTTGGTGGGATGTAAGTGGTGGGGACATCCTCGTGGATACAGGGAGTGGAGAGGAGGTTTGGAATGTGGAACAGTGGCAGGGTGGACTTGGGGGGAGTATCTGGCTTTTCTCAAAGTTGACTTATCTAATAAATCTTTTGTCTCATTTAAAGGGTATTAACTGATTTTTGATACCTTAAATGTTGAGTTTCCTGTGAAAAAACAAATGAATAACACCTAGCTCCATGCCCTGTAATTAAACAACAGGGATTCCCCAGGTGCTTTGTAAATAGAATGCTAAGGCACAAGTATGTAAGCACAGCTCACACATTAACTTTGGTTGCAGAATGAGTATTTTATAACTATTGCCCTCCATCCACACAAATAAGGCTTTATCTATATATTGGATTTTCTAATACAGTTGTATTTGAGCAAATATAGATTTTTACACACATGACACAGGCAAATGTGTAAGTGCTAGAAGAAGAAATGACAGTAAAATGTGACTGTTGAACAGACATTTGTGTCCATATGGATGGCTGGAGTCTCCACCTGTTACCAGTAAAATAGGGTGTTTGCATCAAAGCAAGCTTGGTGAGTTGGGACAAATTGGAAAGCTGCACTGAAATTATTCTATGTGTTGTGCAGAAAGTACTTTAGTATGACCAAAACACATCTCACAAATGACTCTAGACTAAATCATCATGACTAAACAGGAATGATTAAAATCAATTATACAACTATTTTTTAAATGCTCTTAGTTCATACCTTACTTTCATACACTACACACAGACATACATGGACACGGACAGACACTGAAAACAATGAAATTAATTAAGAATAGGTGATATGAAGTGTGACAATCTATCAATCCTATATTTCAGTAGTTCTCACCCTTTCCAATGCTGTGACCATTAAATACAATTCATAATGATGTGGTGAGTCTCCCACCATAACATCATTTTTGTTGTTACTTCAAAACTGTAATTTTGCAACTCTTGTGGACTGTACTGTAAATATGTGTTCCAATTTTATGGGTGACTGCTGGGAAAGTGTTCGTAGTATAGAGAACTCAAGGGATCATAGCCCAAGACCTTCAAGATCTATGTGATCTGGCTGGAATATAGACTTGCCCTTAATACACACTAACAAAAAAGGTAAGGTTAGTCTGTACAAGGAAGCATACTTGTTTGAAAGTGACTATTAATTTTGGGGAAGACAAAGTAGTGATGAATCAGAGAAAGAGTTGACAAAGTGAGTGAGAGATATGATATACCCAACTATAATAATAACAGACATGAAATAGCTGCTACTTGATGGCAGCATAGGGAGTGCGTGTGTGTGTGTGTGTGTGTGTGTGTGTGTGTGTGTGTGTGTGAATGTGTGTGTGTGTGTATTACTTTTAGTTGGCAGTTTTACACAGACAAGTGGAAGAGAGAAAAAGACAAGTAGACAGAATAAGCCTAAGAATGAGAAGGAGCCATAAGATTGGAATAGATTCCCAGAGTTAATTTGTGGCCCAGAAGAGTATTTCAGCCAGAAGCCAATGGAAATTCAGTTTGATTTAGTCTGCTTTGGGCCAGAAGAGCTGAGTTGACCCAGCCAACTTGCTCAGATATAGCAAGGTAAGTTTACTGAACAGAAAGCCTCTGAGACAACAATTGAATATGGCAAATAAAAGATACATTTACATCTTAGATGCACCATAAAGCTCAGATGCACAGGTTGAGATCTCTGCTATACTGCCTCATTTGATCCTGACCTCAGTAACTCTAACTAACATAAGCATCATGTGTCATTCACACAATATGAGTTAAAATATTTATTTCTCCTCTGCTCTTATTTTTTTTATATATTCTGTCACTCTTTCAACAAATCACACATCCCATAAATAGTATTTTTTTAAAGAAAAAAGTATAATTATTTTAGATATATTTTGGGGGCTTATATTTCTTAACATCATGTTCATAACTTCAATGTGTACTTCTGTTGTGGTACACAGTGAGTAATAAGCATTCCCTAAACTCCTCAACTCCATCAAAAAGTTTTTATCCTGTTTGACATATTTACTTATTCATATATTTTCCTGTCATGTGTCATATTTTTCAAAATACCATTGAGAATTTTATTTACATGTATTTTTTCATCTAGTTTATACACCAACTTTTAGGGTTGCTATGTAGCTGTCTTTCTTACTGAAAAGTTTTCTCCTAAATGGAGAAGTATTAGACGTTACACAAACTCAGCAGAAATTTGTGTGAATCAGCAGTCACTCCTGGAGGTTATATTAACAGAAAGCTGTTATAAAAATGAGAGTACTCAATTTAGCTGCCTGCAAACTGCGCAGCACATTCCCAGAATACAGGTTCTGTGAACTGTCACAGATGTTGCTCTTCTGTTAGTACTCACTCATACTCATATTAGGAGCCTCCATAGATTCTAGTTCAGCAATATGGGCTTGGGTAAAATTGTTTTATTGATTTGTAATTAACACCATAGTTCAGGACAAAGGAATACCAGCCCTCCTCCAGAAATGTCACACAGCACAAACCTAATAGCATTTGCTGCAGAAATATTTATAATGACACATCAAAAATTTATCTCTGAGCTTAATGCACATGTAAAATCATTGATTTGTATTAGGGATTCAAAATTCTACATGTTTTTTATGAAAGACACCTTGATCTCAAGATGGAGTTTCAAGAACCACAACTCTCTCCCAAATGATAAAATATAAAACATGTATGGCTTAGCTACAGTTCCTAATTATTTTATACTCATAATGATAGATCATCTCTTTTAATTTTGATACCAGACCAATCCACTTCTCCAACTATAAAGGGTCAATTACAGTCACACTCTGCATCTTAGGAATTGGGGAAAAAGCAATATGGTGGTATTAACAAGCAATGTGGCTTACTTACTGAATTTATATTTTTCTAAAAAAGAAGAAAAAAGAAACTTAAGCCAGGAAATTTAAAATGATCTTTTGTTAGAAGTAGACAATGAAACGTTTATGGTGCTCGCTTCCGCAGCACATATACTAAAAATTGGAATGATACAGAGAAGATTAGCATGGCCCCTGCGCAAGGATGACACGCAAATTCGTGAAGCGTTCCATATTTTTATCTACCTTCTTCTCAGCACCTCATGGTACCTTCTCCAAAATTGACCACATAATAGGTCACAAAACAGGCCTCAACAGATTCAAAAATATTGAAATTGTCCCATGTATCCTATCAGATCACCATGCACTAAGGCTGATCTTCAATAACAAAAAAAATAACAGAAAGCCAACACTCACGTGGAAACTGAACAACACTCTTCTCAATGATACTCTCATGTAGAAGAGTGCGAATTGATCCATACTTATCTCCTTGTTCTAAGGTCAAATCTAAATGGATCAAAGAACTTCACATAAAACCATAGACACTGAAACTTATAGAGGAGAAAGTGGGGAAAAGCCTTGAAGATATGGGCATAGGGGAAAAATTCCTGAACAGAACAACAATGGCTTGTGCTGTAAGATCGAGAATTGACAAATGGGACCTAATGAAACTCCAAAGTTTCTGCAAGGCAAAAGACACCGTCAATAAGACAAAGAGACCACCAACAGATTGGGAAAGGATCTTTACCTATCCTAAATCAGATAGGGGACTAATATCCAACATATATAAAGAACTCAAGAAGGTGGACTTCAGAAAATCAAATAACCCCATTAAAAAATGGGGCTCGGGGCTCAGAACTGAACAAAGAATTCTCACCTGAGGAATACCGAATGGCAGAGAAGCACCTGAAAAAATGTTCAACATCCTTAATCATCAGGGAAATGCAAATCAAAACAACCCTGAGATTCCACCTCACACCAGTCAGAATGTCTAAGATCAAAAATTCAGGTGACAGCAGATGCTGGCGAGGATGTGGAGAAAGAGGAACACTCCTCCATTGTTGGTGGGATTGCAGGCTTGTACAACCACTCTGGAAATCCGTCTGGGGGTTCCTCAGAAAATTGGACATAGTACTACTGGAGGATCCAGCAATACCTCTCCTGGGCATATATCCAGAAGATTCCCCAACTTGTAAGAAGGACACATGCTTCACTATGTTCATAGCAGCCTTATTTATAATAGCCAGAAGCTGGAAAGAACCCAGATGCCCCTCAACAGAGGAATGGATACAGAAAATGTGGTACATCTACACAATGGAGTACTACTCAGCTATTAAAAAGAATGAATTTATGAAATTCCTAGCCAAATGGATGGACCTGGAGGGCATCATCCTGAGTGAGGTACCACATTCACAAAGGAACTCACACAATATGTACTCACTGATAAGTGGATATTAGCCCAAAACCTAGGATACCCAAGGTATAAGATACAATTTCCTAAACACATGAAACTCAAGAAAAATGAAGACTGAAGTGTGGACACTATGCCCCTCCTTAGAAGTGGGAACAAAACACCCTTGGAAGGAGTTACAGAGACAAAGTTTGGAGCTGAGATGAAAGGATGGACCATGTAGAGACTGCCATATCCAGGGATCCACCCCATAATCAGCATCCAAACGCTGACACCATTGCATACACTAGCAAGATTTTATCGAAAGGACCCAGATGTAGCTGTCTCTTGTGAGACTATGCCGGGGCCTAGCAAACACAGAAGTGGATGCCCACAGTCAGCTAATTGATGGATGACAGGGCTCCCAATGGAGGAGCTAGAGAAAGTACACAAGGAGCTAAAGGGATCTGCAACCCTATAGGTGGATCAACATTATGAACTAACCAGTACCCCGGAGCTCTTGACTCTAGCTGCATATGTATCAAAAGATGGCCTAGTCGGCCATCACTGGAAAGAGAGGCCCATTGGACACACAAACTTTATATGCCCCAGAACAGGGGAACGCCAGGGCCAAAAAGGGGGAGTGGGAGGGTAGGGGAGTGGGGGTGGGTGGGTATGGGGGACTTTTGGTATAGCATTGGAAATGTAAATGAGCTAAATACCTAATAAAAATGGAAAGAAAAAAAAATTGTAAAACAAAAACAAAAACAAAAACAAACAAAAAAAGAGAAACGTTTATGGTAACTTTCAAAAAGTAGATTTTGGAGTGGTAATATTGGCTTATTGATCATGAATCATGATCGTTATGAGATAACTGACCAAGAAAACTTTTTTTTTTACTTTTTATATTAGATATTCTATTTATGTTTTTTTTTTCAGATCTTTCCTTTGGAAACCCCCTATCCCATTCCCCATCCCCCTGCTTCAATGATGGTGTCTCCCCACATATCCATCCACTTCCACTTCCCTGGCCTGACACTCTCCTACACTGGTGCATTGAGCCTTCCCAGAAAAAAAGGTCTCTCCTCCCATTGATGCCCCACAAGGCCATCCTCTTCTACATATGCTGCAGGAGTCATGAGTCACTCCATTTGTATTCTATTGTTGGTGATTTATTCCCTGGGAGTTCTCAGGTGACTGGTTGGTTGATATTATTGTTACTCCTGTGGGGCTACAAACCTCTACAGCTCTTTTACTCCTTTCTCTAACTCCCTTATTGGGGGCCCTGTGCTCAGTCCAATGGTAGGCTGTGAGTATCTGCCTCTTTATTTGTCAGGATCTGGCAGAGCCTCTCAGGAGAGAGCTATACCAGGCTCCTGTCAGCAAGCACTTCTTGGCATTCACAATAGGGTGTGTGTTTGTTAACTGTATATGGGATGGATTCCCAAGTGGTGCAATCTCTGGATGGCCTTAACTACAATCTCTGCTCCAGACTTTGGCTCTGTATCTTGTTCCTTGGGTATTTTGTTCCCACATGTAAGAAGGACTGAAGTATCCACATTCTGGTCTTCCTTATTCTTGAGCTTCATGTGGTCTGTGAATTGTATATTGGGTATTCAGGACTTTTGGGCTAATATCCACTTATCAGTGAGTGAATACCATGTGTGGTCTTTTGTGATTGGGTTACTTCAATCAGGATGATATTTTCTAGTACCATCCATTTGCTTAGAATTTCATGTAGTCATTGTTTTTAATAGTAGTACTCATTTGTGTAAATGTACCATATTTTCTGTGTCCATTCCTCTATTGAAGGACATCTGGGTTGTTTCCAGCTTCTGCCTATTATAAATAAGGCTGCTATGACGGTAGTGGAACATGTATCCTTGTTATATGTTGTTGAACCTTTTGGGTATATGCTCAGGAGGGTAGCTGGGTCCTCAGGTAATATACTATGTCCAATTTTCTGAGGAAACACTAGCCTGATTTTCTGAGTGGTTATACCAGTTTGCAATTCTCACCTACAATGGAGGAGCATTCCTCTTTCTCTACAAACTCACCAGCATCTATTGTCACCTGGGTTTTTGATATTAGCCATTCTGACTGGTGTGAAGTATAATCTCAGGGATTTTTTTATTTGCATTTCCTTGATGAACATTTTAAGTATGAACTTTTTTTTTATGTGCTTCTCAGCCATTTGGTATTCCTGAATTGGTTTAGCTCAGTACCCCATTATTAATAGGGTTATTTGGTTCTCTGGAGTCCACCTTCTTCAGTTCTTTTTAGATAATGGATAATAGCCCTATATCAGATGCTGAGTTAGTAAAGATCTTTTCCCAATATGTTGGTTGGTGTTTTGTCCTATAGAGAGTATCCTCTGCCTTACAGAAGCTTTGCAATTTTAGGAGGTTCATTTGACAATTCTTGATCTTAGAGTATGACCATTGGTGTTCTGATTTTATAAGGCTTTTTTTTTACCTACAGCCTGAAAAATTATAAAACATGAGCTAGAAAATTAAAATAGTACATGGACATAAAGCAAAGTAGTAATTAATAAATAAATAAATAAATAAATAAATAAATAAATAAATAAAGCTATATTCCCAAATTTCCACAGTAAAATAGCTCAAATGAAATCAGACCAGATATGGATAAATTGTGACAAGAAAGGGGAGGCAGGCACCTGTGACTGAGTGACATAGACAACTTATCATACATATATATTATATAAGTGTGTGATATACATGTGTATACATGTATACAGATACTTGGACATGAACATATATATATAGTATACATATTATATTTATTATATATCACATGCATAATATATGTTTTAATATAATTCATAATATACATGTATGTATTGTATATATATATATATAGTGATACATATACTTATCATATGATGTATATATACATATACATATATATAAACTATATATGTGCATGCAATATATAAATAGGTTATTTGTGTAAAACTGGATATAATTCATCTCATTTCTACTCACTGTCATTAGAATTAAGAGTGTACTCTCACTCATAAAATGTGTCTGAATGCTATTTTTAAAAGGATGCATATGTAGCTTGTCAGTTTCTACACCCATGTTTTAACTACAGAACTATCACATTGCTCATTATGTAATATAATGTTTACTTATAGTCACTGTATTTTCTTTTATTTTCATTAATTAATTAATTTATTTATTCACTTTCCATCCCAATATCAGGTCACTGTATCCTTTTAGCACCTTCTCTCTGGGACCCTTCCCCTTCATCCTTTCCCTTCCACTTTGGGAAGAGGGAGACCCCCCTCTAGGTATCACCCCCATCCTCAACTAAAACCACCTTTACCCCCAATCCCAGCACATCAAGTCCTTGCAGGTCTAAGGGAATCCTCTCCTACTTAGGCATACAAGCTGGCACTACAGGAATTGAATACACAGGCAGGCAGGAAAGAGTCATGGGCAGCCTGACTCCTTTTGTTGAGAGAGCAGCATTAAGTCCAAGCTTCTCATCTAACACACACACACACACACACACACACACACACACACACACACACACACACACACATGCGCACGCGCTCACATATGTACAGCTCATGCATGCTCTTTGGTTGGTGATTCAGTCTGTGAATCTGAGCTACAAAGGGTCCATGTAGGTTGACTCTGTGTACCTTTCTGTAGAGACTCTCTCTTCTTTGGATCCTTCAATCCTTCCTACAACTTTTCATAAGACTCCCAGAGCTCCATCTAATATTTGACTGTGGATCTCTTCATTTGTTTCTATTGGCTGCTGGTTGCAGCCTTTTAAAGGACAGTAATGCTATGCTCCTGTCTCTAGGCACAAAAGCGCATCACTAATAGTGTTAATGATTGGTTATTGTCCATGGGATGCATCCCAATTTGGGTCAGTCATTGGTTGGCCATTCACTCTGTCTCTGTTCTTTGTTCTGCACATCTTATAGCCAGGACAAATTTTGGATTGAAGATTTTGTGTGTTAGTTTGTTGTTCTTATCCTTTCACTGGGAGTCCTACCAGGCAATGGGAAGTAGCCACTTCATAATCCCTATTCCTCATTTTAGGAGTCTCATTTAATCTTCTCTCTAGAGCCCCTGGATCTGTAAACTGAGATTTCAAGTATGCACCATCAAGCAAGTTTCATGCAGTGCTGAGGATGGAGGTCAAGACTTTGTGCATGTTAAGCAAGTAATTTGCCAACTGAGTTTTGTACCAATTCTCCTTACTTCATTTAAGAAGAGCAAAATGCTTCTCTTGTTTAAAAACCTGTGTCACAGAAGAACTGAGAAAATTGGAACACCATAGATGCAATGTTTTGCTGAGTCTTCTAGTAAGGGCCTGTGTTCTAAGAAAAAAAAAAGAGAGAGAGAAGCAGAGAGATGAAGACACCAAGAAAGAGGGAGTGGGTAGAATTTTATCTCAGAAATTAAAATAAATCTGCCCATCAACCGGGTCTGGGATTATGCTGGTTAATATGCTATCAAATACAGTCAAGCAGGGTGTGACATTACATATACATTAATCTCTCATAATGAAATCATGACCCCCAAGCACATGTTCTTTACCCTTGCATGTCCTAAAAATCCAGGGACAGTAATATCCAGTCTCTAAGGTGAAGTGAAAAACTGTAGTTAAAGCATCATAATGATTGCCTCAGGCTGGCAATTTGTGTGAAGATGGTCTCAGATAGTATAATATGACCTCACAAATGAAAAGAATAATCTTCTTTAACAATGAAAAATAAATGCATTACTATGAGGCCTTTGAGATTCAGATTTAACAACCCTTCACTGACCTAAGGCTTCTGTTTCTACTTTGAGCTATTTTCCTGAGCTCTGTAATATGGTAAAAGGCCAGAGGCTGAGGCACTGATGCAGACAGCTTTGCCCTGCAGCAGAGAGAGGAGCAGCACCTGCGACAGCACAGATTCCAAGGTATTCAGTAAGGTTGTGTGTAAGGAAGCATGAACATCGGTGAATTTGCTGCCCAGCAAACCTGCCACTGTATATCACAAATCCAACTCTTTGTTCAGGTAGAATGTAATAGGCATTGGATGTGTGAAATGATACAGAAAACAGAATTATAAACTTCCCCTGTGAATCTGGCAACATGCTAATGAAAAGCAGTAACAGAAAGTTGTCCATAATTCTTTCTTTGTTATTAAAGAGCCTGTTCTAGTAGTGAGGTATCTGATTTCTGGTGTTAACTATACTCAGCATTACTTGAGTTATCATTGTTTTGGCGATCCCTGGGTGTAATAGTATGCATGTTCTTATGCATGTCCACATGTTGGCCGACACTCTCAAGTGTGTAGGGAAGCCTGAGATTGACATGGCTATCTTCCTTGATTGCTCTCTATCTTACCAATTGAGCTTGCTGCATTGGCCAGGTTAGCTAGCTGGTTGCTTCTAAGTTTCTGTCGGTGCCTCTGGCAGAGGATTAAAGACCAACTGCCATGCCTGGCACTCTGTTCATATGCAGTGATTCCGATCAATAAGTACTTGATGTGTTTTACAATAATATTCAGGAACAACATTTCTCATTTTGAATTCAGCCCCGGAGCTACTTTGCTAATGCCTCCAGGGTTATAGAGAGAGGGATAAGGGGAAGAAGTTTCCAACACTGACCAGAGTGTGCAGCGGAACTTGATGGAGCAGAGACTCTCTATGGTTTAAGAGCTTTATTATAGAAATGCAGGGGGAAAGAGATAAGGTAGGAGAGAGAGAGAGAGAGAGAGAGAGAGAGAGAGAGAGAGAGAGAGAGAGAGAGACAGACAGAGAGAGAGATACAGAGACAGAGAGAGACAGAGACAGAGACAGAGAGAGAGACAGAGAGGAGAGGAGAGGAGAGGAGAGGAGAGGAGAGGAGAGGAGAGGAGAGGAGAGGAGAGGAGAGGAGAGGAGAGGAGAGGCACAGTGTCTTTCATAACTGAAAACACCCACTCCAGTGATGTCTGTGTGGCAAGCCCAAAAGCTTGGACACAGTATTGAGGCAAAAAGTTTCAAAGAAACTTTTCCCTTGGAGCCTTGGCATCCCATAGCACAAATGCTCCAGATTTGTCCTTGCGATAGTCAGTGTTGTATTATAGGTAATGTTACCCATTCAAATGAAATGCCTCCAGTATTGATAAAAATTAGGCATTGCTGTTTGTCAGAAAGGATCTAGAAATCACAGAGCTAGTTCAACAAAGTAACTTAGAATTCTCATTACAGACATGATTGGCAGCCTACATTATGTAATAATAGAAAGAAGGTGGGTTGTGGTTTAAGGAGGAACTGGAGTATTATATTATTAATGAAAAGGTTAGTAGAACAGAACTTCCCTGGTGCATGTTTTTCACTAGGCCCAGAGGAACAGCATAATTAGGTATTTACTAAGGGATCCCTAGTGGTGGGTTTAACAATAGACTAGTATTACACCTGGGAATATTAGACCTTTCACCTGACTCTTGTGAAGAGCTAATTTTAGATAGGGCTGATCTTATCTCAGTTGTAAACACTGCTTGATTCCTGCTAGATTTTATGTATGCATTTTCTCTGTTTTGTGTAAAGAAAAGAACCAATATGCATTTCTATCTACCTTGTCTGATGAACTGCCTAGCTTCCTTGTTTTTCTTCTGTAATATAAGTCTGATGCTCACTTTGAGAAATTACATGCAGATACAGAACTCTTTATTTGTCAGTGTCTGTTTGTCACTTTTTGCCGACTCCTTGCCCACCTGAGTTCCAAAACTCTGATTCCCCCGGGGGTTGAGGGACTGACTGAGGCTAGTCCATGGCACATAACCTAAATTCATCACTTTTGCCATATGCTATTAGATATACACAATTGCAGTACAGTGTAGGAAGGGACTACATAATCAATATTTAACATTCTGTCATCTGCTTCCACCATGTGCACTCTGGTCCGTGATGAAAAGTGTTCCTATCACATGCCATTCTGTGCCAGTGCCTAGGTGTCCATCACAAACTGTGGCTTAGACCACAGAAGGATGGTTTTGTTTTGCTCAGAGTTTGAATAGATGCAGTCCATCTTGGTTTTAGAGGTGTGAGTATGCTAGCCACATTGCATCTATTCATGAAGCAGAGAGGGATGAATGGCAGCATTAAGCTTATCTTTTCCTTCTTAATTCGTCTAGTATCATAGCCCTTGAAAGCATGGGCCCACACTTAGGATGCATTTTCTCGCCTCAGTTAAACTTTTCTGGAAACATACTGAAAGATATACGTAAAGATAGGTTTCCATGGTGATTTTAAATCCACCCAAGTTGACAGTTGACATTAATCATTATAGAAGATGTTGAATAGTTACTGGTCTGTTACAATTCTGAAATTATATTTAGCAAGAGTTAGCTACTTTGGAGAGGCTGAAAATCCACTTTTACCTTTTGTTTCCTAAAACCTTAGGCATACCTTTATAGTACTATGATACTCTACTTTAGAAGTCTCCAATACCATAACAAAAGTAGCTACACACACACACACAAACACACACACACACACACACACACACACACACACACACACACTCTTATCATTTGGTCTGCTATATGAATAAACATTTCTGTTGTCCAAATTTTAGGAAAATGACCTTATTTCATACTTGTGCTACCCAGTATGAGACTGTCTAGATTAATTGATTAGACATATAATCCATGTTGGCTATTTTTGAAAAGATATTATTCTCTTCAAGAAATAGCCATATAAAGTTTGAGCTAGTTAAATAAAAACAATTTTCTTCTTTATATAACTTTGGATTTTGTTTGAAATCATAATTCATAATCAGATGTGGAAGAGAAGATAATGAAAAGAAATCCTGTATTGTGGGACTTGGTTTTTACCCTGGCTCTCAGAAGGCTGAAGCCGATAGAAAAGTCCAAGTATGATACTATCTTGGCAGGATAGTGAGATCATGTCTCAAAGCTAATGATAGCAATTCCAAGTGAAGTGATTAGAGGTAAAAGGTCATGATTAAACATTGAAGCTACATGCCTGTGGAAAGATCTTGATATCTTAGATACTGGCCTAAGTAGCTGCATTCCATTGCAGATGGACACCATATGGAAGGGAACACAATAGGAAAGTAATACTAAATCCCTTCCCCATCTGCTACCCCACTGTCTTTCCTCATCTCCAGACATTATTGCATCTTCATGGTTATCCCCTGTACAGTCATGATTGATAATTTCCCTTTCACATTTCTCATTTTAGTTTCTCTCTCTTTATCCATATGTCACCCTATGTTCAAACAATGACCCCCGGAAAGTCTCCTATCTTCCCACCATTGTAGCAGTGATCTGAGATCCCAGTAGGAAGTACATTTTGCAACAATATTTCACAAATAAGATTAGACATTGCTGTGGGCCACCTGCATTTCTAATTACAGACAAGTGTGAAGACTTGATTGCCTGTTGACATTTCTGTGATCTGAAGTGTGTGTCACTACTTATAGTATTACCCTCATGTTCAAGATCAGCCTGCAGCTACATGTTTTCCAGAAGCAGTCTGTTCTGCCCAGCTGCTCTGAAAATTAATCTGTCTATGACAAGCCTGCCGTGCTAAGGGCAATGTCAGAATAGGTATTTTTAAAATTTATTTATTAGGTATTTTCTTCATTTACATTTCCAATGCTATCCAAAAAGTCCCATGTACCCTCCCCCCTCCACTACCTTATCCACCCACTCCCACTTCTTGGCCCTGGCATTCCCCTGTACTGAGGCATATAAAATTTGCAAGACCAAGGGGCCTCTTTTTTTAATGATGGCCAAATAGGGCATCTTCTGATACATTTGCAGCACTGGTTAGTTCATATTGTTGTTCTACCTATAGGGTTGTAGATCCCTTTAGCTCCTTGAGTACTTTCTCTAGCTCCTCCATTGGGGGCACTGTGATCCATCCAAAAGCTGACTGTGAGCACCCACTTCTGTGTTTGCTAGCCCCCGGCATAGCCTCACAAGAGACAGCTATATCAGGGTCCTTTCAGCAAAATCTTGCTAGTGTATGCAATGGTGTAAGCATTTGGAGGCTGATTATGGGATGGATCCCCCGGTATGGCAGTCTCTAGATGGTCCATCCTTTTGTCTCAGCTCCAAAATTTGTCTCTGTAACTCCTTCCATGGGTGTTTTGTTCCCAATTCTAAGAAGGGGCAAAGTGTACACACTTTGGTCTTCATTCTTCTTGACTTTCATGTGTTTTGCAAATTGTATCTTGTATCTTGGGTGTTCTAAGTTTCAGGGCTAATATCCACTTATCAGTTAGTACATATCATGTGAGTTCTTTTGTGATTGGGTTGCCTCACTCAGAATGATGCCCTCCAGGTCCATCCATTTGTCTAGGAATTTCATAAATTCATTCTTTTTAATAGCTGAGTAGTACTCCATTGTGTAAATGTACCCCATTTTCTGTATCCATTTTTTTGTTGAGGGGCATCTAGGTTCTTTCCAGCTTCTGGCTATTATAAATAAGGCTGCTATGAACATAGTGGAGCATGTGTCCTTCTAACCAGTTGGAACACCTTCTGGATATATGCCCAGGAGTGGTATTGCGGGAATCCTCCAGTAGTATTATGTCCAATTTTAGAGGAACCACCAGACTGATTTTCAGAGTGGTTGTACAAGCTTGCAATCCCACCAACAATGGGGGAATGGAGGAGTGTTTCTCTTTCTCCACATCCTTGCCAGCATCTGCTATCACCTGAATTTTTGATCTTAGCCATTCTGACTGGTGTGAGGTGGAATCTCAGGGCTGTTTTGATTTGCATTTCCTTGATGATTAAGGACAGCATAGGTATTTTTCACCAAGCTTACATTTTTCCCCTTTAAATGGAACAATGAAGACATTAGTTGACTTTCTTTTCTATTGATGAAAAATGTTCATTGTGAGTTAAAGACAAAGGACAGAATTATTTTCCTCACTGCTATGAAAAATTGTATGGAAAACTCAACTTAAGGAAGGAAGGTTTGTTTGTTTGCTCATAGTTTGAGAGTATACTCTGGCATGGAGAAAAGAAGCCAGCAGAGCAGGCAGGAGCGAGAAGCATCTGGTCATATAGAACCCACTGTCTTGTAGTAGAGAGAGAAAGAGAAATTCTGGTGCTTAGCTTTCTTTCACCTGATATTTTAGTCAGGATCTCAGCCCATAAGATGACATCATGCACATTTAGGGTAGATCTTCTTACATCAATTAAGATGATCTAGAATTGCCCTTATAGACTTGCCCACTGGCTTATTTCCTAGCTGATTCTAGATCCTTTCAAGTTGACAGTCAATATGAATCATCATAAATACTGACCAGACTAAAATATCAGAATATTGCACTAGAAACATGCAATCATTTTAGGGGATATGTCAAAGTAACCTTACAAATTTTAAAAGATTTTAAGTTTGGTTGTCTTTAAATAAACAAAGCTTTAAACACCAGTGTTCAGAAAAAATTAAAGGTATTTATTTATTCAAGTAGTTAGTCTTTTCTTATGTGATGATGGTCACATAATTTACTTCTAAGTGCAAGAGTAGAAGGATGCATTTCTGTTGCATTGACTTCAATGAAGACACATATTCCCTTAAGGAATCATTACAAGTTCTTTTGCCTTTGTATAGAATGCTCCCCTACCTAATCTGCAATCCCTTATTCTTTTTTGGCACTTTACATATGGCAATGAAGTTTAATGGCTACTTATGGTTTGTTAAAGCATAAAATTGACTCTGATATAGCAAAAACTTTCCTCTCTGGACAATGGAATATGGATCTGGATTCCACAATTTATTTCACAAAATCAAGCCATGCTTCACCAAAATCAATCAAGGAGATGGGAGTCACAGGTCTCTGAAAATGCACAGAGAGATGAGTGTGAGGGTGTAAGCTCCATATGCCTGAATAGGATACTCTGGAGAAGAAGCAGGTAGAGGGATTACCTCAGTGGTGCAAGCAGAAGACAGAACCTTCATTTAGTATTATTTATACAAGAATAGAAATGGTTTGTTCACTGAGAATTCAGCACTTCTGTTGGAAATTGCATAACATTTCTAAAGAACAGTGAAATTATTTCTTTTTTTTTCCTTTTTTTTTAATTAGGTATTTTCCTCGTTTACATTTCCAATGCTATCCCAAAAGTCCCCCATACCCACCCACCCCCAATCCCCTACCCACCCACTGCCCCTTTTTGGCCCTGGCGTTCCCCTGTACTGAGGCATATAAAGTTTGCAAGTCCAAAGGGCCTCTCTTTCCAGTGATGGCCGACTAGGCCATCTTTTGATACATATGCAGCTAGAGACAAGAGCTCCGGGGTACTGGTTAGTTCATATTGTTGTTCCACCTATAGGGTTGCAGTTCCCTTTAGCTCCTTGGGTACTTTCTCTAGCTCCTCAATTGGGGGCCGTGTGACCCATCCAATAGCTGACTGTGAGCATCCACTGCTGTGTTTGCTAGGCCCCGGCATAGTCTCACAAGAGACAGCTATATCAGGGTCCTTTCAGCAAAATCTTGCTAGTGTATGCAATGGTGTCAGCGTTTGGAAGCTGATTATGGGATGGATCCCTGGATATGGCAATAACTAGATGGTCCATCCTTTCGTCACAGCTCCGAATTTCTAAAGAACAGTGAAATCATTTCTTACTTCAAAGGAAAGACAATATAGAAGCAGTCACTTATTTAATAGTTCTGTGTTTTAATGTTGAAATACTTATGTCAAGTGAATTCTGTTTTCTTAGAGCTGGTGTCTACTCATTTAATCTCACAACTCTTACTACTGTCCATCTGTCTTGACTCACTGTTACTACATGCATCTGACCTAGGACTGTGTCAGATTCATGTGGGTTTTGACTGTGTTGTCCAAAAAATTTTCTCTTCCACCAATTATATGTTATTCACATATGTGAAAAATTTACCCCAACTGGGTACAGCCTGGATGCCAGTGTCCAGTGCAGCTGTCTCTATGATTGCTATCTCTACAAGGTCTTCACAAGGAAAAAAACAAAAGCAAAAACAAAAAACCACTAGAGGAAGACAAACACCAGATAAACTATGGCTGTAATGAAGGAAAGCTACAACATCATGAGAAGGAAAGTGTGAACCAGGTGATTTTTCTTACTGCTTAAATCTTTTAAAAATGTATTACAATGTTATGTACATTCTAGGAAGATGACCCAATAGTTAATAACTCTTACTGCTTTCAACGGGCTCAAGAGCAGTTCTCACAGCCCATGTTGAGCAGCATATAACCATACATACCTCTTGCTTTAGGATATCTGAACTCTCTTCTGGCCTCTGTGAGTACTTGCACATCTGTGCTAGGTCTCAGGCACACAGATACACACACAGATACACACACAGATACACACACACATCCACACACACACACACACACACACACACACAGATACACACACACACACAGATACACACACACACACACACACACACACAAACACACACATAAGAAAATATTTTTTAAAAATGTAATAATTATATACTGTGAATATGACTTTCAGAGAGGAAACTAGGAAAGGGGATAGAATTTGAAATGTAAATGAAGAAAATATCTAATAAAAGAAAGAAAAAAAGAAAAGGAAAGACAATAAAAGAAAAGAAAAGAAAACAACAACAACAATAACAATAACAATAATAATAATAATAATAATAATAATAATAATAATAATAAATAGCCCAGGGCTATGCACAACACAGAAGAAATAGAAACTTCCTGTTTCCAGGTGCCTGAGTATCTATGGGGCACTATTATAACATCAAAAAGTGAGTTCCTTCTCCAAAGTTGTAAACAGTGTTCTCATGCTATTTCAACCCTGCAATCTTTGAAAAAAACAAACAAATAAACCAAAAAAAACTTGTTTTCTTGAAGCCCATGGTAGTCTAAGGTGACAATGCCCATTATCCCTCAAGCCTTCTTGATGTCTTTGAAAATATTACTAGTCACACTTATGGTACTATGGTGCTGTGCCATGTATCATCACTGCAATAAAGCCTCTTGGAACATTTTTCCTGTTAAACGCCAAAGAATCCTAATAGATCTTCATATAAAGTTAATGAAACACTAGCATCATGTTTTTCTATTTTTTTTACTATATTTATTCAATAAAAAGATTTATTCATCATACTTTATAAATGTTAACTATGTAGGAATATATGTGTGTGTGTGTGTGTATATATATATATATATATATATATATATATGTATACATTAAGCAAAAAAAGAGTCTATTTCAGTAAAATGTTTTTAAATAATATTGTTTATTGTTTTGATATGGTTAGGTATTCATGAAACCATGCACAAACTAGAATAAAATATAATTAAAGGCAAGTAGATATTAGAATTTAAGACAAAACATCATAGTAATTGTTAGCTCCTTTCATAGATAGAAAAATATAATGAGCAGGGTGGTAAGAAAAATTCCCAAAATTTTTTATCAATTTAATAAATGGCTGAACTGAGATATTAAATCCCAATCAATTTAAATCAACAAAGCATATTCCTAACATGAATTCTTAACCATACCTAACATGATATTAACCATACCTAGAGACTGTGCAGTTCAATAAACTTCTTTACAGTTAAAAGAGGGATTGGGAATTGAAAAGATGGAGCTTCTCATTGATCTTACACTTTCTTGGTTGAATAAATTTTCCTCCACACATTAGAAACATTAAAAAAATATCCCTGATTTAGACCTAGAAAAATAAGTAAGTTCTACATGTTCATGCATACCTGTGTCTATTACCTATGTTCAGGTTTACCTTGTGAACTAAAGTTCATAATTGCTTGTTCTCTGTGTACATGCTACATTTACTTACATGTACATTTGTTCACACATAAGAATCACACATCTATTATTGTCCAGGTTCTGAATATGAGAGAGATCATGCATTTTATTGCCTTTCTTTCTGAGATTGTGTGGTTTCACATATATTATAATCATTGTCCATTTTCCTGCAAAGTTTATGTTTACATTTTTCTTTAGAACTGCATAAAGTTCCAACATACATAGCCACTTTTGTGTTAGAGTAGAGAAATTTGGGTGCATTTTGCTCCATTTTCCTCACTTTTTCCTATTATTTCTTTGACACTGTTGATAATATTCGTTTTGTGAGAAGTCTGTTGTGCTAAAACTTATATAGATTGATGAATTTATTGCAGAAGTGATCACAGGTAGTGATCACAGGCTGATAAAGGTCCTCTTATCAGTGCTTGGAAGATGAACACAGAAGCAGGTCATTGATTGTATGGTAACTATTCATGGTGGTTCGGTTGTGCATATAATCTGGTGAGAACTTACCACAGTCTATGGAAATCAGAGGATGAAGAATTGGCCAATATTTCTACAGATATTCTTCCTGCACAGTGGCTCTGTGGAACTTCCAAGTCAGAACCAAAAAAAAAAAAGGGGGGGGATCAATAATAAAATTATCTAAGTACTGTAAGTGTTACACTGAAGCTCCCTCTACAACATACAGGAAAAGGAAATCCGATTGCTGGTGAACATTCAAAAAAAAGTCTTCAGTTATTATTTGTTAAAGTACTTCTCTCTATAACAAAAGTGAGGTGGGAAGAAAAAGGCTCAAAAATAAAAATAATAAAAAATTTATTCATTTGATTGAAAATAAATTAGTTTAATGTATATATTGATATTCAATAACTAAAATTGCTAAGGTTTAAGAGTCTCAAGCACATTGAAATGACAAATGAAGCATCTTAGGAAAGAAGCATATTTATAAAATATTCTGAAGTGGATATTCTTCTGTACTTACAAAATTAAAATCACAAGCCTTCCTGCCCTCTTGCCTACTGTCCTTCACCCACTCTTCCTTAATTTTCTTTCCTTTTCTGCCTTTGCTGAATATTACCTTGATGTAATAGATTCCCATCAGTATGACCACAATTGGCTTAAATTATTCTACCAGAAATAGAGTATACATGGAATCAATTTGTGGATCCAACGAACAGATTTGGGGAAGACAACACTAAGCTAAATACCATCACTGCACCTTAGATTCTTCAATATTTTATCATTTATTATATGCATCACTTGAATTGTTTCAAGGTGACAATATCCTAATGATATTTTACCTGATCTCCAAACACTGTGAGTAAATTACATTTCATAGCTAAATGTCTTTTATATCGAGGACAATTAAGTATGATTATGTTACCATAGATTGGTAAATTCATATGGATATAAATATTTCTATACATAAGTGACCCCAAAAATTCTACCAGAGAACCTCTTCAGCTGATAAACAACTTCAGCAAAGTGGCTGGATACAAAATTAATTCAAATAAGTCAGTAGCCTTCCTTTATACCAATGATAAAAAGGCTGAGGAAGAAATTAGGCAAACAACGCCCTTTACAATAGCCTCAAAAAATATAAAATAACTTGGGGTAACTCGAACCAAACAAGTGAAAGATCTGTATGACAAGTTTCTTCAAGTCTCTCAAAAAAGAAATCAAAGAAGATCTCAGAAAATGTAGATATTTCCTATGCTCAAGTATTGGCAGAATTAGCACATTAAAAATGGCCATTCTACCAAAGGCAATCTACAGATTCAATGCAATCTCCATTAAAACCCCAATAAAATTCTTCAAAGACATGTAAAGAATAGTTCTCAAATTCATCTGAAAAAGCCAAAAAAATCCCTGAATAGTGAAAACAATACTTAACAATTAAAGAATGGCTGGGGGAATCACCAACCCTGACCTCAAGCTTTACTACAGGACAATAGTGATAAAAGCTGCATGGTATTAGTACAGAGAAATACATGTGGATCAATGGAATAGAATTGAAGACCAAGAAATAAAATCACACACTTATGAACATTTGACCTTTGACAAAGAAGCCAAACATAGACAATGGAAAAAGGAAAGCATCTTCAATAAATGGTTCTGGTCTAACTGGCTGTCAATATGTACAAAAATGAAAATAGAGCTATATTTGTCACCTTGCACAAAGCACTAGTCCATGTGGATCGAGGAACTCAAAATAAAACTAGATACACTAAATCTAATAGAAGAGAAATTGGGAAAGAGTCTTGAACTCATTGGCACAGGAGAACATTTTCTAAACAGAAATTCAAAGGCACATGCTCTAAGATAAAGAAGTGATAAATGGGACCTCATGTAACTGGAAAGCTTCAGTAAGTCAAAAGACATAGCCAATAAGAAATCAGAGACCTACAGATTGGGAAAAAATAGTCACTAACCCCACATCTGATAGATGAATAATATCCAAATTATATAAAGAAGTCAAGAAGCTAACCACCAAAAAAACCAAACCAAACCAAACCAAACCAAACCAAAACAAAACAAAAAAAAAAAAAAAAAAAAACAACCCAATCAAAAGATGGGGTATAGAATTAAACCAAGAATTCACAACAGAAGAATCTCAAATGGCTGAAGAACACCTAAAGAAATGTTCTAAGTCCTTAGTGATCAGAAAAATGCAAATCAAAACCACCCTGAGATTCCACCTTACATCAATTAGAATGGGTAAGATCAAAACCTCACATGATAGCATATGTTGGAGAGGATGTGGTGAAAGAGGAACACTACTCCATTGCTGGTGGGATTACAAACTGGTACAACCACTATGGAAATCAATCTGGAGGTTCCTCAGAAAACTGGAAATAGATCTACCTGAAGGCCCAGTTATACTTCTCTTAGTAATAAACCCAAAAGACAGGAGTACATGTCCTGCTATGTTCACATCCTTCTTATTTGTGATTGCCAGAAGCTGGAAACAACCAGATGTTGCAAGAAAGAAGAATGGAAACAGAAAATGTGGTTCAATTACACAATCAAATACTACTCAGCTGTTAAGAAGAGGACATCCTGAGTGTTGCAGGCAAATGGAAGGAACTGGAAGATATCATCCTGAATAAATTAACTTAGACTCAAAAGGTATGTACTCACTAATAAATGGATGTTAGACTCCCCCCACCCCAAAAAGTATAGATACCTAAGATACAGTCCACAGATCTCAAAATGTTCAACAAGCTGAAGGGCTCAAAGAGGATACCTCAATCTCACTTGGGAGTGGGAAGAAAGCAACCCCAAGAGGGAAGGGAGGAAGGGACCTGGGAGGAGGAGAGGGGAACATGATCTGGTATTGGGTACTGGAAATGACTGAAGCCCTGAGGGTCAGCAGAAAGAATGAAAACAGGCAACCTCAGGAAATAGGAGGTTGGGGGAACCCTCCAGAATGTACCAGAGAATTGGAAAGTGAGAGACTCTCAGGACTCAAAGGGAGGGACCTTAGCTGAAATGTCCTACAGTGGGGAGAGGGAACTTGTAGAGCCCATCTCCAGTAGAAAGATAGGGCATCAAGGGAGCAATGGGGGCATGGGGTTGCCATCCCACAGTCAAAAACCTGACCCATAATTGTTCCTGTCTGAAAGAACTGCAGGGAAGGAAATGGAGAGGAGCATAAGGAAAAAAGATCCAGCAATAGGCCCAAATTGGGATCCAGCTGAAGGGGAGGTCCCAAGACCTGACACTATTACTGAGGTATGGAGTGCTCAAAAAAGCAGACCTATCATGACTTCTCTTTGAAAGACTCAACAAGCAGCTGAAAGACTCAGATGCAGATATTTGCACCCAACCAATGGACAGAAGCTGCTAACTCCTGTGATTGAATTAAGGGAAAGCTGGTAGAAGCTGAGGAGGAGTGCAACCCTGTAAGAAGACCAGCTGTCTCGATTAACCTGGACTCCTGAGATCTCAGACACTGTACAAAAAACCAGGTAACATATACCTGCTGATATGAGGCCCCCTACACATATACAGCAGAGGACTGCTGGGTTTGGGTTTAGTTAGAGAAGATTCACTTAACCTTCAAGAGACTGGAGGCACCAGGGAATTTAGAAGTCTGAGGGTGTGTGAGATGATGGGTGGGGACATGCTTGTGGAGAGAGTTGGTCAGGGACGAGGTATGGGATGTGGAATGGTTGGAGGGTGGACCAGGAAGCGAATAAAATCTGGCATTTAAAATTAATTAATTAATTAATTAATTAAAAAAATTGTGTACCTGTCCACTAAAACAAATGAAAAATCCACATAGATTTGGAGATAGAAAATCATTAACTTCATCTGCTGTTCCACATCACCTAACATTTGCCCTTTCTTCTTCTTTAACAAATTATACCATGTTCACTTTTACTTGTATGTGCATATATATATATATATATATATATATATATATATATATATATATAATTTTTGTGTATGCATAATATTAGGCTAGGAGCCACAAATGAAGAAGAGTCTTCCTTTCTCTCTTTCTCTTTCTTTCTTTCTTTCCCTCTCTTTTCTCTCTCTCTCTCTCTCTCTTTCTTTCTCCCTTTCTTCCTTCCTTCCTTCCTTCCTTCCTTCCTTTCTTTCTTTCTTTCTTTCTTTCTTTCTTTCTTTCTTTCTTTCTTTCTTTCTTTCTTTCATTCTTTCTCTGCCTATCTGTCTCTCTGTATGTGTGTCTTTCCTTTTTTTTCTTTACTTATTTCTGGGAATGTGTCCTCACCTAATATTATATATTGTTAGTCCATAAATCCATGAAAAATATTTTAGCATTACTTAATTAAAAATTTTGTAATTGAGGAAACACAGAAGACATAGACAACAAGGAAGAGGAGAGAACTTTCTGAGTAGAGCAGGGACCAGATACAAGACATTTCATCACTTTGATACTCTAAAGAACAGATTCCCTTATATGGCAGTCTCTAGACAGTCCACCCTTTCGTCTCAGCTACAAACTTCTTCTCTGCAGCTCCCTCCATTGGCATTCTGCTCCCACTTCTAAGAAGGGGCAAAGTGTCCTCAACCTGGTCTTCCTTCCTCCTGAGTCTTATGTGCTTCACAAATTATATCCTATATCTTGGGTATTCTAAGTTTCTGGGCTACTATCCACTTATCAGTGAGTACATATCATGTGAGTTCTTTTATGATTGGGTTACCTCACTCAGGATGACACCCTCCAGGTCCATCTATTTGCCTAGGAATTTTGTAAATTCATTCTTTTTAATAGCTGAGTAGTACTCCATTGTGTAAATGTACCACATTTTCTGTATCCATTCCTCTGTTGAGGGACATCTGGGTTCTTTCCAGCTTCTGTCTATTATAATTAAGGCTGCTATGAACATAGTGGAGCATATGTCCTTCTTACCAGTTGGAACATCTTCTGGATATATGCCAAGGAAAGGTATTGTGGGATCCTCCTGTAATACTATGTCCAATTTTAGAGGAACCTCCAGACTAATTTCCAGAGTGGTTGTACAAGCTTGCAATCCCACCAACAATGGAGGAGTGTTCCTCTTTCTCCACATCCTTGCCAGCATCTGCTATCACCTAAATTTTTGATCTTAGCCATTCTGACTGGTGTGAGGAGGAATCCCAGGGTTGTTTTGAATTGCATTTCCCTGATGATTAAGGATGTTGGACATTTTTTCAGGTGCTTCTATGCCATTTGGTATTCCTCAGGTGAGAATTTTTTGTTCAGCTCTGAGTCCCATTTTTTAATGGGGTTACTTGAGTTTTCTGGAGTCCAACTTTTTGAGTTCTTTACCTATATTGGATATTAGTCCCCTATCTGATTTAGGAGAAGTAAAGATCATTTCCCAATCTTCTGGTGGCCTTTTTGTCTTATTGACGCTGTCTTTTGCCTTACAGAAGCTTTGCAGTTTTATGAGGTCCCATTTGTCTATTCTCGATCTTACAGCACAAGCCATTTCTGTTCTATTCAGAAATTTTTCCCCTGTGACCATATCTTCAAGGCTTTTCCCCACTTTCTTCTCTATAAGTTTCACTGTCTCTGGTTTTATGAAGAGTCCCTTGTTCCTCTTACATTTGACCTAGTACAAGGAGGTAGGAATGGATCAATTCGCAATCTTCTACATGTTAACCACCAGTTGTGCCAGCACCTTTTGTTGAAAATGCTGTCTTTATTCCACTGGATGGTTTTAACTCCCTTGACAACGATCAAGTGACCATAGGTGTGTGGGTTGATTTCTGGGTCTTCAATTCTATTCCATTGGTCTACTTGTCTGTCCCTATACCAGAAGCATGCAGTTTTTATTACAATTGCTGTATAGTACAGCTTTAGGTCAGGCATGGTGATTCCACCTGAAGTTCTTTATCCTTGAGAAGAGTTTTTGCTCTCCTAGGTTTTTTGTTATTCCAGATGAATTTACAGATTGCCTTTTCTAATTCGCTGAAGAATTAAGTTGGAATTTTGATGGGGATTGCATTGAATCTGTAGATTGCTTTTGGCAAGATAGCCATTTTTACTATATTGATCCTGCGAATCCATGACCATGTGAGGTCTTTCCATCTTCTGAGATCTTCTATAATGTCTTTCTTCAGAGACTTGAAGTTCTTATTATACAGATCTTTCACTTCCTTAGTTCGAGTCACACCAAAGTATTTTATATTATTTGTGACTATTGAAAAGGATGTTGTTTCATTAATTTCTTTCTCAGCCTGTTTATCCTTTGTGTACAGAAAGGCCATTGACTTGTTTGAGTTAATTTTATATCCAGCTACTTCACTGAAGCTGTTTATCAGGTTCCTGAGTTCTATGGTGGAATTTTTCAGGTTACTTATATATACTATCATAGCATCTGCAAAAAGTGATATTTTGACCTCTTCCTTTCCAATTTATATGCCCTTGATCTCTTTTTGTTGTTGAATTGCTCTGGCTAGGACTTCAAGTACAATGTTGAATTGGTAGGGAGAAAGTGGCAGCATATCTAGTGCCTGATTTTACTGGGAATGCTTCCAGCTTCTCACCATTTACTTTGATGTTGGCTACTGGTTTGCTGTAGATTGCTTTTATCACATTTAGGAATGGGACTTGAATTCCTGATCTTTCCAAGTCTTTTATCATGAATAGGTGTTGGATTTTGTCAAATGCTTTCTCTGCATTGAACGAGATGATCATGTCATTTTCTCTTTGAGTTTGTTTATATAGTGGATTTCATTGATGGATTTCCATATATTAAGGCATTCCTGCATGCATGTAATGAAACCTACTTGGTCAGGATGGGTGATTATTTTAATGTGTTCTTGGATTCTGTTAGCAAAAATTTTATTGAGATTTTTTGCATTGATATTCATAAGGGAAAATGGTCTGAAATTTTCAATCTTTTATGGGTCTTTCTGTGGTTTAGTTATCAGAGGAATTGTGGCTTCATAGAATGAGTTGGGTAGAGTACATTCCGTTTCTATTTTGTGGAATAGTTTGTGAAGAACTGGAATTAGATCTGCTTTGAAGATCTGACAGAATTCTGCACTAAACCCATCTGGTCCTGGACTTTTTTTTGGTTGGGAGACAATTAATGACTGCTTCTATTTCTTTAGGGGATATAGGACTGTTTAGATCACTAACCTGATCCTGACTTAACTTTGGTACCTGGTATCTGTCTAGAAATTTGTCAATTTTATCCAGGTTTCCCAGTTTTGTTGAGTATAGCCTTTTGTAGAAGGATCTGATGGTGTTTTGGATTTCTTCAGGATCTGTTGATATGTCTCCCTTTTTATTTCTGATTTTGTTAATTAGGATGCTGTCCCTGTGTCCTCTAGTGAGTCTGGCTAAGGGTTTATCTATCTTGTTGATTTTCTGAACGAACCAGCTCCTCTTTTCGTTGATTCTATGAATAGTTCTTGTTTCCACTTGGTTGATTTCGTCCCTGAATTTGATTATTTCCTACTGTCTACTCCTCTTGGGTGAATTTGCTTCCTTTTGTTCTAGAGCTTTTAGGTGTGTTGTCAAGATGCTAGTGTGTGCTATCTCTAGTTTCTTTTTGGAGGCACTCAAAGCTATGAGTTTTCCTCTTAGAAATGCTTTCATTGTGTCCCATAAGTTTGGGTATGTTGTGGCTTCATTATCATTAAACTCTAAAAAGACTTTAATTTCTTTCTTTATTCCTTCCTTGACCAAGGTATCATTGAGAAGAATGTTGTTCAGTTTCCACATGAATGTTGGCTTTCTATTATTTATGTTGTTATTGAAGATAAGCCTTATTCCTGGTGATCTGATAGGATGAATGGGAAAATTTCAATATCTTTGTTTCTGTTGAGGCCTGTTTTGTGACCAATTATTACGGTCAATTTTGCAGAAGGTACCATGAGGTGCTGAGAAGAAGGTATATCCTTTTGTTTTAGGATAACATGTTCTGTAGATATCTGTTAAATCCATTTCTTTCATAACTTCTGTTAGTTTCACTGTGTCCCGGTTTAGTTTCTGTTTCCAAGATCTGTGCATTGATAAAAGTAGTGTGCGAAGTCTCCCCCTATTATTGTGTGAGGTGCAATGTGTGCTTTGAGCTTTACTAAAGTGTCTTTAATGAATGTGGCTGCCCTTGAATTTGCAGCATAGATATTCAGAATTGAGGGTTCCTCTTGGATTATTTTAACTTTGATGAGTATGAAGTATCACTCCTTTTCTTTTTTGATAACTTTGGGTTGGAAGTTGATTTTATTCAATATAAGAATGGCTACTCCAGCTTGTTTCTTCAGACCATTTGCTTGAAAAATTGTTTTCCAGCCTTTCACTCTGAGGTAGTGTCTGTCTTTTTCCCTGAGATGGGTTTCTTGTAAGCAGCAAAATGTTGGGTCCTGTTTGTGGAGCCAGTCTGTTAGTCTATATTTTTTTTTTATTGGGGAATTGAGTCCATTGATATTAAAAGATATTAAGGAAAAATAATTGTTCCTTCCTATTATTTTTATTGTTAGAGTTGGCATTCTGTTCTTGTGGCTGTCTTCTTATAGGTTAGTTGAAGGATTACTTTCTTGCTTTTTCTAGGACATGGTTTCTGTCCTTGTATTGTTTTTGTTTTTTTTTTTTTTTCTGTTATTATCCTTTGAAGTGCTGGATTCATGGAAAGATAATGTTTGAATTTGGTTTTGTGATGGAATACTTTGGTTTCTCCATCTATGGTAATAGAAAGTTTGGCTGGGTATAGTAGCCTGGGCTGGCATTTATGTTCTCTTACTGTCTCTATAACACCTGTCCAAGATCTTCTGGCTTTCATAGTCTCTGGTGAAAAGTCTGGTTTAATTCTGATAGGCCTGCATTTATATGTTACTTGACCTTTTTCCCTTACTGCTTTTAATGTTCTATCTTTATTTAGTGTATTTGTTGTTTTGATTATTATGTGTCGGGAGGAATTTCTTTTCTGGTCCAGTTTATTTGGAGTTCTGTAGGCTCTTGTATGTTCATGGGCATCTCTTTCTTTAGGTTAGGGAAGTTTTCTTCTATAATTTTGTTGAAGATATTTGCTGGCCCTTTAAGTTGAAATCTTCATTCTCATCTACTCCTATTATCCATAGGTTTGGTCTTCTCATTGTGTCCTGGATTTCCTGGATGTTTTGAGTTAGAATATTTTTGCATTTTGCATTTTATTTGATTGTTGTGCTGATGTTCTCTATGGAATCTTCTGCACCTGAGATTCTGTCTTCCATCTCTTGTATTCTGTTGCTGATTCTGGCGTCTATGGTTCCAGATTTCTTTCTTAGGTTTTCTATCTCCAGCGCTGCCTCTCTTTGGGTTTTCTTTATTGTATCTACTTCCCTTTTTAGGTCTACTATGGTTTTGTTCATTTTCATCACCTGTTTGGATATGCTTTCCTGTTTTTCTTTAAGGACTTCTAACTGTTTGGTTGTGTTTTTCTGTTTTTCTTTAAGGACTTGTAACTCTTTAGCAGTGTTCTCCTGTATTTCTTTAAGTGAGTTATTGAGCTCCTTCTCGATGTCCTTTACCATCATCATGAGATGTGCTTTTAAATCCGGGTGTAGCTTTTCGGGTGTGTTGGGGTGCCTAGGACTGGGTGAGGTGGGAATGCTGCATTCTGATGATGGTGAATGGTCTTGATTTCTTACAGAACTAACAGAAGTTCTTATGTTAGTTCTTATGTTTGCCTTTCACCATCTGGTAATCTCTGGACTTAGTTGTTATAGTTGTCTCTGGTTAGAGCTTGTTCCTCTCCTGATTCTGTTAGCCTCTATCAGCAGACCTGGGAGACTAGATCTCTTCTGATTTTCAGTGATCTGAGCACTCTGCAGGCAATCTCTCCTCTTGCAGGGAAGGTTCACAAATATCTGGCATTCGGACCTGTCTTCTGGCAGAAGATGAAGGCCTGAAACCGCCTGTCCCACAAGCTGTTACCTTCTCTAGTCCACACTCTCACCTGAGCAGACTAGTCTCAAAGGGATCCGGAAACCAAGATGGCTTCCATAGGTGCTCTGGAAAAGCCCTCCTGGGTGGGGCAGACACCTGTCCTCTGGTAGGGAAGGTGCCTGGATGTCTGGAGCCCAGAACAGGGTCTGCCTCAGAAGCTGTCCTCTAGGGACCTTGGGGGTGTCCCAGGTGACCCAGTGCTAGCGTTGACCAGAAGGGAGTTGTAACCCTGGTCAGGCTGGGTTTCCGTTACTCTAATGCTGGTCCCGTGCAATTGGAATGGAACAGAAGATATTTTCCACTCATTGGTGGTCCTAAGATCACATGGAGAATCCTCTTTGTTTTTATTTATTTATTTATTTTGTTTTTTGAGACAGGGTTTCTCTGTGTAGCCCTGGCTGTCTTGGAACTGACAACTCACTCTGTAGACCAGGCTGGCCTCAAACTCAGAAATAAAAAAAAAGAAAAAAAAAAAAAAAGAAAGAAAAAAGAAAAAAATAAAGAAAAAAAAAAGAAAAAGAATAAAAGGACCTTGGGGGTGTCTGCCGACTCCGCAACTAAGGTGACCCAGTGCTGCCGCTGACCTGAAGGGTGATTTTCCTCTTAATATACTTTCTCTTTTATTAAATTAAGATCAGGGGAACTGATTTGCACCCATTTTATGGCCAATGCTTTGAGAATAATAATTTTCTTCTGTAAAGAGTTCTTGCATTGAATCAATAATATCATTTAAACACTATTTGCTATTTTATGGTGTATTAATGGGTTATGAAATGAAAGGCTTTTGGATCTAAAATGTACATTATTTACACAGTATGATATACACATGATATGCACAACTTAAAATTTTGATAACATTGTGGTATGAAATGATGTTTTAAAAACATCCAAGGTAATTACTTTCACAAACTTTGGAATTCATGATTAAGAATTGCTGGATGGAATATTTATCCATTCTAGCTAAAGTGCTTCCAAGGTTAGTTATCTGGAATGTGATCTCTTGACTCATGGGTTTTTGTTCACATCAATATTCTGAAAGGTCAATCACTAGGTAGTTCTAGGTCAGGCATTTCTGAAAGCCAGAATCAGATTGTCCATCATTTATCTCCAGCAGTAAATGCTTCAGTGGTGCTCTTGTCTTTAGTTAAAGAAATTACAACAAGCCTTGTCTAGTCCCTGATTTTAGTGGGATTGCTTCCAGCTTCTCTCCATTTACTTTGATGTTGGCTACTGGTTTGCTGTAGATTGCTTTTATCATGTTTAGGTATTGGCCTTGAATTCCTGATCTTTCCAGAACTTTTATCATGAATGGGTGTTGGATCTTGTCAAATGCTTTTTCTGCATCTAACGAGATGATCATGTGGTTTTTGTCTTTGAGTTTGTTTATATAATGGATTACATTGATGGATTTTCGTATATTAAACCATCCCTGCATCCCTGGAATAAAACCTACTTGGTCAGGATGGATGATTGCTTTAATGTGTTCTTGGATTCGGTTAGCGAGAATTTTATTAAGGATTTTTGCATCGATGTTCATAAGAGAAATTGGTCTGAAGTTCTCTATCTTTGTTGGATCTTTCTGTGGTTTAGGTATCAGTGTAATAGTGGCTTCATAAAATGAGTTGGGTAGAATACCTTCTACTTCTATCTTGTGAAAAAGTTTGTGCAGAACTGGAGTTAGATCTTCTTTGAAGGTCTGATAGAACTCTGCACTAAACCCGTCTGGTCCTGGGCTTTTTTTGGCTGGGAGACTATTAATAACTGCTTCTATTTCTTTAGGGGATATGGGACTGTTTAGAAGGTCAACTTGATCCTGATTCAACTTTGGTACCTGGTATCTGTCCAGAAATTTGTCCATTTCGTCCAGGTTTTCCAGTTTTGTTGAGTATAGCCTTTTGTAGAAGGATCTGATGGTGTTTTGGATTTCTTCAGGATCTGTTGTTATGTCTCCCTTTTCATTTCTGATTTTGTTAATTAGGATTTTGTCCCTGTGCCCTTTAGTGAGTCTAGCTAAGGGTTTATCTATCACAAGGCTGCCCACTTTCTCCCTACCTTTTCAACATAGTACTTGAAGTATTAGCCAGAGCAATTCGACAACAAAAGGAGATCAAGGGGATACAAATTGGAAAAGAGGAAGTCAAAATATCACTTTTTGCAGATGATATGATAGTATATATAAGTGACCCTAAAAATTCCAACAGAGAACTCCTAAACCTGATAAACAGCTTCGGTGAAGTAGCTGGATATAAAATTAACTCAAACAAGTCAATGGCCTTTCTCTACACAAAGAATAAACAGGCTGAGAAAGAAATTAGGGAAACAACACCCTTCTCAATAGCCACAAATAATATAAAATATCTCAGCGTGACTCTAACGAAGGAAGTGAAAGATCTGTATGATAAAAACTTCAAGTCCCTGAAGAAAGAAATTAAAGAAGATCTCAGAAGATGGAAAGATCTCCCATGCTCATGGATTGGCAGGACCAACATTGTAAAAATGGCTATCTTGCCAAAAGCAATCTACAGATTCAATGCAATCCCCATCAAAATTCCAACTCAATTCTTCAACGAATTGGAAGGAGCAATTTGCAAATTTGTTTGGAATAACAAAAAACCTAGGATAGCAAAAACTCTTCTCAAGGATAAAAGAACCTCTGGTGGAATCACCATGCCTGACCTAAAGCTTTACTACAGAGCAATTGTGATAAAAACTGCATGGTACTGGTATAGAGACAGACAAGTGGACCAATGGAATAGAATTGAAGACCCAGAAATGAACCCACACACCTATGGTCACTTGATCTTCGACAAGGGAGCCAAAACCATCCAGTGGAAGAAAGACAGCATTTTCAACAATTGGTGCTGGCACAACTGGTTGTTATCATGTAGAAGAATGCGAATCGATCCATACTTATCTCCTTGTACTAAGGTCAAATCTAAGTGGATCAAGGAACTTCACATAAAACCAGAGACACTGAAACTTATAGAGGAGAAAGTGGGGAAAAGCCTTGAAGATATGGGCACAGGGGAAAAATTCCTGAACAGAACAGCAATGGCTTGTGCTGTAAGATCGAGAATTGACAAATGGGATCTAATGAAACTCCAAAGTTTCTGCAAGGCAAAAGACACTGTCTATAAGACAAAAAGACCACCAACAGACTGGGAAAGGATCTTTACCTATCCTAAATCAGATAGGGGACTAATATCCAACATATATAAAGAACTCAAGAAGGTGGACCTCAGAAAATCAAATAACCCCCTTAAAAAATGGGGCTCAGAACTGAACAAAGAATTCTCACCTGAGGAATACCGAATGGCAGAGAAGCACCTGAAAAAATGTTCAACATCCTTAATCATCAGGGAAATGCAAATCAAAACAACCCTGAGATTCCACCTCACACCAGTGAGAATGGCTAAGATCAAAAATTCAGGTGACAGCAGATGCTGGCGAGGATGTGGAGAAAGAGGAACACTCCTCCATTGTTGGTGGGATTGCAGGCTTGTACAACCACTCTGGAAATCAGTCTGGCGGTTCCTCAGAAAATTGGACATAGTACTACCGGAGGATCCAGCAATACCTCTCCTGGGCATATATCCAGAAGAAGCCCCAACTGGTAAGAAGGACACATGCTCCACTATGTTCATAGCAGCCTTATTTATAATAGCCAGAAACTGGAAAGAACCCAGATGCCCCTCAACAGAGGAATGGATACAGAAAATGTGGTACATCTACACAATGGAGTACTACTCAGCTATTAAAAAGAATGAATTTATGAAATTCCTAGCCAAATGGATGGACCTGGAGAGCATCATCCTGAGTGAGGTAACACAATCACAAAGGAACTCACACAATATGTACTCACTGATAAGTGGATACTAGCCCAAAACCTAGGATACCCACGATATAAGATACAATTTCCTAAACACATGAAACTCAAGAAAAATGAAGACTGAAGTGTGGACACTATGCCCCTCCTTAGAAGTGGGAACAAAACACCCATGGAAGGAGTTACAGAAACAAAGTATGGAGCTGAGATGAAAGGATGGACCATGTAGAGACTGCCATATCCAGGGATCCACCCCATAATCAGCTTCCAAATGCTGACACCATTGCATACACTAGCAAGATTTTACTGAAAGGACCCAGATGTAGCTGTCTCTTGTGAGACTATGCCGGGGCCTAGCAAACACAGAAGTGGATGCTCACAGTCAGCTAATGGATGGATCACAGGGCTCCCAATGGAGGAGCTAGAGAAAGTACCCAAGGAGCTAAAGGGATCTTCAACCCTATAGGTGGAACAACATTATGAACTAACCAGTACCCCTGAGCTATTGACTCTAGCTGCATATGTATCAAAAGATGGCCTAGTCGGCCATCACTGGAAAGAGAGGCCCATTGGACACGCAGACTTTGTGTGCCCCGGTACAGGGGAACGCCAGGGCCAAAGGGGAGGAGTGGGTGGGTAGGGGAGTGGGGGTGGGTGGGTAAGGGGGACTTTTGGTATAGCATTGGAAATGTAAATGAGCTAAATACCTAATAAAAAATGGAAAAAAAAAAAAAGAAATTACAACAAGTAATGCAAACAAGCAAAATCACATTGAAATTATAAGCCTCTTATATTTTGATTGTGAGCCTAGGCTTTAAAGGCTGAGCCATCTCTCCAGCCTAAAATTATTAGCCTGAAATTGCTCTAAACTGTCGAGCTGAATTACATTTACTATGAGTGATTAGCTGAATACATCCTCCTATTTTGAAGAAGAAAAAGGAATAAAAGCAGAAAGTTTCTTTGTTCTTTTAAGTCTGTCATCAACATTCAGTAATTACATGTGTAGTTGTCAAGGCAGCAAAGTATCTGGTAAATATCACTATGTCAAAGTGTAACACAAATGAAATTTCAGTTGTGTATAACCTATATCTTGGATGAAAAGAATAGACATGTGTGATTACTGTGATTATTGGATAACAGTTACCTCATACAATCAGGTCTCACACACATGTTCTTATTCTCTAGCTGCATATGTATCAGAAGATGGCCTAGTTGGCCATCGTTGGGAAGAGAGGCCCCTTGGTCTTGCAAACTTTATATGTCTCAGTACAGGGAAACACCAGGGCCAAGGAGTGGGAGTGGGTGGGTAGGGGGGTGGGGATGGGGGGGGAGGGTCTGGTGGACTTTTGGGATAGCATTTAAATGTAAGTGAAGAAAATACCTAATAAAATATAAATCTGCAGAAGTAGCCTTCACCAATTTACCACTAGTAGAATGCTCAAACAGCAAAGTCTTGGTATATTTCAGAAAGGCACATCCCAAATATGTCCTCAGTGATATCTTGCCTTCTCTTAAGTTACTATATTTTCCTACCGTAGTGATTGTAATTCTTGGGACATTGAGTCAGATGGACATTAATTGGTAAGTGTCATACCCAAGAGGTACCACATTCTTTTAAACTGTTCACTTGGGTTGTCTAGAACACTGCTGATTTCTATAGAACTGGTGTTCAAGGACCATGTTTTCATGTTTATTTCAATGCTATGTATTGCATACAGGGCTTTGTGAATTCTATGCAATCCCTTCGACAAACAACTTCATGGCCAATACAACTGGCAGAACACACACACACAAACACACACACTCACACACACAATCAAATAATTAATATTTTTAGATAAACTTAAAAAAATCACTAGTTTATAGTACCTAAAAAATACATGACTTTGTTTAATTAATAAAAATGGGTTACCCTGTAAGGTTTTTCTTGCCTGGTATAGTGGTACACAACTGAAATCTCAACACTTTGACTGCAGGGATCTAAATTTCAAGGTCCTCATACATAAGGAAGTAGAGGCCAGAGTAGGTGAGATTCTGTTTCCAAAAAAATTGAAAGGTACAACCACCACCACAAAAAAAAAAAAAAAAAAAAAAAAAAACACACACACACACAAAGAGATAATGTAAAACTAACTTTAATAATTTATCAAAATTGTGCTGAGAGAACATATTGTACCATGAAGTTTTTAATGACAGGTTGGTATGGTGACATTCTGGAAGTTTTCTGTGTGAAGTAATTTTTAACTCAGAACTAACTTTATTGACATAAAGAAAGACAACTTATAAACACCTTAGAAATTGTCCTGAAAGGGCCTTAAAATCAATTATTCATGAGGACATAGGTATAGAACTTTTAATGTTCAATTATTACATGTGTGACATTTGGAATGAATATGAAGAAGAAATGGACCATACATTAGAGGATATCACAGGTCACTTGTTTTCAGGTTATTTATTCTTTTTGTATCTTAGGATTTTCTAAATCTTTCATAAGTGGTGATAAAGAAAAGTATTTTTCAATGTAGTATGTTAATATAAAAACAAACTATACTTGATATTCCTATATTTAACATTTAAAGTAAGAATAATATTTCTTAATTTCAATGGTAACTGCCAATTTTTCCTTATGTATTTATATAAAGTATTTTATTTATTATAAAAAACATTTAAAAGGTAGACATGAAAGCCCTTTAGTAAATTGTAATTTATTATTTTCTTTTCTGCTTCCTGTTTTTGGATTTAATTTAAATACAATTGACTCATCTTCCTTCTTCTCTGTCCTCCTTCTCACCCTTTCCATGTACCACATCCTTGCATTTCTCTCATCCATGACACCATTTCTTTAGTTTTTATTCTTTCATATATGAATAGATTTATAACTACAACTCACTGAATTTGTTTAGTTTTTTTGTGGTTTTATGATTTCAGAGATAACCTCTTGAAATTGCATTTTTAAACAACTCATCTGAGAAAAGCAATTCTCTCTTTCATAGCATTCTTTAGTTGCTGTGATTAATTCCCTAGGGGTGGTGTCTCCTGAGTCTTATGTATCCCATGATATTCTGTGTATTGGTGTTGTCAGTAAACATGTCACAAATGGAAATAATCAATAGTTCTTGAAAGGTTTAATGGAAAAATAAAGTATTTGCTTTACTTAGAGTAACACACTATCAATTTAATTTAACTTTATCTATGGATACAGTAAGAATATAGGTCTTGCAAACTTTATATGCCTCAGTACAGGGGAACGCCAGGGCCAAGAAGTGGGAGTGGGTGGGTAGGGGAGGAGGGGGAGGAGGGGATGGGGGACTTCTGGGATAGTATTGGAAATGTAAATGAAGAAAATGCCTAATTAAAATAAAATAAAATAAAAAGAATATAGGTTAAATATGTTGTCACCATCAGGTTGTGACTTTGATCACCTCAAATGGAATTAGTGATAATTAACTTAAGGGACATCATCTCAATAACCAAGAAGAGTTCTTGAAAGTATCTGCTTGAAAGATTTCACTGTGGTCAGCTTCTGCCACTGACTGGCTTATTATAATCAGAGATCATAAATGAATTGCTATGGTTAATACTGTCCACTTGGCAGATGATAGATTCACCTAGGAAACATTCCTTGGAAGATTAATCTAAATTAGAATGACTGAAGTGAGGATATATTTCACCCAAAGTGGGTACCATAATCCCATGAGGTCAAGGTCCTTAACTGATTAAAAGGAGAAATTGAGGTGACAACAGCTGTGCTTCCTTCCTTTTTTTTTTTTAAACAGGAAACTTATACAATTTTTATTTGATGTGCAACGACTACAAATCTACAGAAATCCCTTTGTGTTCTATTATTAAGTCTACTCATTTAAACAGCATTAGTGGTAATACAAATTGAACAACCATTTGGTAATGGTAACTGCTCCCAACTATTTTCAACTTGTTTTTGCAAAAGTTCATTACCTCACTGTCTATGAAAACATACATTTATTTGTTTGTTTGCTTGTTTAATCCTTTTTACTGTCCAGACTTCATCCCCCTCCTGGTCTGCCCTCCTGATTTCTCCCTATACCATATCTTCTCCTCCTAACCCCCATCTCCAACTTGATGTCCCCACCCTACCAGGCCTTCACAATCCCTGGGTCAAAAGTATCTTGAGGGTTAGGTGCACCTTCTCTCACTGAGGCCAATCCAGGCAATACCCTGCTGTATATGTGTCTGGGGCCTCATATCAGCTGGTGTATGCTTCCTGCTTTGTGGCTCAGTTTCTTAGAGAGATCCAGGTCAGTTGAGACAGCTAGTCTTTCCATGAGGCCACCCTCCTCCTCAGCTTCTTCCAGCTTTTCCCCAATTCAGCCACAGGGGTCCCGGCACTACTGTCCATTTGTTGGGTGCTAGTATCTGCATCTGACTCTTTCAGATGCAAGTTGGGCCTCTCAGAGGGCAGCCATGCTAGGCTCCTGTCTGGAGCATACCACAGCATTAGAAACTGTCTCAGGGATCTGGGCCTTCTCTTGAGCTGGATCCCACTTTGGGCCTATCATTGAACCTACTTTCTCTCATGCTTTTCTCCATTTTTGTCCCTGAAATTCCTTCGGACAGGAACAATTCTGGGTCAGAGCTTTTAACTGTAGGATGGCAACCCCATCCCTCCAGTTGTTCTACTGTCTCTCCACTGGAGATGGACTCTACATATTCCCTCTCAGCACTGTAGAGCATTTCATCCAAGGTCTCTCCCTTAGAGTACTGAGAGGCTCTCAACTCCCAGGTCTCTGGTCCATTCAAGAGAGTCCCACCTACCTCCTGATTGCCTATTCCAATTCTTTCTGCTTTGCACACTAACTTTGGGTCATATCTCAGAGCTGCCTCCAGCACCTGCTACCATGAATGTCCTGACTTCATGGATTGCAGTATACTATAACAGTGAGCCAAAATAAGACCTTCTCAATTGTATTGTTTGTACCAGTGTATTTCATCACTACAACTGGAGAATAAATGAGGCTGAAGAGTAAAAGAGTAGGGGAAGTCCTGGCTGTGCTAGTAGCTAGTGTCAAACTGAAGGGCTTTAACGCCTTAGCAAGTATACTCTAGAGAGTCATGTGGAATCTTACTTCTTTCTAACAGCTCTTTATTCATTTTCCTCATGAAAGAAAGGGAATGACACACATGTCATTGAGGGATTTGCTAATCCCAGAAGCTCTTGACAAGTATTAGTGCCCTGTGTTTCCTAAGGTTCCCCTTGGAAGACTCCAACTCAGATAGTGACCGTTTGCAAATATAAAATATTTGCTGACTTCTTAGGCACTCATTCTGTCCCAGGTGGACATTTTCCCAGAGTTCCAAGCATCTTGTTGTCTCTGGATTCTTATGAGCTGATATTGAGAAACCTAGAGACACAGAGACCCAGGTGCCAGTCACTCAAAGGCTAGGATTGTGTGATATGAGAAAATACACCACAGAAAGCAAATGAAACCAATGTTGTAACTCAGAGAGGTGTTTAGTTTTTTCCTCCCTCTTTCTTTTATCCTTTTACTTTTGGTAATTTCTATCACACTCATTCTTTTTTTGTAGTCCCTCTTTTCTTCCCCCTTCTTCATTCATTCCTTTCCTTTAACCCTCCTTTTGTTTTGCCTTCTGTAAGTCAGTTTGCTAGCATACTGAAATTTATACTCTTTACTGTATATCTTTCTCCTGTTCCTTCGAGTTGCCCATAAACACAAGTGTTCCTCATTGGGAAGATAACTCGGAAATTGGGGCAGCTGATACTGTTGCAGTTAGAAAACAAACTCCTATACATGCGGCCCATCATTTCCCTTATAGATGGCTTTTAGTGTACACATCTTTAGTTTGAAATCCATCTCTGAACTTAAATCAAACATCAGTAGTGTAACACTTTGAATACAATTTGATATTAAAGAACAGTAACATAAATAAATTTATCCTGTAGAAAACTTCTCATGCACTATTTGTGAAAATGCCCAGTTGCAAACCCAGTCACTTAACTTCTCAGAGAGACTATTTAGTAAGCAACATCATGTTAACATAATTTGATTAACCAGTAATATCTAGTACATTTGTGGGTTTATTACTGTGTAAAACTACAACAACCCCTAGATTCTTGAATTTGTTCATTGAGTTTTATGTGAAGTTGTTAAATCAGAAAATTAAAAGTCATCCAAATAGAAGTGAATAGTTTTCAAGAAAAGTCACTAATTGGATGTTTATTGGGCAGTCATTCCAGGATTTAATTCTGATGTTTGGTTTCTTTGAAGGAAATTCCACAGTTGGAGACTCCAATGGTCCAAATGGCATCCAGGACACTTTGCGTTTCTCTATCACACCCTGTCTAAGTTTCCTTTTTCTTCACTTCTGAATTTTTGAAAGTATAACCTGAAGTGAAATATTCACCAGAAAATTTTTGATTATGGTCAGGATCCCAAGAACTCAAAAAAAAAAAAAAAAGAGAACTCAACAGCATGAGAACAATAAATTTAGGTGTTATTTTCTAGTTAGTTACTAAGTAAACTGTTTCAACTTCATATATAAGTATTTAGGGATTTTATGCTTATGTAACAAACAAACAAACAAAAAAGCTATTAGAAAAGATGCAGCTAGAGCCATGAGTCCCACCATGTGTTTTCTCTGATTGGTAGTTTAGTCTCAGGGAGCTTTGGGGATACTGGTTCATATTGTTCATATTGTTGTTCCTCCTATGGGTCTGCAGACCCCTTCAGCTGCTTGGGTACTTTCTCTAGCTCCTTCACTGGGGACCCTGTGCTCAGTCCAGTGAATGGCTCTGAGCATCTTCTTCTGTATTTGTCAGACACTGGCAGAGTCTCTCAAGAGACTGCTATATCAGGCTCCTGTCAGGAAGTTTTGTTGGCATCCACAATAGTATCTGGTTTTGGTGGTTGTTTATGGGATGGATCCTCAGGTGGGGCAGTCTCTGGGTGATCATTCCTTCAGTCTCTGCTCTGAACTTTGTCTCTGTAACTCCTCCCATGGTCATTTTGTTCCCCCTTCTAAGTGATCGAAATATCCCCACTTTGGCCTTCCAACTCCTTGAGTTTCATGTGTATCTTGGGTATTCTGGGAGGAGAGGCCCTTGGTCCTGTGAAGGTTCTATGCCACTTTATAGGGTAATGCCAGGGCCAGAAAGCAGGAGTGGGTGGGTTGGGGAGCAGGGCGAGGAGGGAGGGAATAGGGGATTTACATAGGGAAAACTAGGAAAGGGAATAATATTTGAAATGTAAATAAAGAAAATATCTAATAAAAAGGAAAAAACTAATTCCAAATTTGTTTCTTTGTGAATGGGGAGGGGATGCATATTGTTACTATTCAAATAACTTGAAGAAATTACTTTATTCCCCCCCAAAAAAATGAAAAGAAAAATGCCATATTTGCATTATTTAAAACAACTTAGATCCTAAAGCATTGACTTAGCCTTTAACAGAGGCCACCTCCAGCAGGAAGACAGAGCATCAAATAAGGGAGGGGGCTGCCATCTCACTGTAAAATCTCTAACTCATAATTTTTCCTGTCTGAAAAAACTGTGGAAATGGAATTGGAGAGGACCATGAGGAAAAGAAATTCCAGTAACAAGTCCAAATTGGGATACAGCTCAAGGAGAGATCCCAAGATCTGACACTATTACTGAGGCTATGGACTGCTCATGAAAAGGGACCTTGCATGACTGCACTCTGAAAGACCCAACAAGAGTTGAAAGAGTCAAATGCAGATATTTACATACAACCAATGGACAGAAACTGCTGACCCTTGTGGGTGAATTAGGGAAAGGCTAAAAGAAGATGAGGAGGGCAACACTGAAAGAGGACCAGCAGTCTCAATTAATCTGAATCTCTGAGAGCTATCAAACACTGCACCACTAACAAGACAGCAAATACCAGCTAAAATGAGGCCCCCAACTCATATTCAGCAGAGGACTGCTGGGTTTAGGTTCAATCAGGCATGATGCACCTAACCCTCAAGTGACTGGAGGCCCCAGGGAGGTTAGAGTTCAGGTGGGGTAGTAGGTAGGGGGTGGGGACAACCTCATGGAGACAGCAGGTGGGGAGGAGGTATGGGATGTGGAACAATTAGAGGGTGGACTGGGGGTTGCTAATGATGTAAAGATCTTTCCTTGGATGCTGTTAATGCCACAGAGCTCTTTTCTGGTGGTTGACCTGACCTATGAAAAATATAAAAGTTTCTTTTATTTTCTAGTGACATTACACAGTTTAGTCATTGTATTTTGTGTTATTTCAAGTCAATATTTCAGCCATAACTTTGAAAGTGAGGGATCTAAGCTTGAACAAAATGTCAACTGTAATTTAGAGACTAGTTGAGCACCTTTCATGGAACAGCTACTTGCTCAGGAAGTCACTTCTATGTGATCATTAATTTGCATAATTGAATTTCACTCATGAATGACATTCACTGAAAGAAGCTAAGTAGCTTATCCCAGGTCACATTACTGAAAGGTGGAAAGCTTGGGCCTTTCTCTTTTAAATACCGCCTCACTATACTCCTGAGGCTGGCTTCTGACTTGTACCCCTCCATCCCCAGCCTCTTATGTAGCTGGATTATGAATTTTTACCCCTATCTGTGACTTTAAGTTGAGATTTTTAACTATTCTTGACAAATGAGAAAGTATACGTGTATTTCTGTTCACTAAAATCTATGTGCCTGTGAAGAACAAACTTACTCTTTGTTATGGCTGACAAAGCCTTGACTATGACTTAACTTGAGCCTAACATATGCTAACCCCACTCCCTCCTGAAGCCACTATGTAGAGTGCCCACTATCCTCCATCTTCCTGATCTTTCTAGTAACATTGCCATAGGACACAATACAGCTTTCCAGCTCAACTGCCTATGCTCTATTCAAGCTGCACCACTAGAGGTGCAGATTTCCACAGGTTCCCAAACAACTTCACCAGGCACATCTAGCCAACACTATTCATCAAACTAGAGGAACTGTCAAAGGAACAATGCCATGTCTCTATGACAGATCACAGAGGGAAAGAAGTAACAGGAGTCCATGAAGAACTCAATGGATGATTAGAGGAACACTACTGAGATTCAGGAGAATACAAATAGTGAATTATATAAATCAGTATACTCTGTACTGTACATTTTTGTGAAAATACTTGGAGATTGATAATCATGCTACTAAATTATTATTATATAAACCAAAAGTGAAAATAAAATATTGTACTCATGGTAAATCCCAAGGACTTTATATGCTGTCTTTTCCCATTAGTTTATGAAAAACAATATTTTATTTTGTACTCATGGTAAATCCCAAGGACTTTATATGCTGTGTTTTCCTATTAGTTTTTGAAAAACAAGAAAGAAGAGCTTATGTAATATGCACCTGTATTAATACCTAGATTGATTTCGGATAGTCAACCTAACACTACACCTCATGGTTTTAAAACAGAAGGGTTAATCCAAGGCCAAAATAACAGCAGGAAAGATATAACTAAGGTCAAAGCAGAAACACATGAAATATCATTAAAAGGATATACAAGTTTAACAATTTTGTTTTTTATCTAGACAAGTCAAAGATGTTCAGATAAGAAAAAGCAGACCTAAAATCCATATAATATTAACATGATAGCATGTTATCAATATTCTAGTCATTTTTTTTTGTTGTTGTTGCTGTAATGATCACTTTGGCCAAAAATAATTTATGAGCAATGGAGGTTATTTCAGATTATACTTCTATGTCACATTCTATCAATAGCAACTGGCAGGGCAGGAATTAAGGGCAGGGGCCTAGAGGCAGAAGCATAGAGGTAGGAATATGGATTTCAGGAACATTTGGAATACTGCCTCTCTAGTTTTCCCTCAGGCAGATTGTCACACCTTTCTTGTACTAACAAATTATAAACTCTTGATGCAATCAAAACCGAGCTATAAGTACAGACTGCTAAAATATACATATGTGCATATGCATGATTAAATACAGAAAATATACCTATATACATATATGTACCTATAAATATCCTGGTGTTTTTGAGTGCCTATGCATATATGCATATTTACACATGTGCATTAAATATTTTAGTTATACATAATACAGGGGGAGATTACATATATATATGTATATATATATACATATATATATATATATATATATATATATATATATATATATATATCTTGATGATGCTTTTGTGAACAAGTCAGAGGTACTTGTGTTTGTTTTTTGTTAATTATAAACATAGGACTGAGCATGGGTAACAGCTGTTCTCACTGCATGAGGATTTGGTAGGTGATTTGAGGTTTTACCTTGAGATTCCAGCTTGACCTTCAGTTTTAAGCATCAAAACAGTAGGGGGAAATCTGACATGAGGAAATACCAGACTGTGGTTGTAACCCTGTAGTGTTTAAGGATTTTGAACTGAGATTCTACCGCAGCAAACACATGATAACCCCCCAAATATATAATGCTCTCACTTATGTGTTCTAGAAGAGAAAACAGCAACATTTAGATAAATGAACACTTTTTATGAATCAATGTATTTAGTTTACATTCTGTCTATAGTTTCCCATCACTCTTCTCCTCTCTATTCCTCTCCCCAACTTCCTTTCATCCCTATCCACTCCTTCTTCTTTTCTCTTCAGAAAAGAGGAGGACTCCAACCAGAGCTGGCACAGCTAGTTGCAGTAGAGCAACCAATCCTGTCTTACTGAGGCTAGATGAGACAACCCAGTAGAGGGAAGAGTCCCAAAGTCAAGCACCACAGACAGAGACAGCCCCTTTCCTGCTTCTGGTGTATTATCTGAAGACAAAGCTACAGAACTGTATCATATATGCAGAGGGCCTAGGTTTAGTTGGTGGTTCAACCTGTATTAGTCCCTATGGGTCCAGGTTAGTTGATTTTCTATCTTTTATTGTAGTGTCCTTGACCCATCTGGCTCCTACAATCCTTCCTTCTCCTCTTTGGCAGGATTCTCCAAACACTGCCTAATGGTTGGTGCACAAACACTTTTATCAATTAGAACAGCATTCAGATATCACAGGTTAATATCATTTTATTGTAATTCCAACAGTATAAACTCTATCACTGAAAACTACTTCTCAATATAAATAAAGTGTAATGTAATATACAGAAAAAGTAGGTCGTAGGTATTGGTGTGTTCTAGGATGGTGGTTCAATATTTTTTAACATTTTGTTTAATTGAAACATTTATCTGGAAAACAGGTTATAAAATCTGCTAATTGTGAAGCTCAGTTATTTATAGCAGAACATGTGTCAACACTTGTAATTTGGGTGTTTGACAAACATTAATGTAATTAAGAACTGTCATATTAGTTTCATTCTCCAAATTTTTCTTTGATTAGGCAGAACTCTATGTTAAATCACTTGCACACAATAAGATACCATTTTTTTCTGTAGGCTTAGATTTTTCAAAACCCACCTTAGGAAGGATTTTCAAATACTCTGAATCCCCTTGAGGCCCACCATTCAAAGGCAGGGGAGAAAAGACAAAGTAGGACAAAAGGATGTTTCAGGAGCCATAATAGAAGCTAACAACTAGCAGGTGATCTTCCTGGGATTGTCTGCTTCGGATTTTAATAGAATCTGTGACAGATTCGCTTTTACAGACAAGGCTCAGGAGAATTCATTTTAGAAAAGATCCCTGCTATTAATATGCTTTTCCTGCTATTTTTAAACATATATAATAATCACTAGATATAAAGCCACCCCGTTTGAGCAGATATCTGCAGATCTATGAAGGTGTCCTGTCTTGTAGTGATGCTATATAGACAAGTAGATGACTTAAGCCTTAACGTTAATCCTATAAGAATTCCTAAAATTATATCAGTGATTATTAAGCTTTCTTATAAGTAGGACCGCTATTAGCTCTTTTTTTTATAATCAAAATTGAAATAAGAACTCTGTCAGTCTCCCATGTGTCACAAGTTAATTGCCTCTTAGGTAGTAACCAGGCTTTCTCCCCTACTCAGAACACATTCAAAGAGTTTGCAAAACAGTCAAAGGTCATAAAAAGGGAAATAACGATTTATTATATGCGCTAGGACAGAGATAAAGTATTGATTGGGTTTATGTATACAGAACCCCACTAATAACGTAGTTATAGTTTTCAACCTTCTATGAACCTGTTAAGCTGTGAGAGGTGATGGAAGATTAGCCAGATAATTACTCTGAATGGATATTCATGTAAACATTCTCTGTTGCAAAATTGTATTTCAATTTATGATTTGATTTTTTTCTGTGAACTTGTGATGAACTTTTTAACATGTGATCATGTATTCTGAAAGATGCATAAGTACTGAGGACAAAGAGATGAGAAAGAATTTTTTTTTTCCTTTCTCTGCTTAGGACATTTCTGCTTTTCCCCTTAATTAGCTTTCATAGGAAACTTTTTGCAACTTAGTAATAAATACTGTAGCCACTTTTCAGAGTGTCCCTTTTTCTTCCTGTGACTTCTGACTAGCAGGCTGAAGCTGATAGCTGCACAGTTACCTGCTGAAATAGAACAAAGGCCACATTATTTAATCATCTGCTGTTAGGCTACAGGTGTTAATCGTCTAAGCCGGCCTTTTACCCTCAGAAAGAGCAAGAAAGTTAATGGGAGTTTTTAGAAGTTATTATCAACCTTTCAGTATACTTAGAGAGCTGGAACATCCAGAGATCCCCAGATTTAAAGCCACACCAGAGTCCTACTCTGTGCCCCATCACTACCCTCTTCAGGCTGGGTGGCTCTCAGCAGGGATGTGTAACTGTTCAGAAGTAGTTCTTTGGTGGCAATTCCAATCTCTATTGTCACCATACCAGCAATCTAGTTCAGTAGTGTCAGGATATCAAACAAGATACTGCAGTTGTGGCATGATCCAGCAGAAATATCCAGGCCTCTGGTGAATCCTCACAAGTAAGTGGGAGCAACCAGAACCATTCAGTAGACCAGGAGAAGTTCTCTGTAGTAACTCTCTCAAGGAAGTGAAGGTTAGCAAAAATGGGAGACCAACGCAGTGTTTTGAGGCTAGCTATGCAATTGCCCAGTCTCTTTCCTGTGAGTCTTATTTGTATTCTCTCCAAACATCAGATGACCTCCCATTGGGTCTTGCCTCAACAAAATACAATATGAGTCTGTATCATGTGACACAGCAGAACGTGCAGAAACTTCCAAGTCATTTGTCTTTGGCAGAAACTTGATACACAGAAAAAAGGAGGAAAACAATTACAGTGGGTTGAGAGGGAAACCCCAGAGCATTGAAGATCAATCAGAGATTCTCTCTCTCTCTCTCTCTCTCTCTCTCTCTCTCTCTCTCTTTCTCTTTTTCTCTCTCTCCTTCTTCCTACCCTCTTTCCATTCTTCTCTCCTCTCTTTCTCTCCCCAATTTACCTTTTGCTACTTGTACCCTTAATCAAAATTTCTCCTCTAACTTTAGTATTCACAATGAAATGTGACTTTACATATATAGTCTCAAATATAATAGATAAACAGATTTATATTCTATTAACTGTTAACTAGAAACTTTATTCTTAAGTTTGGTTTAGCAACTTTGGCATTCTTTTGGATGATGTTTCCTTACAAAGTTGAGACAGTTTGGCTTTTCATTAAATATGTGCTCTGTGCTTGTCTATGAGGTACATCCTCAGTGCTCTTGAACAGCACTTGAAGCAGAACATGAATATACCAGAAGCCCAATGAATATACCAGAGGGTCAGGAGCACATGCTGGTAACATGAAGTGAGATGAAGTGAGAAGAAGAACTCACAGTCAAATTTATAGAGGAGATGTTGAAGTGTCAGAAATTACAGAAAATATTCAACTTCTGGAAGGAAAATGAGCCAAGTACCCAAGCTCTCTAACACTAAGACAAGTTCTTGGTGTACCTCTGTGTTTCATTGGTATTTGTTTTATTGTCCCAGATTTGGCAGTTCCTCATCACTCCTTATTTGCTAACATATTCTTATAAATATTTAGACATTTTGTTTCAAATGTCATCCTACTTGAGGCATTCCTAGCCAGAAATGACATTTCTGTGTTGTTGTTACTTGGCACAAAAGATAATTCAGGAAATTCTGAGGCTATTACTTAAAAACATATTTCTGTGACAATTTAAATTTAGTGCTTTGAAAAACATAAAAAATAATATCACCAAAGACAGGACTTTAAGATGATTTTGTCAAATCTAAGAGGTTGCAATAAAATATTATATTTATTGTATTTTATACAAAGATAGGAAGGAAGGGATATGTTTGGTGGCGGTATGGTATGGTGTGGGGGAAGTGGGTGTCTCTGCAGGTCCATGCTGAGGCATCTCTTCCCTCTAAGGTACCAGCCACACAATGGCATAGTATAGAATAGTTTATTTAGGTCATGAATAGGGGAGTTGAGGGAGTAGAGAAAGAGAGAGAGAGAGAGAGAGAGAGAGAGAGAGAGAGAGAGAGAGAGAGAGAAAGGGGCCAGCCATGAGCACGTGTATAGAGAGTGAGGAGGGGAATGCATAGAGAGGGGAAAGAGGGTAAGGGGCAAGAGCAGAAGGAGAAGAGAAGAAAGCAAGATAGTGAGGAGGGGGCAAGAAGCCCCTTTTATAGTGAGTCAGGCATACCTGGCTGTTGCCAGGAACCTGTGGGGAGGAGCCTAGAGTAAATGCCAGCAATATTTTCCTCTGGTTTTGATCCGATTACTTTTGCTAATACTTTTCAGCTTTACTTTATCTTTCATAAATGAATTGGCTGTTGTAAAATCAGAATTAAACTGAGTGACTTTCTAATGAATATTAGGAAGGACAACTGTTTTCAAAGTTGCGGTGCATGTAAATTTTGTGCTTATTTTTAATTACATTTAGCTTTGTCTATTGTGGATAAACAAACCAACTCTCTCTCCTCCCCCTCTCCTTTAATTTTCTCCATTCCTCCAAGTATCTAACTTTTTTTGTTGTTGTTGTTAGTTTGTTTCTTCAGCCAGCTCTTGTTTAATCTCTGTTTACATTCTTTGCTTGGTCTTCTATATCTCAACATTGGTCTCTACTAAGAGAAGAGTTCTTTTAAACTTCAAATTTTGAAGTCACTGAATTTACCATGCTCTCACCTATGGTCAGCTAGTCTTTGGCTGCTTTATTCAAGCTGAACAGAAATTCAGGAAGTGATGTCTTTAAAGACTGAGAATCACGTGATATATTCTGATGTAGTCAGCAACTCCAAAACCTTGAGTGTTTGCTCCATGCCAGACCCTATGTACACAATTATATGTACAGCATTATATGTGCAGCAGTATATGGGGCACAGTATAGTGTTAATCCCGCTACATTAAAGAGGAAGATGAGGTCGGGGGATACTTTTCTTAAATACAAAATCTGGTTTAGAGATTAGGCTTGGGGCTGTTTTCCTTCCCTCTTTCCACTTGCATTCTCTCTGCAGGTGCTCTGTACTTGGTTGCTCCTCTTTCTTATCTTTTCATTTCTTTTTTCTGTGTTGAAGATTAGAGGGAAAAGGGTAATTCATCCAAACCTGAGGTTTTAAATAACTAATAGGCTGCTTCTTCACAAATCACAGTGCTATGAAAATACCTAATATTCACTAAATATTTTCAATTACAAAATAAGTGACCTCTAAAGTTTTCTGCTTAGCATAAAAGGGATTGATGTCCCTACCACATTTTTATAATAATAATAATAACTATAATAATAAATAACAATAATATTTTTCATAACACACCTGTATTTTTGAACACCCAGAAGTCACTTTTATGTTGGGACTAGCCTGATATTTGCATTGTGTGGCTCCAAGATTATTATGGCATACCTTAGGTGTACTGATGATTGAAAAAAATGTACAACTTTCAATATATATTTTTAAAGGTTCTGTTTGTTGACAACTTCAACACTTAGAAGCTACAAAATGAATGCTTGACAATAGGTGCACTGGGTGATTAGAATGTTTACTTTTACCATGAATCATAGAGAATTAACTTCCTGAGAAAATCGATGAAAATCCTAGTTAAAATAGAGGAAGAATGCTATAAAATGAAGCAATCGAGCAGTTAATTTGATTATTTGTCATACAATGAAATTTGTTTGGATGTTCTAATATTTCTGAGAAATGGAAATGAGAGAGACACAATTATATCAAAGGAGTGGAATTATGTATTAAATCAAGAGAAATTAATATTTCTTTTGAAGATCATTTTTCTAATACTGTGAATAAATGATAGATAATGTTGTAAAGAATTAAGTTAATGATGGTGTGCTATCAACTTTTTTCTTGCTTGGCTGGGTCTTATTTCAGAGAGCTAGGTTTAAATTTTTTAGGCTTTTGATAATTTTAAAGTAATTCTTCATCTCAAACAGTTACTCTGTCTCCTCTCCCTTCTTAGAGCCTTATTGAAACTTTCAAAGGTGTCTTCATGCATTTCAGGTCATAGAACCTCTTTACACTATGTCTCTCTTGTGCTTTTGCTAAGCATGGATACACTAGTTCTGCAGAAAGTGTTCCTTATTTCTGTGTCGATAAAAATGTCCCCCAGGAGATTTTCCATGTTTGGTTCATGTTTCAATAATGTATTTTATAAGATTTTACAGTTTTCAATTATGATTATCTTATTCCCACCCATCTTTTCCTCTCTCCAACTCCTTCTATGATGTGCCAGCTTGTTTACTCTCAACTTCACTGCCCTCTTTTTTCTATTATTGTTATATAATTCTAAATACATAAGCACAACCTCTTCATTCCCTACACTGTCATATGCACATATGTTCTAGGCTGTACCAATTGATAAGTCTCTACCCTGGAAGTGACCAGAACAATCTCCAACTCTCAGCGTTTCTCTTCATAATATTATGCTGCTTGGATCCTGGTGACACTACAGCTAGTGGAAGCCAGCTTGCTGAGTGCTGTCAAATTTTCAAGCTCCTTTCTCACATACCACATTTTGTTATTCTGAGCACTGAACATAGAAAATTGTTTTGAAGCTTGAGGGTCCATAGTAAAAATGTATTTCCTCATTTTAAATTTACGGAAACAATTACTGGCTTCCAGATCAAGAACAACATCAGTGATCCTGGAGGGCTTGTGCTTGAACATGTGACCCAGCTGATGAAAACGGAAGAAGTGAGTGTGCAAACACCTGTGTGTGAGCATACACATGTGTGGTAGAAGGGGCTGTTTGGATACAAAGTAAGCTCAAGGAAAAATCAATGCAAATAATGACAAGTTTTTACCAGCCCTTTGTTGAAATGACATTTGAGTCACTGTGTAGTGCATGCTTCCACCCATCTGGGTCTGACTCCTTCTATCCCACATCCTATTCCTCAGCACTGTGGTGCAGCATGGCCACAGATACTGTTCTGAGATGTTAACAGTTTGAGAGACACATTGATTCTTAATAATATGTAACTCCACCCAGCAAAATGGTTGAATAGTAAATGAGACATGAGTTGGACACAACCTCCTATAATCCCTACAGGAACTAAGCCGCAGCTCCATCTGTTTCTTCTGCAGTCTCCTTGTTTCTCCTTAGTGTCTACCTTCTGTGTTTGCTCTTCTTTCTTTTGTTTAAAGATTTGCTTGTTTTATTTATGTGAGTACACTGTAGCTGTCTGAAGACACACCAGAAAAGTACATTGGATCCCAATACAGATGGTTCTGAGCTAGCATGTGATTGTTGGGAATTGATCTCAGGACCTCTGGGAGAACAATCAGTGCTCTTAAACCCTGAGCCATTTCTCCAGCCCACCTTTTGTGTTTTTCTGCCTATCTTTATATAGATTCTGAGGGCTGTCTTGTGTAACCAAACACATGCTTTCCATCTGCAATACCCACTGATGTCTCATGACTTTGTATCATCTTTGCCATCTCAGATGAGAGGCTGCCATTTCAGAAGCCTTGTGTTTGTCCTAATGTGGGTTTAAGTGGGTTTTCTGTTATGTTTACTATGAGGGTCATAATCTTCTTCAGTCACAGGATATACTTCTCTACCCAAAATTCTATTCTCCAGTTCTCAGGACATGAATTCCAAATAAAGGAGTAAGTAGAACTAAGACATTGTGATCATATGTGTAACACCTCATAAATTTCTCTTGGTTAATTTTTCTTTTCGATAAGAAGAACATTGAGAGAAGCATAGACCTGCTCAAATTTGCACATAGAATTTGAGTTGATTGGAGTGTATCTAGCAGCCGCATCCTTACCTGATCTTAGTATCAGACCATGTGTGCAATGAATTCATCTGCTCTTCTTTGTAAAGCCTCATCGGCCCAGCAGCATTTGCAGGTTACTGAGCCATTGTTCTCGCAAGTGGATCGTGTGTTCTCTAACTGGAATCGGGAAGTTTTAAAACCACTTCTAAAAATGTTTCACTTATGGGCCTCCTCAGCACTCAGGTTTGGATCCACAGATATTACTTAAAATCCAAACTCCACTGAGGTTTAGAATTTTCCGCATCATTAAATAGGCTTTTATTCGTTGGCTTTATGTCACAAAACTCCCTTGCTTCACTGTTTTTTTCTTTTCTTTCTTTCTTGATCTAGTAGTTTTTCTCAGTGTTTTGCATTTTGAAAACATTTTATCGGTCCCATGGTTTGCACACATGTGTCATTACCCAATAAAATACTATGGGGAATGCTCTTTTCAACCTACCTCTCTGGCAATATGCCTCCTTAAATTACAGCGTGTTAAAAAGATAGCAGATGCTAGCGTGATTCATAATTTATTTGGCTAAATTGGTCTTTGTTCTTCTGTTTTAAATACTAAGGGTTTCTTTGTTGTAGTTAATACATAGCAAAAATAGTTCCATGCATATAGGTAGTTTAGGTCAGGTGGCTCTACCTTCCACTGTGTGGTCAATATTAACTGACACTAGAGGCTGATGTGTTCAGATCCTAACCTGGAGACAATCAACAATGATGTTTAAAATTAAAAACATTTGAGCATCATCTTCTTCACATTTCAGGAAGAAGTAGAAGAAATAAATATGCTGAATGGTTTATACAGATTTATGTATATACTTGCTCATGGTCTGAAGTAATTTCAGTAAAATAACTTATATAACTGATATAAAAATATTTATGTATGCCTGTATGTATGTATATATGTATATATATATATATATATATATATATATATATATATATATGCATGTGTGTGTGTTTGTGTGTGTGTAATAGTCCAAACTAAATAGATTTAAGATTCTAAATGCAGATTATAAAAATAGTTTGTATGTATGCATGTATGTATGTATTTATTTATTTAAATATATACCTGTTTATATGTACAAATTGAGTACATCTGTTCAGATCAGAGGACAAATTTTGGTAATGAGTTTTCTCTTCCCATTATGTTTTTCTGAGAAGTCAAAGATCTTCAGGCTTGCTAGTGAGTACCTTTATCTGCTTATCCTGATCCATCTTGCTGACCCTAAAACATATGATTTTGAAATGGCTGAAATGCTATTAGGTTATATTTTCATCATTTTATTTTTTCACCCCAGAAAAGATGATCCCCAGGATCGCTACTATTCATTTGTTAAGAGAATAAATGTGTACCATATCTCAATCCTGGACCCACCACAAAATCTAACTATAAATACTTAAGGGAAAATTTAACCATTTAAAAGATGTTATTAAAGTTTGTCCAAGTGGCTACTAAAATGAGGAAATGAGTGCTTTTAGTAACTTATCGATGAATGATTTAGTTCAATATAGTTTGCATTTTTATAACATCGTTGGTATGGTATCATATCACACAGATTCATGAGGAAACATAAAAGACAAAAATATTACCAGTCTCTCATGAGACAGTGATAGGTACATCGGGGCTTCCCCAAACATCCAACTGCTAATAATATTCTGGAACCTGTTAAAATGTGTCTTACATGGAAAGTAAATTTTGACCATATGGGAATAATGCTCGTTATTAGCTGACTTTACAGGAGGAGGCTATGTGGTATGATGTGGGCCAATTGAGTGTGATCTCAGGGTTCTTAAGATGGAAGGAGGAAGGCAGAGGCTTTCTTGTCAGAATTTGGCTGTGCAATAGTGAGAAAGTTCAATATGGCTCCTCTCAAGATGAAGGGGGCACAGAGAAGCAAAAGCAAGGCCGTAAAATACTCCTTTAGTACTTCCAAAAGAGAAACAACCATCTTTATTACAAGCTGCTCGTGTGTATGAATCCAGTGTTTCCTTCTTTTACCTAAAACACAGGGCATACTTGCATTTTTTTTAGATATTTTTCTTTATTTACATTTCAAATGCTATCCCCTTTCCTAGTTTCCTCTCTGAAAATCCCCTACACACACACACTACTCCCCAAACCACCAACTACTGCTTCCTGGCCCTGGCATTTCCCTATACTGGGGCATAGAATCTTCACAAGACAAAGGGCCTCTCCTCCCATTAATGGTGACTACATATGCAGCTAGAGGCAAAGTCCTACCATGTGTTTTCTTTGATTGGTGGTTTAGTCCTAGGGTGCTCTGTGGGGTACTGGTTAGTTCATATTATTTTCCTCCTATAGGACTGTAGACCCCTTCAGGTCCTTGGATTTTATTAGACTGAGTAGTTTGCAGTAAGTTTCTAAACCATTAAAAAATGCCAAAACATGGACCTTGTTCACTTTATCTGTATTTCAGAAGCAAATCATGTGATTGACCGGGCGTGGTGGCGCATGCCTTTGATCCCAGCACTCAGGAGGCAGAGGCAGATGGATTTCTGAGTTCGAGGCCAGCCTGGTCTACAAAGTGAGTTCCAGGACAGCCAGGGCTATACAGAGAAACCCTGTTTTGACCCCCCCCTCAAAAAAAAATCATGTGATTGTTGTTATACACCTGAGACGAGCCTGTATCATAATATATTCAATAAATGTTTGTTGAATTTAATTACTTTCTGATGTTTTTAAGTAATGATTGTAGGATACAGGTCAATCAATTACAGGAACAATTTGGACTTTGTAAAGCATGTTCATACCCACCATCTGACTTTAAGTTGTATACATTAAAGTATACAGTAGACAGTATAGTTTTTAGCTTACAGATAGGAATACTTGCAAGATGTGAGAGAAAATCAGATGTTTCACAGATTGTAAAGGCAGAACATTGTGCACCTAGCCTTTGTTTGAATTTTACAACCTTGTGAGCTTTTATTTCTCAACTAATTAGCTCAGACATCCTTAAGAAGTAAGTATTCAATAATTTTCATAATACCAGGGACATGAAGCAAAGTAAATGAGTTCAATCATCCTGTAAAAATTCTCTATATATAAATATCAAATAAAGATATAGAAATAATTACCCAGCAAAATGATGTAAAATCATTAGTGTTGGCAGATTCAAGACTCGTGTTTAAATTTTTTTCAAACATAGTTTAAGATATCATCCACTAAATAATATACGTATTATGTATGAGGTAGTATTTAAACACAAAATCAAGAAGTTGGATTTATGTAGTCAATTATTTCAATGGAGAATTTCAGGTACCAGTTGGAGGGAGAATTGTCTCTTCATGTTTGAGAACAAGAATTCAGAGCTATCAGTGCTTACAAAAATGGATCCGAAGAGAAAAATCTAAAGGAGCTAGTTGATGGAGGAGCAGGTCACCATAATGATAATGAGATAATATATGAGAGTAATTTAGGAGTAGGAGGGAGGAAAAGATGTGTGATAATGGTGAAAGTGCCAATCAATTTCAAAGTCAATTTCTGGAACTGATAGAGTAGAACAAAGTCTCACATCTTCAGGGTGATGTGAGTCTCACATCTTCCTGAGAGGCTGGGAGTGGCTCAGAGAAGGCATTAAGAAATGTTGAGTTTTATGTGCTTCCCAGTACAAAACTGAGGTCAAAGCCAAGACTTTCAGCAATCTGTCTCTGTGGGAATGAGAGGAACTTTAGTGCATAAAAGAAAAACAGGGGTATTTCTTGTTTTGGAAAATTGATTAGCACCAATAAGGACCAAGGCTCAATCTATAGATTACACAGTGAATTGAGAGCCATGGTTTTCAAATTTTACCTCTCTCTTTCTTCCTTCCTTCCTTCCTTCCTTCCTTCCTTCCTTTCTTTCTTTCTTTCTTTCTTTCTTTCTTTCTTTCTTTCTTTCTTTCTTTCTTTCTTTCTTTCCATTCTCTCTCTCTCTCTCTCTCCCTCTCTCTCTCTCTCTTTCTTTCTTTCTTTCTTTCTTTCTTTCTTTCTTTCTTTCTTTCTTTCTTCCTTTCTTTTCTCTCTTACCAAAGAAAACATTAACTTGAGGGTGACTTACATTTTCAGAGGTTCAGTTCATTATCATGGCAGGAAGCATCACAGTATTAAGGCAGACCTGGTGCTCTAGAAGGAGATGAGAGTTTTACATCTTGTTGGAAGGCAACCAGGAGGGGGTTTCTTTTGTAGTGGGCAGAGCCTGAGCATTAAGAGTCCTCAAAGCCCACCCACATAGTGAAATACTTCCTTCAACAGGGCCATACCTATTCCAACAGAGCCATACCTTCTAATAGTGCCACTGCCCATGAGTCAAATATATTCAAACCACTTTTTCCTGACTTTTTAAAAGTAGAATATAAAAGTTTATAATCTTCATGAATTTACAGGTGTCCAAGGATTGGGTTAAATATTGACTGCCTAGAAAAAGTTATAAATATAAACAAGAATCTGTTGAATTCTGTGACAACAGCAGCCAAGTAGAAATAAACCCCTTTCTTTTTATTCCCCTTACAAGGTTGGCTTGATTGACCACAGTGCCAGTGAACTTTATTTGGGAACATTAATGGTTTTACGTTTTCTTTATCATTTTTCAATAGCACTCCTCATTTTGATGTTCAAATATAATTTAAGATGTTTTGATACAAGTGTCATCTCTACTATCAAGTCTTCTGATATAATCAAATTGGTATTTACCAGTCCAAATTTCAAAGTCTTTTATCTTAGCTTTTACTTATTCTTTCTTTTTCTTTTTTTTTAAATTTTATCCCTTTCTATTTTTGATATCTTGTATATGATCTCTGAGATATTGAGGTTCAGATTACTTTTTATGATTTTTTATTAGATATTTTCTTCATTTACATTTCAAATGCTATCCCTAAAACCCCCAAACCCTCCCCCAAGATAGTATTGTTGATTCTAACAGTTTGTGAGGATGAGAATTCTGAGCCTCTGTGGGAGTTTTAGTGTTCTTCACTGGGAGACATAGAGGTATATATGGCCTTGGAGAAAGCTGGGATTGGTCTGGTAAAGAAGTCCTGGAGAGAAGCTCAGCCCATCTGGAAAGAAACCCCCTGAAGTTTCCTCCAATGGTCAGCTGCTTTTGAAATGCTGGCATACAAGAGAAAACAAATAGAGCCACTTTTCACTGTAAAGGATAATACTGATTCCCAATTAGAACTTCACATTAAGTTGTAACAGTGTTTTTCACATTTAGACATTTTATCAATAATCTCTATTGCCTTGACACCTTGAGGCATCTAGCAGTAAGAAATTACTGAGGGTTCAGAACCTGAAGCAGGATGAGTGTAGTCAGCAAAAGAAGAATTGGACCAAGAAGTGCAGTTCACACACTCTAACACTGAAATATCTTTATTTATAGATTCATTTTTTAAAGCTGAAATGTGTTTCCCATTCATTTTTTTTTCATTTGCTCAATTCTCTTTTAAGAACTTCTGTTTAACAATAACATGTACACTGTACTTTTTTCCTTCCTTCTCCTCATCAATTCTCCCATTTTCCCACTAACTCATGAACCACATCAAGAAAGAGGACCAGCTTTAGCAATCAGTTAATACCTCAGCACATTGGTACATACCCAAGTGAGAGTGGTTGGGAACAATTGTGGTTACTGTGTAGAGAGGGGATAGACTATATACAAAGGAAATTCTGTTTTAATAATAGGCACCTAGTTTCTCCCCACATCCTGGACAGGAGATCTAATTCCTCTGAAGCCTACTGCTCTGGGTAAATTAGTAACCTGAATCAGTTCCCCATCCTTGCTTAGCTCACCTCTGGAAGGTTCTATTTAGTCTTGAGACTCATGATCAAACAAGAGCTTCGTAATCTTTTGATAACCATCTAATTATTGTTTGAAACAGGGTGGGGTAACTAAATTGTTGCCAGAAAAAGTTCCTATCCTGAGACAACATCCAGATGTTAGCTGATATACCTAGAGAAGTTCCCATGTTGACTGAACTATATTATTGCTATTAACAAACAGAGGAGTAGTGATCTGTTTCACTCCCACAATCCTCGAGGACAAATGAGAATGAATCACAGCTTTTTTTTATTACTGCTTTTGGGGAAGCATTTGTCACAGACAAATTGAAAATAAAAACTGCCATTAGCAAACACAAAATTGCAAATGGAAGGCAAAAATAAACCAAGTATGACAGTCCTTGCCATGGTGGGACCCAACTACTCGAGTTTTTCCAAAAGGAGAGCTAGGTGGTTGCATTTCATTTACATGCCTTTCCAAGAAGAAGGTTGACCACCTCCAAAATATAACCTTCGAACTAGTTGCCATTGAGAGAGAAGAGACCAACAATTAATGAATCAATCAGGTTTTGTGAATGACAGCATGGGCTTCATGATCTTTAGCCCAGACATTATGTGTGTGTGTGTGTGTGTGTGTGTGTGTGTGTGAGAGAGAGAGAGAGAGAGAGAGAGAGAGAGATTTGTTAGGAAAATTAAACAAAATAAAGTCAGTGTGATACTTCTCCATTAGATACTCATAACAAATGGTAGATAATATTCTTGTGATTATTAAGGTCCACATAATGGATTTGAAAATATTGCCCTATCACTGTTAACATTACATTGATTGATAAAGCTGGAGTCTCATTATTGTGTCTTAATGTACAAACTGGATTAATATCACAGCAAAATCCACTATGGAAAGTATGAGCCTGTCATATGAATTGGCATGGACACCAAGAAGGCTCATGATGGGGTTAAAACCATTAAGGTGAGGCTCACAACCCAAACAAGAGAGCATTCGAGGTTCTGGATGTTAGTCTTGGTGCTGTGCTGTGGGAGCACTGATTTTCCTACCAAGACAATCAATGATATATAAGTAGCTACTCCATGCTCACAAGTCTCACAAGGACACATTTCAATGTGAATATTGTGTGGCTCTATGTGAGGGGTTTATTTGCTTCACTAGTTTTTTTTGTTTTATTTTGTTTTGTTTTGTTTTGTTTTGTTTTTATTTTCCTTTTACATTAAAAAAAAACTCAGGTGAATACCATTCAGCTTAGTTATGGTCAATTACTATTATAATTTAATTATCATTAAATTTTATAAGCCAAAATTGACCCGGAGAAGATTGAAATTGAAAGCACTTATAAAACGGATTTTGATTTTAAGACAATTACTGATTCTTATATGTTAAATAGGATTTGAAGATATCTTTGGCTTTGGGGTTATTTATATATACTAATGAGGGAAAAAGACAAAAATGACTAGGTGGATTTGAAAGAAAATGTCGTTCCCATTGTTAATGATTTAAGAAAGGCTCCATTAAGTGGACCTTTCCTGATAGTCATAAAGACAGCCCAGTGTTTTGTGTAGAGATCGTAAGTCAGGAACTTCCATGCAACATGGTGATGTGGAGATTTATAATCAAGATGCTGAGGGAATATCACTGGATGGCAAATTGTGAAGAGAGGAGTAAAGAAACCTCCTGTTAGGCTAAGCTACTGTCTCTATTATGACAATACCACGTAGGACAGTTCTGCTAAACGATTCTCCAGTATCACACATCTGTGCCTACTCACACACTCAGAACCTGTAAACAAACCTTGGATGCATCATGTGTTTATTCCTCTTGACAGCCTCATAAAATGGCAACCACTGATCTCTTACATATCTTCATTGACCCTTTTGAAACATAAATTTTAAGTCATATATTATTTAATCTAATTTAGATGACTCTTTCCCTTACTTATATGAGGTTACCAACTTAATGTCTTTTCATATTTTGATAAATCCAAATTTTATTAATAACCAATACCCTATCACATAAACAATTTCTATATCTAAATACATACTGAAGGCCACTTTGATTGCTTCCAATTTTGTTAATAAACTAGTATGTACAGTTCTTTGAATACATACATTTTCAACTTATCTGGGTAAATGCCATCAAGCATCACTCTAGCTAATATCATTAAAAAAATGTTTAGAATAGCCAGACTGTATCAATGCAGCTTCATCATGTTGTAGCTCTATGACCATTTGGTGATGATTCTTCATCCTCCATCCTCAGAAATGTTTGGTGTCCTGTGGACTCTGTGTTCACCTTCTGTAAAGGGTGCTTTTGAGCAGTCACAAATTTTTTCTCAGTGCTTTCCTGGAAAGATATAGTACTGAACATGCTTGCATGCACTAATTTCTCATCTTTGTGTCTTCTTTGGGGAGGTATCGTCCATATTTTTTAGCTGGGAAAAATTATCCTTCATAATTAATATTTAAGAACAATAGAGATAACTTAGTGGTTGAGTATATATTAAATCTGCAGAGAATCTTAGTTCATTTCCGAGCACCCACACCAAGTTCTCATAAACCCCTGCTCCGCGGGATCCGACACAATCTTCTAGCCTCGGTGGTTACCTGCAATCAAATTCATGTACACACATGCATATACACAAAAACACAAATAACTCAATTTTATAAATAAATCTTTGCAACTAATATTTTATGTTTTAGAGAAGCCATTAAAAAGCAAGTTTCATTATGCACAAACACTAAGATTTGATCAGGAATATGATTCTGAACATTAGAAGTATGTGACATAAAGCACATTCATGGTTTGAAGTTAACTATAAAATCCTGAGTTGGGATGCCCACTAAACAACACTCAGTATCAGAGTAGATACTCTACATAATTTCCCAGTTGATCAGAATGAGTGGCCAGTCAATTTTATCTAGACATAACAAGATATTTGAATTTAATAAATATAACTTATCTTGTTCTAAGAAACTTCTGACCAAGAACTCTGTTAAAATTGATCCTCACAATATTTTTTCTTCAGTTGTATAGGGAGAGGGGTGAGAGGAAAAGGGAGTGATTCTTTCATTTGTTTATTATATATTTAATAATTGTAGTTGGCTCAGGTTTAGGTTCAGAAAGCTGCAGAATGAATCAGAAAAATATCGAGAGGAGTTACTTTAATGTTGTGCATGTCTGATTATGTAGTAACATGGACAGAAGTTTCCCAACAAGAAAGTTAAAAATGGACAATCTACAAAAATATGTAATTGATGAGATAGAGGAATGTTTGAAAAGGCTTTGAGCCAAATAAGATAATCCAAGGTGGGAGAAACTTGCACCAGAGCTAATGGAGGATGAGACTTGAGAGGGTGGCAGTGACAGTAGAGACTGTGGCTTAAAGAGATTTTCTAGGCTAAAGAAAGAGCAATGGAAAGGCTGTGAGGTAGACACAGGGTTTGTATACTTGAAAAAATTAAGGAACACCCATTCAGTTAGAGCACACTGTGTAGGGTGAGCAGTGATGGCAAACTTCTCATATTTCTTAATTCCTATTTCTGCTTAAAAAACAAAACAAAACAAAACCAAAACAAGAAAAAGGAGACAAACAAACAAAAAGCATAACAATTTCAGGTACAAAATTAAACCTCCTTACATCAGCTTCTCATTAAACTGGAAGATGTCCTAAGCAGTGAAAGAAGTACAGTACCAAATTACCATAATAAATATCAGGCAATAAAATGAGTATAGCAAACTCTAAATTATAATGATTCCCAAGATGACTATTACCAAACACTATAAAATACTACCTTGTATCTCTTTCCTATAAATATCACTTTGAATATGTTGTAGAGAGAGAGGTCCCAGTTTGCTATTCTAGAACACATTGCAGCCAGGAGTAACCCTCCCAAAATAGACAATACTCCTGGATATAAGCAATATACCAGTAGAAAGTTGAGAAATATTTCTTTCATGATTGTAAGGCAAGAAGATGAGGCATCGCCCCACCACAGCTCCATCCCACCTTTGAATGCTTTTGTGATATGCGACTGAACACCAGATGCGTTGAAACTGCAAATGTTCAAGGCATCCTTTCTGACAACACTACTGTGCAGTTAAACACAAGTTAGAAACTGCAAATCTCCCCAATTACAGCAGGAGAGAAAAGCACTTTTGTGGCTTCGTTATTAGCAGGGCTTTCTGATGCTCATAAATACAACCTTAATTGCTGTAACTAATTTTGTTTGCTAAATTAGATGGCTAATATGGCCCTCCTTACTTTTTCTAAGTGGTACTCTGTTACACATTGTTGTTGTTGTTCCTAATGCAGTTGCTCTGAACTCAATGAAGAGGCAATAGGCACAAAGATGTGGTGTTTATTGGATTCATAAGGATCCAGGCAAAACACTGGTAATCATGTTAACAATGTGCTGAGGCAAATGTGTTTCCAATTCTCATTCTATAGAAGAGAATTGTGAAGTATATGAGAATGCAAGCAGGAATTCAAGGAGTCATGATTCCTAATAATCAGGAGAGGGTTTGAGCTGAGCTACAGAAACTCTGCTGTAATAACTCCTTGGTCTGTGTCCTAGAACTAATGAATGATCTAATGGTTTAACAGACAAACCAAAATTTTAACTATTAGCTATTACTTTCTCATAGTCAATGAAAAAATGAGCTAATGTGGAGCTGAAATATGCCAGGTATATTTATATGACTATATGTTTATACTACTATATGCTTACTGTGTGTGTTCAAGTTCAATAGTCATACATTTTTAATCACTATTTTTGAATACATAATCAATAGTCATTGATAGGTAGTTCAGTAATATAATATTATTACTGACAAAATAGTTCCCCTAGAAACAGTGGAATGCAAAATGGCTAAGAGATACAATTTTTCATTATTTGGAAACACTATTTTAAGAAAAATAGTGACAGATTGTTAAGAGACCAAATCCACTCATTATGCTTGTTCACAGTGTGCTACTGTTTGTTTTGGAAACTGAAAGCTGTGAAAACATTTGGACACAGCCTCTGCATCTGCCAAATTCTGTTCTTGAGTGCAAGGGCCCCATTTGCCATTATGGGAGAGTTTCAATGTCCTGCTGATGGAAGAAACTCCCAGCTACGCACATTAGTGATGTCTGTTCAAGGTTATAAGGATGCAGGGAACAGATTATATAGTAAAAGGACTTGTAACAGATAAATAAGTGGGGCACAACACTTCAGTGACCAGCATCACACATTTAAGTCTTATTATATGACTTTGTTAAATGCTAACATATCTTTAGCCACTAATTGCCATCATTTGACATCCCATGGGTATAAGTTCATATAGTAATGATGTTCCTGTCAGCTGTGCTTCTTAGCATTTCTTCTTACTGTCCTGAAATCATGGTTAAATTATTAATATATTTTTCATTGTGTTGTTAAGTACAACTAAATGCAAAATTCAAAAATTTACAAATGCTATATTTTTAAATCTATATCTATATCACATATAATATATATGCATAAAGCATATGAGTTAGAGCATTACATATGCAATTAGATATTACATACTGCAAATTATACATTGCATATTACATATTGCACACTGCAAATTGCACATTAAATATTACATAATATATATATTATACCACATATTTATTATATACTATAAAATGAGCTCACATAATTGATACATTTATTTAAATTGTCATTATGTGAAATCTAATTAGTTTACCTGGGTTAGAGAATTTCATATATATATATATATATATATATATATATATATATATATATATATAGTGTGTGTGATATATAGAGAGCATATATATAATTATGTACCCCAAATAAACTGAATAGATTTCACACATGACCATTTATGTAAATTTATCCATTATATGAGATGTATACTGAATTAAATTTAGCTTGCTCTTTCATTTTAAATTCTAGGAATACTTCCTTTGTACCCTAATATTATAAAAAATTATTCAGTTAGTATAGAATATTATTATAATATAAAATTTCACATTGTGTGAAAGTGAAATGTGTTAGTTTATCTGGGTTATAGCAACATATATATATATATATATATACATATATATACATATATATATATCATTATATATTATATAAACATATATCATATTGTATATAATGAATCACATCACATATCATGTACTACATAATATTTTACATATCATGTATTATTTACTATACATTGTTTATTATATTATATAAGGTAGGTTACATGTTATGTATTATATATTATATTATACTATATTATATTTTATATAAGATAGAGAGTACATATATATTACATATATATTACACACACACACACACATATACATCCCAAAAAAACAGAATAGATTTCATGCAATGTGACCATTTAAATAAATTTATTTGAGATACACACCTGATTTAATTTAGCTTGCTAATTAATTTTAAATTCTCAGAAATACTTCCTTGTATCCTATTATTAAATAAAATAGCTTCTTCACTAAAATGGCTACTCTGGTGGTTAGATGATAAAACTTGTCCCAGTATCTTGCATTTGACTACTTAGTCCCTAGTGGGGTGTTTCTTAAGGATTAGGTGTGATCTTGCTGGAGAAGGAACTGTACCCCTGGGATTGAACTTGAACTTTAAAAATCTAGAGTTCATTTCTTGTTTTGTTTTGTTTTGTTTTGTTTTGTTTTGTTTTGTTTTGTTGAGACACGGTTTCTCTGTGTAGCCCTGGCTGTCCTGGGACTCACTTTGTAGACCATGATGGCTTCGAACTCAGAAATCCACCTGCTTCTGCCTCCCAAGTGCTGGGATTAAAGGTGTGTGCCACCACTGCCTGGCCTATAGTTCATTTCAAGTTAATGGTTTCTGCTTCCTTTTTCTGGCTCAAGAGGTGAGCTCTCAGTTGCTGCCCCAGCCTTTATTTTATTTTATTTTATTTTGTTTTGTTTTGTTTTATTTTATTTTTTACATGGTGTTTTAGTACAGCAATAGAAAAGTAACTCTTACCCTGTCTTTATCTATCTTTGCATTTCTCTCCTAAAGGTGTTCTGTATGGGCTTCTTTCCATGTTTACAGTCTCTGGAGTAAATGTCTCTCTTTTCCTCTATATGTCTGCTATATATTTAATACTTTGAGTAGAAGCTGGCCTTCTTAGGTGATTGTAACTTACTCAGTAAACTCACTAATGAGACCATGGTTCTGAATTGTTTGTAAACCAAATTAATAACCAATGAAAATCATAGCATAATGCATGATTCATATCATCTCTGTGAACCATGGACACTACAGGATGGGATTAGACACACCACATAATACAATTTCCATCTTCTTCCACTGTGATTTCACAGTTTACTAATAAACTAATAATAAGAACATCACATTTAAGTATCAAATTCAATGCTTTTTTGTAATTATTTTAACAAAACAAAGTCTACATTGAAATAAGTATACATTGGTTTTTATGTTTGATCACAGCATAACGTGACTTCTGCAGGACCATATAATTATAATAGAGAATTTTAAATTTTTCATCTTAAGGACTTGGGTAACACTTAATAGCATACTAGTTAAATGCATATGATTACTATTTATAATAGTTTAATCTTTTGACAACTGTATTCCACAAAGTTATATTCAGTTTGCAAAATGCCAAGAGAAAATAGGAGATTGGTTTAGCAAAATGACTTTTCTCACCCATGAAGCATAATTTCAAAAAGTTTTGAAAAATACAAGGGGGTGCATCAAAGCAAAGTCTTACAAGATTATTTCCTCCTTAGCATTTGACTAGAGAGTTAAAAAATATAAGAAAACTAAAAACCTATCATTATGTGCCTTTTCCTGGGGAGAAATGAACATATATCTACCCAGACAAGGGAAAGAATGCAGATCAAAGCAATGGTTCAAACTATGCCTGGTTACTCAATCAGTGAGTGTAGTAATGTTTCTGACAGAATGGGTAAGAGCTTACTTAGAGAAGACCATGATGCTACAGCATCACCACAAAGCCATTCTAGCATGGGTGATGACACATGAGCTCTGCATCCCCGGATCTCCCCTCAAAGCTTTAAAGCAGGTCAACAGGTCAGAATCTTCTTCATCCACTCTCTATCTTGCGAAGGAATGTGTGAGTCTTGAAAGGATGAAGGACTTCCTGAGACTTGTGGTTTATTTTATGACCCTTGCAAGTTTTCTTGAGTTTCTGAGTCTTAATCACCCTCTCCCAGATGGAGTGTTTGTCATTGTACAAATTTACCCATTAAAAGATTTTATATAGCTGAAGGGACTTCTTCCTCTCATCAAGTGGCCATCATCATATTGCTAAAAGAATGGGCGTTGGATCTTCTGAAAGAATCTGATCATGATCTTTATGTACTTTATGTACTTTACATCCTTGGAAAAAGATGTGGTTTTTATGATATATATGATTGTTCTTACCAGCATAATTGTATGTATTGGATTGTATGCTTAGCTATTTTGGTGAACTTTTACTTGTTATTTAAAGTGAAAATTGTTATAATACTTCACTTGTTTTATAAATTAACATAGTTTTTTCTATTAGTTTAGATATGGCCATTGAGCAGAATATAATTTTGTTTTAAAATATGGAACCAAATGACATATCATAGGCTATCCTGGAACTCTGTGTATTCTAGGCTTCTCTGGAATTTCTGCTCCTCCAGTGTCAGCTTTAAAACTGCTTGGATCCTGGGCAACGCCACCGCTCAGAAACGGTCTATTGTGATTGGTTTTATGTCTACACCTCTAAATATTTTATTTAGATTGATGTTATTTCTCTTGTGGTATTTAAAACAATCACATATGGGTGCTACCCTTTCAAATCATTTTATGACATTACTGTCTTTGGAGAGAGAACTAAACAGTTAGCATCACTGGCTATGTTTCTCGAGGACCCAACGTGTGACTTTCACCTTTGAGGTGGCTCATAGCCATCTACCTCTCTGCTTTCAGAAGATCCAATGCCCTGTTCAATTTTCCATGGCACCAAACACATACATGACACATAAAAGTAACATGAAGGCACAATAACCAAACAATCATAAAATAAATCACTTTCATGTTTTATAAAAACAAAGCATATACTAAGATGAAAAGCTTCTGGTTGGCATGTATATCTTGATGCCACATTACAGACACTCTTCATTTACAGAAACGAAATTTCCAATAGCATAGAGTTTTTATTCATATTGTGGTTTTGTTCACAGTTTTTAAAATAAAAGCAAATGTCATATTAAATTTAAAAAAAAAACCTACAGTATTCAGCAATGATTTTCTGTGTTTATCTAATTCTTCCTAAATATGGACATCTAGTGTGTTTTCCATATTGATAGAATGCAGTGTGAAAACACTTGAGTATTAATTCAATGGAAATAGGTAGAGGTTTTTTGTTGTTGTTTCTTTGTTTGGTTTGTTTTCTTTTAAGCAAATGACAAAGACCCAAATTTACCAACTAAACTTAACATTACATATTTAAACACTTATAGGAAATGGCAAGGTTGTTAGCATCCATGCATAAGTAGGAAACATCATCAATTTACAATAAATCAAAAATGTGTTACCGTTAATTCAAATAATAGCATTCATCATTAAATGCTAAAAATAAAATTGAAATATTTATGTAGGAGATTCATTTGGCAATGTTAACTTCACAGCAGGCCCACACTACTCACTCACATTTTAATACAATGGGAAGCAGACCCATGCTGGAGTTAAAAAACAATCTCTTCCCAGCATTACTTAAGAGCCCCAAGCCTCACATCAGACTAGATTTTGTTTGACTTGAAGCAGAGGGCACACAGAGATTTCAAAGTTTTAAAGACAAAGAAAACAATTCTATTTTATGGTTCCCAACCACAAACTCAAGTAGAAGCTTCTACATTCTGTTTTATAAATACTTTAGATTAGGTACAGTTATACAAAAAGGTGAGTTCATTTGAAATCTTCAAAAAAGTTCATGTTATATTTCATATGCTACTTGTTCTGGATTAACACTTCTGCTAAGTATAAGTTTTGCATTGTTATCCAAGAGTAGTCTGTGCACCTTATAATTTATTCTCAAGGACTTTAACTGCCCCTCTTCTTCAACATCTAGTTTTTCTTGACCATTCTCCACAATAATTATCTTACATGAAGTTGGTACTGACTTGAAGTTGCCCATTCCGGTGGCAAGAAATGACACTGAAGAAAATGAAGTGATACCTCCATGATCTAGAGACCTGATCAAAGAGAAGCCTGTGTCTAAAGCAGGAAACTCACTTCAGAAAGTAGGAAATCCACTGAAGGCAGTGGAAAATGAGCCAGCCTTTTGGCTAGCAGTTCCTCAGGACCTTATCAGTTCCCCCAAAAGTCATTAAGTGAGTCTTCAGTTAAGTCAATGAAAATGGGTTCCTCCGCTGCTCCCACTGAAAAGAATTCCCTGAAGACAACATGTTTTCCAGGATGTAAAGTCAAACTCAAATGGACTGTTAAAATTACTTCCACCTCTTCATCCTCGACTACCATTTTATCCTTCTTTGCTGTGTTTGTCATAGATGGCCTACTCCTTTGCATCCAATAATACCTCATATACCTCAGCTACTTGTTTGAATATCCATGTTGGTTCTTCATTTTTTTCCAGCTGTCATTTAAGTGTCTGTTTCCCATACACCTTTTTAATATCCTCCAGTGAAACAGGTTTCTGTATGCCCAGGACTTCATAGGAATCCACCATTTTTTAAGACAGATTTTTGGAAAAATTCCACGACCCAGTTGCCAGCAGAGGTCGGGTGGGGTAGGGTAGGGGCTTAGGAGGAATAGAGAAACTGGTCTCCTTGCAGGTCTGGCACAGCTGCTCTGATGGTAGTGGCATTCACAGAAATAGGTAACGTTTTAATGGTTAATCAATATATCAATGCAAGCTTATCACAACATGTTTAATAAAATAAGCGTAGTAAACACTGCTTAAATATACTGAAATTCTCCCATCCCGAGACTGTGTAGGTTAGCACTGCAGCTGTGGTGACAGGAAGGTAATGTTGAATGAATTACACGTACAGGAATAACAAATACATGGCTCAGGGAGGTTATCGTTCGTGTTTTGTAGTTCTGATCACAGAAGCAAACAATCTTTGTGGAAGCAATTGTATGCTCACCATGAAATATTTAATTTGTAAAGCTATTAGCATCAGATAAGTAATGAGGAACAGTGGAAATCACAGGAAATAGAAACCAAGCTTCTCATTTGCATAGAAACTCCCTGACTTATTGCTTCTACTCAGGTCATGGTGTATTGTTGCGCAGAGAATTCTGGGACACCATCAGTTCCAGGAAAAGCTCAAAACCCCAATTTTATGCGAAGGTTTTGTACTAATAGAAAACGTACTCAAAGGAATCATGCATGTTATTGCTATTCAAAGAAAATTCATTTTTTCTAAGAAATTTAAAACTTGTATAAGTAAATATAAATCACTCTCTTAATGACTTTACCTAAAATTTTTTCATTCAATGATTGTATTGATAAATTGAAAAATAAATATGTAAATTTTTAGAATAGATGAATAATTTTAAGGGTGAAAATATAAAACATTAATTTTATCAGTCGACCCCTACAGATCAATGAATTTTCTCCAGAGGGAAGGCAAGAAAGGGAAGATTATCAAAGCTGATAAGGTTATCGATAAAGGGAGCATGCAACAAGTCTGAAATTCAACAAGAGTCACACATTTCTCTCATATCTCTGCATCTTCTGTAGTGTGTGTATCTGTATGTGTATTGTAAATTTAATACATAATTATATATATTATTTAAAAGGTATTCATGTTTGAAATTGTTAAAAAGTAAAGTAAACATTCAAAAATAAAGGCTAATCTATTCTTTCATGGTTAAACATAAACACTTTTATTATACTTATATGATATATTCAATATAAAATATTTACTTACAACGATTTTAGTTGATGTTTCATATGTATATATATATGTATATATATATGTATAGTTTATATAGTTTTATATACGTTACATAAAATTTATATAGTCTATAGTTTTATATAGTTTAACAATTTTATCACCTATTGCTTTCTTATAAGTAGCAAATAATCTTTCATCAGATAAATTTAGTAGTTTAAAAACTCAGTATTAATAGAATAAATTGCTGAAATTTTGTCATAAATAACTTTTTACGGTTGTCCCTCTCTGTAGTAATTCTGTTCATATTTACCATGACCTTCTTCATTTAGCCCGTAAGTAAATAATAAAAATAGAGTTGTGAAGGAGAGTAGATCATGGTTAATTAAAAATTAAGGAATTAATCTTTAAATAAAAGATGATCCAATGAGGAATTTGATCAAGAGCCCTTGTCATATGTTTGAAATTGTACAAGAATCACAGCAGCTGAGGAGAATCAAATCTAGAGAACAGACATAGAAAAGTACGAAGTGAGGACACAGAGAGCAGTGATGAGGCTGCAGTGATTCTCCAAGTAGGGACATCTCACCACAGTGTGCAGTGGGATAGGATGTGGAGAAAGTAATACATTGCACATGCCTGTGAAAGTGGTGAACAAACACAAGGTGTCCAACAGTTCTGGTTATAGAAAATTTACAGTTTCAACTTTGTTCCTGAAATCTTAACTAATTTACTTATTAATCATCACTAAGTATTATATTCAATAGCTGTGTAGCTCAATATTTAGCTGAATATTGGCTCATTTTAGGAGGAAAGCTGTAAATTATGGAGGTAATAAAATCCATGCGTTTACTAAAGTCCCAATAAAGCTTCCAAGTTAAGGGCAAAACTGAAATAGACATAATTCTCACCAAATGTATAGGAAGGTGTCCATTTCAAACTTCCTACAGCCAATGGTCACTGTAACTAAAGACTTATGTTGCAAAATTTCAACCACTTTAGAAATGTCACACATTTTCTGATTACAATGTGATGCAATCCCTAGACCATCATTCCTGAAGCCTAAGACTGGACCTGCAACTCCATTAACAGAGATCCAGTGCCAGCCATGCTGCAAGGGCACCCCACCTCTCTCTCCTCTCTCCCTACTCTGTGCTGGTGTGTGTGTGTGTGTGTGTGTGTGTGTGTGTGTGTGTGTGCACCTGCTTGCTTGTTTGTATGGTCTTCTTATGTCACAGAAATATCTTGAAGTATTTAACTCATGAACTATAAAGTTTCTCTAACATCTCTCAGTACTAAAGAGAATAAGCATGTACTCTTTAATACCTTTTATTTTCTATCATTTTATACATTATTGTAAATATAAAATTTGTACAATTGAAAAACACTTCTATAACACCTTATTCTGTGTAAAGATTGTGAAAGAGAGGAAGTATAGTCTAAGGAAGAGTTGGGCAATGATCCTTCTGATTATCATTTTCACCATTGTAAAACCAGCATCAAAATCCAAAGGAGGATAGTTTGACTTCTGTTTCTATTTCAACTTGTTGCTAATAAGCTTTTGCCACTTGTTACAACCCACAGACCTCCCAAAGAAGGTAAAGCAATGTGTTCTTTGCACACAAATGGAATTATCTCTATACATGGTGGTAGTGACTCCAGAAACTAGAGAAACTGGAAGGGTATTTGAACAGCAGCCATGTATGCTAATACTAAAGTTGTGATGCCAGGAGTGAATGCAGGCTTGTTCTTCATATATGAATGTATACATATCACACGCACATGCACATGCGCAGGCATGTACATGCATGTACACAGGTACAATGGCATTGGTTGTCTGTGAAGTGACAGGAGTATGATGGCTGCTAAACAGTGTTGAGTATTTACAGCCAGGATCAGAGCAATCTGCTTGTCAAAGCTTTATAAAAGGTCACAGCATGAATGTTTGTGGACCAGATGCATAAATTCTGCCTTAAAGGTATAAATCACAGGAAACATATGCCTGGTCTATGCTTTTCATGTTTGGAAATGCTAAGAGATATAAATTCAATTATTGGACCATAAGGCCTAGCACTGCTGGCTACAGTTGGCTGCATCTATAAAAAATGTTTGAATTGTGACATTTAAAGATATTTTCATATGTTCTTTTTTTTAAAACTGTGAGGCAAAGCTAGAAAAATAACATATTTTAAGCGTCTATATATTACTATTGGGTATCTACTCCTTTCACTGTGGTATCAGGTATAATTTCTAAATCTTCATCCAGTAAAAAATAAAATATTCCTATTATGAAAATGAAGAGATTGAACATTTAGAAAATTAAATTATTTTGTCCTTGGAACACAATAAACCACCATTCCTGATATCTCAACTAAGCTCATCTTGCCATCATATTCCCTACCCTTGGTCTGAAATATTACCCTTTCTGACCTCAGACAGTTCTGCCTACACCAACTCCTATTCATGATGCTTTCTTAATAATGGTCTCCATAAAGCAGTCCATAAAACTTGAGAGCTAAGAGAATTGTGCATTTTATTTCATCCATATAAAGTTTAAGACCTGATTATTATGTTATTTAATATCTTCTGCTTCATATGTATTTTCTCTTTTTCTCTAATTAGACATATAGTAACTTTATGCTTATATGTTCACCTTCCAGAAGAAAAATAAAATGAAGACACAATCCATACTATTGATGATTCTACCATATGAAATTCTAAACAACCCTAACCCATGACTTATAAATCATCTTGGATTTGCCTTTCTAGTAAAAGTCAATGTGCTGTTATCAAAATCACTATCAAAATGCATTTTTCCCTATCTAAGCTTATTTTAAGAAAGTGACTGCATTGCTAAATTAGTGTTGTAGATGGATTTCTTCCACAACCCTAAGCTTTGCTTTGTCTCAATAATAATAGATTTGAAGCATATTTTTATGAAGCAGGAAAGATAAGGCATGGAGATATTGCCTATGTGGTACTTATTTAGGAGGGGGCAGTCAATATATTCCACTTAGGAAGTGGAATATGGTGAAGCATTTTCCATATTGGTCTCCACGGTCTGACTATGGGTAAGCATGACCACCTATCTGCTTTAAATCTTACTTTAAAGAAAAAGAAAAAAAAAGGCTTTAGGTCAATGTAGAAAACTTTTCACAAACTGAGCTCTGTGTAGGGATCCAAATAAATGGTTGCTGATGTAGTAAGTGTTGTAAGTTCAAAATAAATATGAAGAAAATTAAACATTCAAATCATTGAAAGTAAAAGAGTGAAGAAAGCAAATTATTCTCATTATTAATCTGAAAAGACATTTCATCATCTATTTTTATTATTCTCGGATTTAGTCCTTTCACAGAGATCCAAATTTCCTAGACCTTTTGTGCTAGGAAATCTTTTAGGTTTAACAATTGTCTTAGTTAGGAATTTACTGCTGAGAACAGACACCATGACCACGGCAAGTCTTATAAAGGGCAATATGTATTTAGGGTGGCTTACAGGTTCAGAGGTTCAATCAATTATCATCAAAGTGGGAGCATGGCAACATCTAGGCAGGCATGGTGCATGAGAAGCTGAGCGTTCTACATCTTCATCCAAAGGCTGCTAGTGGAAGACTGATTTCTAGGCAGCTAGGATGAGGGTCTAAAACCCACGCCGACAGTGACACACCTCCTCCAACAAGTGCTGCACCTAATAGTGCCACTTCCTAGGCCAAGGATATACAAACCATTGCAACATCATTGTTGACCAAGGTATCCATTTATTTTATTATGTCCTCAGTACCTTCTATTGAAGATTCTCTCTCCCATGTCTTATATTTTTTAATGAGACTAACCTCTGCGTTTCCTGTTCAAGTTTCTAATTCTTTTTGTCATTTATAGAGTCATCATTTTGGCTTTACTGATTTGATTCTATTTCTACTTTCAGTTATTGAATTGTTTTCTTCAATTTTTTTTTCGGGCTTTTCAAAACAGGGTTTCTCTGTGTAGCCCTGGCTGTCCTGGAACTCACCCTGTAGACCAGACTGGCCTCGAACTCAGAGATCTACCTGCCTCTGTCTCCCGAGTGCTGGGATTAAAGGCGTGTGCCACCACTGCCCGGTCTCTTCAATTCTTTTGACTGTTTCTTTGTGTTAACACAGGGGATAAAACATTTCCTCTTTAATGACCTCTATTATACTCATATATGCAGTTTAATGATCTTTGTCTTACGCTCCACCTATGTTGTAATTCTCGGGGCTTACAGTAGTACAAGTACTTGCTGAGCTTTTGTGAAGATATTTTATCCTGGATTATGTTTTTATACTGGCATTGATGTATCTGATTCGGGAGGACTGTAACTTGAAGTGTTGATAACTGGCTTTGTCTTGTTGGATAGGTGTTTTGTTTCTTGATTTCTGTTGTATCTTTGGTTCTGAGGAGAGTGTGTTGGGTGTGAGTTGCCTGGTAGGAAATTCTTCTGGTATCCAGTTTGTTGTCAGACACATGACTGGGTAAAATGTGTTCCTAGGTGTTGAGACCTGTCACTCAGGGATGGGAATGTGCTAGGAAATGGGTGCCTGAGCCTGTCCACTGGGAAGAGTAATGCAAGGTGTTCTTTCAGAATCTGTTTACTCCCCTGGCAATTTGGAGAAGAGAGTATCTAATTTTAAAACTGAGACATCTGCTACAGAGGTTGGAGTGAGAATGGCAATTGGAATTGGAGAAGTGAAGAGAAATGTGAAAACCTACCATTAACTCACCTGTTTCCCTGGGGAATAGATGTGTGATCCACTGGAGATGGGACAGAGAGCAAGGGGACGATGCAGCAGTTGGTCTGCTACAGAGCTGGGTATGAGAATGGGAGATTTGGTTTGGAGAACAGAGGGTGAGATGAAGATCTAAGTTAGCCTACTGCTTCTCTGGCTTGTATGGATTGTAGGCTCCCTGAGTTGTAACATTTCTTACCATGTTTTTAAAAGTCATAATTGTAATTTTCTATGTCATTTCTTATTATTTATATTGTTTGATACATTGATATTATTCCATATTAAAACTCAGTAGTAGAACTTAAATTAAGATAACTGAAATTTGGAAGGGTGGACAGAATTCACAGAGCATGGTCTTTAGAGCTGGATTGTGCTCCCAAGTCTAAGAACTAACTCCCTTCTCTACAGCCCATGGACACATAAACTGATTGTCATTGTGGTTAGGAAAGACATAAAATGGAAAAAGAATATGTTCTGATGCTGTTTCTACCCAGATGCTCAGGCTTCTAGTTTCATGTCATCCTTATCACTACACTTAGATTTTGAAGTTAATAACGTGAAAAAAATAAAATAAAACATTTCATGAAAATTGTTAAGGACCATAAAAAGGATTTCAGATAGAATGATATATGGAGTTATTTAAGAAAGAACAATTCCAATTCTCAGTAACATAAGGAACACCATGTAGCACTCCTGAGTACCCTGCTTTCTTTTCCCATTTCTCTGATAACATTGACAGCACTGTGACAGAAGCAAATTAAGGGGAAAAAGTTTTATGTGGTTCATGCTTTCAAGTTATAGCCCACCAGTGTGGGAAAATGACAGTAGCATGAATGTAAAGTGGCTTATAAAATCAAATCTCAACACTGTGGCAAAATCCATAAAGGCTAATGTATGAAACAAAGTATGCAAAACTATGAAGACATTCTTCACTCATGGGTTAGATTAACATTGTTAAATGTTAAAATGTCTGTATTTCCCAAACAGTGTTTATTTGTATGTGTGTGTTTGTATTTTTTCCAAAATGTACACAACAAAGGAGTCCAAGGATATTAAACGGCTTATAAAACTCCCAAGATTATGGTTATATATTATGGCCTTGGAGGGTAGCACACAGATATTGTGAACATGTATGTTGGGAATCAAGCACCCAGGCACACTGGCACCCAGGTCTAGCCTTTAAAGTTTCGGTATTTTCTGTTTACATACATCCTTTACCTGGCCTCCTTTTTGAGTGACACCATTAAGAACTAAAAAGGCCTATAGGGTTGCAAACCCCTTCAGCTCCTTCAGTCCTTCCCCTGATTCCTCCATTAGGGTCCCCATGCTCAGTCTGATGTTTGCCTGCAAACATCTGAGCATCCGCATCTGTTTTGGTCAGGCTCTGGCAGAGCCTCTCAGAGGACAGCTTTACCAGGCTCCTATCAGTAAGCACTTCTTGGCATCAGCAATAGTGTCTGGGTTTGGGGTCTGCAGATGGGATGGATCTCTAGCTGGGGCATTCTCTGAATGGCCTTTCTTTCAGTCTCTATGCCACTCTTTGTCCCAGCATTTCCTTTTGACAGGAGGAATACTGGACTAATATTTTTGAGGTGGGTGGGTGGCTCCATCCCTCAACAGGGATCCATGCCTATCCATTGGATATGGGCTCTACAGGTTCTAAGTTCCATTTGATGGGTATTTTGGCTAATGTCCTCCCTGTTGGGTCCTGGGAACCTCTTGGATCCCTCACACTTGTGACTTTTTAGTAGCTATCCCCAGTACCCCTTCCATCACTGCTACACATATCCTTTCAAATTCCTGAACCTCTACACTTCTCCCTCATTTCCTCCTGTATCTGAACATGCTCTCCCTTTTTCCTCCCCCTCCTCTTTCCCTCCCAGATCCCTCTCTCCCTCTACTTCCCAAGATTATTTTCTTTCCCCTTCTTGGTAGGACTGTAGCATCCACACTTTATGAAACAACCAGAGTACCTAAAGCTCTCGGGGACTAAACCACCAACCAAAGAGTACACATGGCTACAGGTGGTTATTTAGCAGAGAATGACCTTATTGGGCATCATTGGTAAGTGAGCCCCTTGGTTCTATGGAGGCTCCCAGGGTAGGGGAATGCTAGAGCACTGAGGCAGGAGTGAGTGGGCAGGTGAGGGAGCACCAGCTTAGAGGCAGGGGAGGAAAGGGGTCTTGTGGAGGGGAATATGGGAAGAGGGATACATTTATTTACTTTTGGAATGTAAATAAATAAAATAATCAATAAAAATGAAAAATAAAAATAAAAATTCAAAATCAGCCTGCATAGGATACTTCATGTTTACACTGGAACCCACAGCTTCCTGAGGGCAAGGAAACAGTTCTGGGATCCAGTGGTGTAATGTCACATGTAGAAGAATGAAACTTCCATTTGGACAAATCCCTTTCAGATCTAAAATGATAAACCTGCATAGTAAAGCAGAAACAAAAGGCAGCGTTTCTCTATAAGATTTCAACTATGTAAGCAATGTAAGCACACAGTTAAGACAGTATATTAAACTTCATCCTTCTATAAAGCAAAAGACACAGTCCATAAAGCACAGAGATAACCAATAGATAAGATCCAAAACACACTAGGAACAAAACTATTTAATAACAAAATGTCACATAGCATAATATGATGCAATGGAACTAAAGAGGCTTTTTTTTTAATTAACCAATAAATGGTCAACTTGACATTAACAAATGTATATACACCAAAGTCATAAGATAAAATCTTTTAAACTAAATGCATTGAAATATTCCATGAAATATAAGAGTTAGACGGGTATGGGTTATAATCAAAATTACAAAAAAGTAAAGAATGCTACTGAGGATGAATTCAAAGGAACTCCTTTTATACTACTTGTAGGAATGAAGATTGGTTCAGCCACTCTAGAGAGAAAACATGGAGGTTCTTCATGAAATTGTAAAGAGAAGGGCAATATGATCCAACAGGAAATGATTGGATGCTTTCTATAAAAAATAAAATTAATGTGTCTAAGAAATAAGAATGGATATTTCAGTATAGTTCATAGTAGCTAATAATTGGAGATAGTCTAAGCATCCGTGATCTGATGAATAAAGGCAGAAATGGTACACAGACTACCATAATAAAGTGTGGAAGGACATTTGTCATTAATATGGATGAACCTAGTTGTACTATATGAAATAAACCAGGCACAGATTGGGATTTATACCTTATCAGTGGGATGTAAAGATACTGAATTTACAAAAGTAGACAATAGGCTAGAGATAGTCAAGACCTGGAGGCTGTGTTTATGAATGCCCAATAGCCATTAGCTGACTATTCTGCTTATAACTGATTAAAACAAAAGCATTGTGTATCTAGGGTGTATAAGCAGAATTATTTGCATTTATTTCAAGAAAGGAAAAATTCCTATAAAATAAAATTTTTGAATTCTAATTTAAATATTGTTTATTTAGACACAGGGCATTAAGAAATTTACCAAAAGAATTTTTATTTCTCCTGGAATGTGAATATTCATATAACTCATTTGGCTCTGTTGTTTTGCAGTAGAAATATTTTAGTTTTAATGTATATTTGGAGCATTTCCGGTTTACTAAAAATTAAAGCAAATATGTTATCCTGGGAACCTTCCTATCACAATCATTTTCTCTGTCAATTTTCCTGTTCATAAGCAGAAATGGCTATATAATGTTACTTCTTTAGTAAAATCTTTTACAAGGCTGCACATATGAAAACATCTGTGCTAGGTTTTTGTATGATATCAATAGCATACAAAGCAATATGATTATTACTTCTGAGGTTTTTGGGGGTGATATTTTTGCTTGTTTTTGAGAGTCTCATGCAACACGGGGTGGTCTTGAACTTTCCATGTAACAAATGGTGGCTGTAATAGTCTTGAAGACCTTCTGTGTTCTCTATCTACAGGATACTGCAGGCCTGGAGACCATACATAGGTAAAGGGAAATTGGACATGAGAACTTAATTTCCCATGAGCAAAACTGACTTGACTATAAAATTTACTTTTGTCCATATGCCTGCTTCTAACTTTCTTTCTCTCTGTGTTTATATATCTCTCTGTCACAATCTTTTCTTTTTTTAATGAATCATTCCATTCATTTACATCTCAAATGATATCCCACTTCCTGATTACCTTCTCCACCAACCCCCCATTCCATGACATCCCACTGCCTGGTTACCCCTCCACCAACTTCCCATCCCACATCTGCCCTCCCCTTTCCCCTTTGCCTGTATGAGAGTGTTTCCCCAATCCATCCACTCTCCCCAGGTCCACTGCTCCAGCATCCCTACACTGGGGCATCAAACATCCCTGGAATCAAGGGCCTCTGCTACATTTGTGTCTGGAGCCATGGATCCCTCCAGGTACCCTCCTTTGTTGGTGGTCTAAATTTTGGGAGAACTCTTTTCATTTGTCTGCATGCCTCATTCCTACTTTCCATGTTGTTCTATATCACTCTATCATCTATTTTTCCCTTTGCAAAATTTCCTTCCCTTTTGGTCTGTTTACTGCCTGGCAAATACAGAAGTGGATGCTGGCAGTCATCTATTGGATGGAACACAGAGCCCTCAGTGGAGGAGCTAGAGAAAGTACCACAGAACTGAAGGGGTCTGCAACCCTATTGGTGGAACAACAATATGAACTAACCAGTACCTCCAGGGCTCGTGTCTCTAGCTGCATATGTAGCACAAGATGGCCTAGTTGGCCATCATTGGGAAGAGAGGCCCCTTGGTCTTGCAAACTTTATATGCCCCAGTATAGGGGAATGCCAGCGCCAAGAAGTGGGAGTGAGTGGATAGGGGAGGAGTGTGGGAGGGGAGGGTGTGGGGAACTTTTGGGATAGCATTTGAAATGTAAATGAAGAAAATATCTAATAAAAAATTGAAAAAAAAAAAGAGATGGTAGAAAGCACAAAGAGGATGGTAAATTGAAGAGCAAAGAAGAAAGAAACAATAGATAGAAGGGCTGTCCTTGAACAAATGATTCCCGATTAATCAATGACTTTATGAGACCAGAATACCAGCAATACCTACTGGGGGATTGGGCTGTGCCATGTTGAATCCGTGTCTGTTGGGGAGGTCCCAATCAATTTACAACTAAGTTTTACATGTGCTCTACTGAACTGATCATGGTACTGTGTGCAGTTCTAGCCCTTAGGAGGTAGAGGCAGGACACAGAGGAGTCAGGAATTCAAGAAAATTTGGGACTATGTCATAGCTTGAAGATAGCCTAGGAATTGTGAAAGCCTTTTTCAAAAGCAAAACCAGAAAAAAGAACTAAAGATTTTACTAATTATCTGATGCTTTATATTTTAATAGCAGTGCTTTCATAATACAGTATTGGATTAATTATTAATCTGAGGCTATTTACTTTATCTGTACTGAAATAATTATAACATGTCTTTCCATGTTAGAATACAGCTAGAACACAGAAGTCATCTATTCACTATGAGACAGGCAAAGCCTAGCATTATACTCAATTAAAACTCAAGAGAAAAATACTGTGGTCTCAATTTTGAGAAGTGTTACTTGAAAACTCTCTTCAAAATCTCATGAGTCTTCATTTTGTATAAATAACAAAATAATTAATACAGAACTTCAACATAAAATCAGATACACTAAATTCTTTATTATGAATAGAAACTCACAACAGATTACCAAGACAAAGTCTGTTCTCAAATGTGTTGCCAGAATAATTCAGCATGCTGATGTGGGAATTTCAACTTGTTGCTTATTGTTAGAAACTCATTTGTCAAAACATTAATTAACCTCCAGTAAAAGTTGGGGATAAATCTTGTTTTTCATGAAGAATATATTGCAGCTAAATTCTTTTGTTTTTTATTACACCAAAAAATAAATGTCTGTTTCTGGGTAGGATTTCACAAATATCTTAAGTGTTTTAGTGTTTGTTCTTTCAATTAATAGCTTCTGTAACACAAATCATTCTCAATGAAATGAGAAATGTTTGATGGCCTAAATATATGAACTTTGCATTTTAAAAGGAAATGTGCTACTTTCCTTGATAGGCATCTAAATGATAGTAATCTTGACCATAACAATTATTCATTTCATTTTTAATCATAGTTGTTAAGAATGCCATGCTGAAGTGTGGTGATAAGGTTAAAGGGAAAGAGATGGTAGTGAACAGGGCTTATCAGTATATTTTCCCAGAACATACAATGTGTGACTTACATGAACAATAACCATGGCATAAAATCTTTAAAAATGACATCATTAAGTGCTACCTGTATACTTATGCTCTGTGTATAGCCCTCCCATTGAGTATGGTTGACCTCCTAGTTTCCCTAAACCAAACCAAACCAAATGAAACAAGACAACACTAAACAGTCTCTGTCTCCCCAACAGTTAGTTATCAATTCAATTCCCAATAGCTCTTTAGCTACAGTGGACTGTCATATCCACTCCCCTAATCACTCTGGGAATTTTTCTGATTTGAGGTTTTGCAGTTCTTGTGGATGCTGTCACAACCAATGGGAGTTCCTATGCTTAACTCCCCAACTGTGTCAAGGAAAATCACTTCCTTGGAGTCATAGACTCACTCTGGTTTTTATAATCTTTCTTCCATAGGAAAATAAACAAACAAGCAAAAGTGTGGATGTGTAATGGTGCTGAGTCTGATGGGGGAGATAAGGGAAACACTCAAAATATAATACAGGAAGTTCTCAAAGATTTCATAAAAATAGTTTTTAGAGTCACTTATGGTACTGTGACATGAATGTAAATATTGGAAGCAATCATAGTTTGGGAACAGATATAATCACTGCATGTCCCATATAGCTCTTATGATAGCCAAATTCAGTGTGCACTGATGTGAGCATGACAGCAGGATTCTAGCCACTAACTAGGTGTTTACAGCATGTGAAGATAGCTTGATGAACATAATGCAAATCAGAGATTCCAGGACTAAACTTCTGTTCAGTGTTTCAGGTTCACAACTTGTACCCTGGATAGCTCACAGGCCATGGTTTAAAAGTTTGGTCTCAGGGTGGTGATTTTGAAAAATGACAGAACCGTCAGTAGGTGGGACCTGCTGGGACATTTTAGGTTATCAGTGACTTCCTCCCAAAGAGGGTCAGGACACACAGTCATTGTCAAGTTATCCTTCTTTTCTCCTTGGTGTCCCTTTCATCTCTCCTCCTCCTGCCCTTCATGTTCCTACATACCTCTGTTTTTCTTTGTTGTTTCCTTGCCCTTTCCTGTTCTTCCTGTTCTTCCTCTTCTTTTTCCTCCTCATCCTCCTCATCTTTTACTTCCTGAGCATAAAATATGCAGTTGTTCTTTGCATAGGCTTCCACCACAGTGTGTGACCTCACAATAAAAAGAAATGGGTTTCATCATGTTGTGTTTTATAAAAATGGAGAGAGAAAGAATTTGTTTGGTGAGTGTAGAGTCAGGTGTAGGGGAAGGGGGTGCCTCTGTGGGCCCCATGCATCTGTGGGCATCCCTTCTCCCTGAGGGACCAACCACATGAAGGTATAGTATAAAATAGTTTAATTAGGGCATGGGAAGGAGAGTTGAGAAGGTAATAGAGATAGAGAAAAGGAGAGAGAGAGAGAGAGAGAGAGAGAGAGAGAGAGAGAGAGAGAGAGAGAAAGAGATTGAGAGGAGAGAGGCCAGTCATTTGGAGAGAGGAGGGAGGAACAGAGAGTGGAAGCAAGAGCAAGAGACTGAGGGGGAAGGGGAGGGGGAGGGTGCAAGCAGCCCCTTTTATAGTGAGTCAGGCACACTTGCTCTTGCCAGGTGAATGTGGGATAGAACCTAGATGAAATGGCAGCACACCAACCATGGACTACAATTTCTTAGAGTTTAGTAACTGAGAATCCTTCATGATAATCTACTGCTCTGACACCAAACTATAAGTCCAGCATTGTATTTTATTTTACTTATTTTAAGCTAGTGATTTAATACAAGCAAACCTAACCTATCAAGATAGTTCACATAGACCCAGTACACAATTTGTTTTAACCTCTTTCTCCTCTCTCTTGTCTCTCTCTTTCCCTCCCTCCCTCTCTGTCTCTCTCTTTCTCTTTCTCTCCAAAATCATCTTCTCATGATAGCTGATGTGATATTTTATAAACGAATTGTAGCAATTAAAAAAAAAAAGAATTATCTAAATATGGGAGTAGATGTACCATGACATTATATAGAGTAAAGCACTAAAGCTCCAAATATGGAGTTTATTTTAAATATTTAAAGGTAAAGGCAACTTTCCTTGAAAGCATAGACATCTTTGTATTTGGTATTTGCTTGAGGTCTTAACAGCAACAGAGATATTTTGTTCTCTGAACACTTAGTTGTTCTTTTTAATTGTGTATTTTCTTTATTTACATATGAAATGTTGTCCCCATCCAGGTCTCTCTTTCAGGCACCCCCTATCCCATACCCCATTCCCCTGACTCTGTGAGGGTGCTCAACCACCCACCCACCCACTCCTGTGTTCCCTCACTGGCATTCCCCTACAATGGGGCATTGAACAACCTCAAACCCAAAGACCTCTCCTCCCACTAATGTCAAACAAGGCCATTCTCTGCCACATATGTGGCCGGAGTCATGGGTCCCTCCATGTGTACTCTTTGGTTGGTGGTCCAGTACCCAAGAGCTCTGAGGGGGTCTGGCCAGTTGACAAGCTAATAACTAGAAGGTGATCATCCTGGAATTGCCTGCTTCAGATTATTATATAATCTGCAACAGGTGTGCCCTTATTAAGCAATGCTGTAAGGGATTTATTTTAGGAAAGATTCCTGCTATTAATTTGCTTTCCCTGTTATTATTAAACATATGTAACATTCACTTAGTAATAGCACACCCCTTTGGAACAGATCTCTGCAGATCGATGAAGATTACTATCTTGTAATGTTGCTATATAGACATAGATGGCTTAAGTTTTAATGATGATCTTATAAGAATTCCTAAAATTATATCTGTTATTGTTAAGCTCTTTTATAGTGGGACTGTTATTAGGTCCTTTTCTAATAGTCAAAACTGCAATGAGAACTCTGCCAGTCTCCCAAGTGTCACCAGTTAATTGCTCTTAGATGGTAACCAGACTTTCTCCTACTCAGAGCAGATTCAAAGAAGTTTTAAAACAATTAACCAGCACTTGGGAGGCAGAGGCAGGCGAATTTCTGAGTTCGAGGCCAACCTGGTCTACAGAGTGAGTTCCAGGACAGCCAGGGATGCAGAGAAACCCTCTCTCGAAAAACCAAAACCAAAACAAAAATCAAAAAACAAACAATTAACCAAAGGTCATAAAAAGGGAACTAAAAATTTATGACAGGTGATAGACAGAGATAAAATATTGACTAGATTTATCTATACAAAACTTCACTAATAACTTAGCTATGGTTTTAAACCTTCAGTGAACTTGTAAAGCTGAGATCAGTGATGGATGTTTAGCTAGATAATTACTCCTAATGGATATGCATGTAAACATTCTCTGTTGTAAACGTCTATTTCAATTTATGATTTGATTTTTTGTGTGAACATGTGATGAACATTTGAACATGTGATCATGTATTCTGAAAGATGTTTAAGTGCTGAAAACAAAGAGAAGAGTCAGAACTGAACTGAGAAGGATGGAGGTGAGAAGAACTGAGCTGAGAGAGGAACTGAGCTGAGGAGAAGTTTTTAGACAGAACTGAACTCAAGAAGAACTTAGAAGTATAGGCACAGCATTGGGAGGAAAGGCATTGAGAGTAAGAGCATTGTTGCAACTTCAGAGCAGGAAGAGAGAGCAAGATTAGAAGGAGAATGCAGAGTGGAATAACTTAGAAACTATAGGTAACATAAAATATTAAGAAAGCAAGGTACAGAATGCAGAGGGAAAGAGGAAAATAGATGCTACAGAAAGCAAATGTAGCAGGCAGGCTTCTCCTTACTATTAGATAGAACAGGTCCCATGGTAAGGACAAGGCAGGCTTAGTCTTAATAAAAGGGACAAAGCTTTTTTCTTACAAACATGGATTTAATTCATTTATAATTAAAAGGGTAGAAGCCTTTTCTTTCTCTGTGCAATAAAGATTGGAGGACACTTTTCATCCAGAATGAGTGAGTTCTTTCTGCACCAGTGCTTGGTCTTTTGTTCCATATGCATATGTAAGTTTGGATGTGTGTGTAAGTATATAACTGTGAGAATGTATGCATGAGTGTGTGTAAGTATGCAAGCTGAGCTCAACTGGGTTTGAATGGGAATGTATATATGAGAATGAATGAATCTGTATATGAATTTACGTGAGATTATGCATATTCGCTTATAAAAGTTTTCCTTCTGCAAATGTTATTCTCTTCTCCTGGTTCAATAGAAGTTTATTGCTCCAAACTTCCCCGCTAGTCCAACAAGCAAGAGACACCTGGACAATAGGGAAAAGGCACTAGTAATTGATCCTTTACTTAATCTCCTGCTCTTTTAGTATGAGGGGCTAAGTGCCTGAGACTTCAGCCTCTGTCCTCAGAGGAACACAGAAGGCAGGTCAGCTACAATAGCATAAGTTAGACTTAGATAAAGAAACATTTTATTGTTATACAGCAACCCTAAAAATCTCATAAGACAAAGTCTTACTCCCAAATTTTGTAAGACAAATACTCTCCACCAACACTCTTCCTCCTCTGCTGCCTCAAGAAGAACCAACAAGGAAGAAGAAACCCCCTGCTTGGGCCAGCCCCTGACAGACACCTTTGCCCCCTCAAAGGAGCTGCAAACCCACCCAGCTCTTACAGTCCCTTCTCCAAATCTTCCATTACCCACCTTATTCTGCCCCCCCCCGACCCCCACCCTCCGCTCAGTCCAATGGTTAGCTGCAAGAATCCACTTCTGTACTTGTTAGGGTCCAGCAGAGCCATCAGGAGACAACCATATCAGGCTCCTGCCAGCAAGCACTTCCCTGCATCCACAATAGTGTCCAGGTTTGGTAACTGTATATGGGATGGATCCCCAGATGGGGCAGGCTCTGGATGGCCGTTTCTTCTGTCTCTGCTCCACACTTTGTCTTCATACTTCCACCCATGAGTATTTTCTTCCCCCTTCTAAGAAGCATTGAAGAATCCACACTGCTCTTCCTTCTTCTTGGGCTTCATATGATCTGTGAATTGAATCTTGGGTATGCCAAACTTTTGGGCTAATATTGACTTATCAGTGAGTGCATACAATGTGTGTTCTTTGTTGACTGAAATACCTCACTCAGGATGATATTTTCAAATTCCCTCCATTTGCCTGCAAATTTCATCAAGTCATTGATTTTAATAGCTAAGTAGTATTCCATTGTGTAAATGTTCCACATTTTCTGTATCCATTTCTCTGTTGAGGAACATCTGGGTTCTTTCCATTCTGGCCATTATAAATAAAACTGCTATGAACATAGTGGAGCATGTGTCCTTGTTATATGTTGGAGTATCTTCTGGGTATATGCCCAGGAGTGGTATAGGTAGATCCTCAGGTAGTACTATGTCCAATTTTCTAAGGAAACACCAGACTGATTTCCAGAGTGGTTTTACTAGCTTACAATTCCACCAGCAATGGAGGAGTGTTCCTCTTTCTCCACACCCTCTTCAGCATCTGCTGCCACCGGAGGTTTTGATCTTAGCCATTCTGATTGGTGTGAGGTGGAATCTCAGGGTTGTTTTGATTTGCATTTCCCTGATGACTGAGGACACTGAACATTTCTTTAGGTGCCTCTTGGCCATTTGTGCTTTCTCAGTTGAGAATTCTCTGTTTAGCTCTGTTCCCCATTTTTTAATAGGGTCATTTTGTTCTCTGGAATCTAACTTCTTGAGTTCTTTGTATATATTGAATATTAACTCACTATCTGATGTAGGATAACTAAAGATCTTTTGTCAATCTGTTAGTTGCTGTTTTTCCCATTTCATAAGCTTTTCAATTTCATGAGGTCCATTTGTCAATACTTTAGAGCATAAGTTGTTGGTGTTCTCTTCAAGAAACCCCCCCCAGGCCCCGTGCCTATATGTTTGAGATTTTTCCCCAATTTTCTCTATTAGATTCAGTGTATCTCATTTTATGTGGAGGTCCTTGATTCCCTTGGACTTGAGCTTTATACAAGGAGATAAATGTGGTTCAATGTGCATTCTTCTACATGTTGACCACAAGTTGAACCAGCACCATTTGTTGAAAATGCTGTCTTTTTTCCACCGGATGATTTTAGCTCCTTTGTCAAAGATCAAGTGGCCATAGGTATGTGGGTTCATTTCTGGTTCTTCAATCCTATTCTATTGATCTACCTGCCTGTCTCTGTACCAATACCATGCAGTTTTTTGTTTGTTTGTTTGTTTGTGTGTTTGTTTGTTTGTTTTACCACTATTGTTCTACAGTACAGCTTGAGGTCAGGGATGGTGATTCCCCCTGAAGTTCCTTTATTTGTTGAGAATAGTTTTCTCTATCCTGGGTTCTTTTGTTATTCCAAATGTACTTAAGAATTTCTCTTTTTAACTCTATGAAGAATTGAGTTTGAATTTCAATGGGGATTGAGTGAAAGATCTTTATTTAATGAACTTCAAGTCTCTGAAGAAAGAAAACGAAGACCTCAGAAGATGGAAAAATCTCCTATGCTCATGGATTGGTAGGATTAACATAGGAAGAATGGCCATCTTGCTAAAAGCAATCTACAGACTCAATTCCATTCCTTATCAAAATTCCACTTAGTTCTTCTTGTTCATCACTTTCTTTGCTAGACTGAACACAGAATACATTTTTTCTGTTTCAAAAATTAAAACTTATATTCATGTTGCAATGTCAGGACATATTAGAAAAATGACAGAATAGTCTATTTTAGTGTCCGAAGTCAAGGCCAGAGCACCTGGAAGAGATGGGTCTCCAGGTGCCCATCAGATCAGCATAACTAGAATTTGGGTCATTAACTATTGGCAGCTAATAGAAAAGGTTATAGTCACTGTGTCAGAGCTGTTCAATGAACCATACCCTTTAGGATTAATGAAGTATTAAGTGTATGGTCTCTAACCCAGGAACCAATAGGAGTAGAAACATAATGGTTAAATAATTGCAATACCTTTTAATATTCTTCACTCCTATGTGTTTTACTAACTGGAATTCAAGCATGGAACGCATTACAGAGCTTTCAAAGAGAGGGTATGTGAGAATGTCAGCAGGGCTAAAGAGTGGCAGCTAGTGCTCAGATAGGAGCTTCCACATGGTTTCTATCTGTAATCAACTGTGAGATTTGTAAAATTCTAGACTCATCATGTTCCACCTCATACAGCTGTAAAGACAAGAGACACAGAAAATTTTATTATAGCTTTTTAAGGGGTGGACAGCAAACTTGGTGCTGGGGTTGTTGCAATTCACAGGACTACTGATTTATGCTGCTGGTGTTGAAAATGTTGGTACCTTTGGTTATGAAAGTGAATAGCATTTTACTGATCATACAAAATATTTTCCTATAGAAAGGGAACAGAAAATTAAAAGTAAAAATGCAAACAATTGAGGAGGAATATTACAGAACCTAAAACAAACCAGCAAACAAACAACTTTAAATATTAGAGAGGGCTGTGGAGACAGTTTATTTGTTAAAAGCACTAACTGTTCTAGTAGAGGACCAGAGTTTAGTTTCCAGCACTCAAAGGGGAATTTGTAATCTGCTGTAATTTTATGTCCAAGAGATTCAACAGCCAATTACAATTTAAACTCTGAAATGTTGTGAAATACAGCAACATCAATGAATACATGAGTACTCAAGAGTTGGTTTCCTATAACAAGCCTTTTTCAAAGATTTATTTTTCTTTATCTGTGTGACTATGTCTGTGGCATAGAGCAAGTGAATGCACCATGCACAGAAAGTAGGAGAGGGTGTTTGACATTCTGGAGCTGCTGTTACTAGTGGGTATGAATGTCCCTAATATAGGTGCAGAGAAGAAAACTTGGGTCCTCTGGAGATGTATCAGTCTGAGCTATATCTCCAGTACCTGTAACAACTCATGCAGTACACATCAAGTTTATTAGCCTCTAGTTTGTACTTATTGTTTAAAATAAGGTGCATAAGATTGGCATCTTCTATGACACTTTATTTATTTATTTATTTATTTATTTATTTATTTTAGTCACTTTACATCTCAATCACAGTCCCCTCCCTCCTCTCTTCCCAGTCCCACTTTTAAAAATTCCTCCCCCGTTGTTCCCACCTTTTCTTCTCAGAGAAAGTGTGTTCCTCTTGGTATCCCCACACCCAGTAGCATCTAATTCCAGCAGGTCTAGAGACATTCTCTCTCACTGAGGCCCAACAAGGCAGTTCACACAGTGGGGAAGGGGATCCAATGGAAGAACAGAGATGGAGACAGCCCCCATTCCATTTGTTAATGGAAACTACAGAAATACCAAGTTACACATTTGCTACTGATTTGTACATGGTCTAGGTCCTGTTTCTCCGTGTTCTACAGCTATGGCTTGTTTCCCATCTAAAAGCCCCAGGGCAAAAAAGTAACAATCACATCCAAGAGGAAAAAAAGACAGAAAATAATCAAAATCAGGGCTGAAATCAATCAATTAGAAATATGAAGGAAGCAAGTGGAGAGGACCACAGTGAGACAGAAGGACAGAGAGATTCCTAATTGGGGGTCTCCACTGGGGTCTCCCTAGGATATATGAAAGTCTGATGTCTCCCCCCCCACCCTATGGAAAAGGAGGAAGAAAAGATTGTAAGTATCAGAGGGGTTGGAGGATAGAGGAGAGCATAGCCCACTGAATCAACTAAGCAGGGCTCACATATGCTCACAGAGAATAAGGTTGAAAACTCTGGTCTGCATGGTTCTGCACCAGATCTTCTATGTATATGTTATATCTGTTAGCATGGTGTTTATATGGGACTCCTAACAGTAGGAGCCCGTGTATCTCTGACAACTTTGCCTGCTTTGAAACACTCTTCCTCCAATTGGATTTTCTTTGAAGCCTCAGTGTGAGGGATTTTGTGTTGCCTTAATTTTATCTTGATTTGTATTGCTTGACTCTAAACTCTTGATGGCCTATTTTTTTTTTCTAAAAGGGAAATGGATAGGGTTTGTGTCTGTGGGAGAGAGAGATGGGGGTAGCCGAGAGGAGTGGGGGGAGGAGAAACTATCATCTGGATGTATTATGTGACAGAAGAATCAATGTTCAATAGAGAACAGACTGTACTAAAATAAAATTAAAGTATTAAAAGTAAAGAACTCTATTCTTGGGACTGCCCACAGTAGGAACATAAAAATGCTTCTAAAACATCTTTAAAAATGGTTTGTCTTGAAAGCTTACCAGCATTCTCACAACTGAGGGATACTTTCCAGTCCCACTAGTACTGAGTTCAACAAAATGGTCAGAAAGTATATAGAGGCAACATGGAGGCTTCCAGTAGAAAGAAGAATTCAGACTGTGTTTGAAAGCCACTCTTAAAAGCAGTGGGAGTCCAAATGCATCCTTCAAGGTCTTTCCAAGACCTTAAAAGAAGACAGAAAAGCAAGGATGTGTCGAGAAAACCAGTGAGAATGGCAAAACACAAGCAGAACAGAACAGACAGAAGGGACACATCTGTTTGGGCCCAGGCAACCTCCTAGTATGAATTTGTTATAGTCTTTGAGTCAAATATTCTCACCAAAGGATAGACACATTACCCACAGAGAGAAGGCTGTTCCATTTCTAGAGATAGTGTGCATAATAAATAATAATTCTTCGGCTTCAGCACCACCCACTGTCTTCACTGTGTGGCATGCTGACACTGTTCACAGGCCATATCTCAGACCAGCTGGAGAACATCATGTGCATCAACAAACTTCTCACAGTGCTTTTCAGAGATACACGTTTTTATCGTCATGTTATTGCGTAGAAACTGGGGACTCGCCTATAAATGTTTACATAGATCGCATTAAGTTTGCTTGACAGGGATTTAGTAATTCATCTTCATTGCCTGCCTGTGACGATCACAAAATCAGATGGAAGTTAATATAGCAGATCTCTATTCTTTTATTTGAGGACTATGGACAAGTAACAAGGACACTGCCTAGCCACTCATCCATAAAATTGAATTGTGTTAAAATCAAATCTATAACAAACAGGAGACTTATAAATAAATCATCCTGAAAGGCTGAGCGTCATATCTGAGAGTTAGAATTCCTATGAAAATACCAGCTGGGGGTAATAATTAGAGGCTGTGCTCGTGTGAGAATGGGAGAAGAAAATCAAGACTGAAGCCTTCTTATCGATGAACATAGGTACTTGGCAAAGCTTGTTGCCTGAGCAGCAGGAGAGAAGACTTCAATGGACAAGCTTGATAAAATTTAGCTAGTGTGATAACCAATGTGGAAGACATAAAGAAGCCAGGTGGATTCCTGATGTTTGGTTTAGGAACACACCCACACCCACAAGCTATTTGCTTATCTATATGTTGTTTTTGTTTGTTTTTGTTATTGTTATTGTTATTGTTTTTGATGCTGATGAATGACACGCCCAAGCAAGCTACCCTGGCCATCTTCCATGGTCCTCACTTCTGTCTTGGCCTTGAACCATCACCTTGATAGAGATGGCCCTGCTGATTACACTTCTGAAGTTCTCAAGTAGGGAGAAAGCCTGAGAGCCTACTGTTAGGACAAGTCCAGCTCTAGTTGTTACATGCACTGGATTAGCAATATTTACATGCTGAAGGGGTGGGCATGGCCAGCCTCTGCTTCCATTAAACTCATTAGATCCACTAGAGTAGTTAGTGTAGAGTTTCTTCCCATTTTATCCTCAGAGATCTCCAAATATTTTGTCCTGATGTGGAGCTACACAGTATACTGAAAAATGTGGCCCACATTTGATTTAAAGGGTTTTGTAAATTACTTAGACATTGGCTATTTCAAAATTTTATGTCTGTGCATGTGTGTGTGTGTGTGTGTGTGTGTATGAGTATGTGTATATAATTGTTCCACCAGAAAATTCACATTTCCAATTTTGTTTCTTCCTCCAGCCAGTCCTAAATATTTGAATTACCAGAAGCATTTTTTAGTTGAGTTTACCCTATGATAATAGCCTTATTTTTAACAGTTCTCTTAAACTCAATTACCCACTCTAGGTTCATTTATTCCCATATCACGCTGAGTAAATCTGCCTACATTGCATTTTCAGACCAGACTGTAACATTATTCAGCAGATTGGTTTTTATTTTTTTGGTCAGATGCTTAAATACTTTGCTACAGTTAATTTTACAGAACTATTTCTCCATAGAAGTGTACACCACAAAAGCAGATGCCAGGAAAGGCATTGGACTGGCATATTTTGTAACTGTGATTTCTTACTAAATGATGATATGCGAGTGAGTTGTATGGCTACCTTATGAGTAACACTATCTGCCCACAAAGGCTACATGTTACATGTTTTCACTCATTTTTACTGAAAATTTCACATTTAGTACAGTTGCTAGTAAAATTTACATTGTTCCTTTACCATTAGGATCAGAAATACATGATTCAGATTTAATTATCTTTCCTCTAAGTTCAAGGTTCATTCCTGAACAGTGCATGCGATCCTACTTATAGACAGGTCTCTAAGAAAAGAACTTACATATATGTATTGTTGAATAATAATTCTATAATGCTTTAGAAATGCATTTTTTGTATTGTAAATAAGTGATACCAGAGTATTTGGAAGTCAAGAAAAGGGCGTTTCGGTAACCATCCCTGCTGAACAACCTGGATGACAGATGTCACAGGACAAAAAACAGGAGGGCAAAGGACTATTCTCCAAATTCTGACACTGTTTTGTTCTACAACACAAGAAGAAAACTGGAAATACTTTCTTCAAAGTTTATTAATTTTATTTATTTTATTTTACTTTTTTTTTCTAGGACAAAGTTTCCATCCATAGCCTTGGCTATCCTGGAACTCACAAAGACCTGCCTGCCTCTGTCTCCCAAGTGTTGGAATTAAAGGCATCTATTGCCACCTTTGTGTTAGTTTTAAGTCATGCATATTCCTGTGCAGTGGATCCTTAAAATGTAAACAACTGATTATCGATTTTTGGGTAGAGGAATAGCTTAAATTAATGGACAACAATAAGCAAATTAATATGACTATATTATAAAGTAAAGAAAAATAAATAAATACAAACAATTCACTCAGGAGTGGTGGGATGTGCTTCTGAGGGTCCTATTGGTACCTGGTGCTTTCACAAATCTTGCCCTGCACTTCACAGAGATTATCTCAAATTTCTTCCCATTGCTACTGGCCAAAATAAATGGGCCCACTGCTGTTTGACTTCAGCCAATGCAATTTTTACTTTTACAGAACTTACTGGGCCTGGGAACACAAGCCTAGGAAGAATCATCAAGCTTGATTATGTTAAAGTATATGATAGGTACAGAAACACAGTGGAAAGAACTCAAGGTGGAAGAAACTGGAGCTGTCATGAGTAACTAAGCTGAGAGATATCTGGGTCATTGAAAAGCAGAACAAGACCCACAGTAGTTGTCTGAGCTTGTGTTCCCTGTGGCTATGCCCAAGGCAAGGATTCAAAAGCAAGCAGCTCCTTTAGGAAAGAATGCAACTAAGAGAAAAGATTATGTTTTCAGGCCACTTACTACTGTGAGTGACAGGAGGTTGATTCCCTATGGGGAACTTGAGAAGTTAGTGATGCACACCTCACAGATTGGGAAGGACCTCAAGTGTTTGTGGGCTGGCTTCTGTTGGACGTTGAAATTTGAGGGTATCAATTCTGAGTAGCTGTATTCTATAAGTCAGGTAGGCAGAGCCTTCTGTGGGAGTCATGTATGGGAAGATAATGAGGTTCTCAGGAAAGGGACTGCAAATGGCTTCAGAGAAATTTACATATAATGGCACACAGCACAAAAACAGGACACCTTTAGGATAAAATACGGTATAGTGTGCTTGTATATGTAACGTCAGCAGGAGGAGAGCTTATAGATCTTGCAATGAACCTGAATTAACTCCCCAGTACCCAGACACATAACTCTAGCTCCAGGGGAAACTGATGCCTCTTCTACCCTTCATGGTCAAACACCATGTGCACAAACCCACACACATATTTAAGTGTCAGTTATAAGAACATAGTATTAGTGAAACATTTCGTTCCCTCTTCTTTTTCTGTTTTAAAATTTTACAAGAAGCAAAAAAATGGAGAGCTTTGTTCCACAAGTAGTTTTCTTTGTTCAGGAAAAACTAGATTTTAAAAGGATTTCAATGGTGAATACCAAAAAGCTAGCTTGACCCAATATGTTTAAGTTGTCAGTCGATGAGAATGTTTTCCTTTTGTAAGCTATAGAATGTTTTACAGAGAGTCCTTCACTTCTCATGAGGCTTTGTCGGTGGACCAGAGCCAAGAGGTGTCTCCCCTAAGCTATGCTCAGTATTAAACATGCTCATACTCAGAGATGCACAGCATGTCTGATCTGTGTGTGGCTAGTGGAAGATCTTATTTTAAAGCTATACAAATTGTTAATCATTTATCTTCAGATTTACAAATTTTTCATTTATTATATTTATAAATTATATTTAATCTATAAAGGAAAATTAGTCAACAATGAAAGAAAATGCCATGCATATGATTTAAAATGCTATGAAAGCCAAAATTAGCTAGTTCATATTTTGACCTTACATAGATGACATACATAGATTTTTCTGTGAATTCAATATCATGATAGAAATGACTCAAATACAAAGTTTCTTAAAATCAGATTCATGTGTTTTATAGAGTTAGAGTTTAGTTTTGTTTATTGTTTTTGATTTTTGTATAAATGGAATACCCTTACATTTGTACAAAATGTTTTAACGTAATTCCTGTATCTGTTTATGATCAAAACAGACTATAATTCTGCTCCCAATGCTGTTAACAGTCAGCTGTGCCATATACTAAATAATAAAAACTAATACAATGCAGCCGTAGCAGGCTTCATGTTGCTACTAACCTTAATGGTCAAACATGCTTATGGTTCTGATATCATAGCCCAGTGGCACTATAGCCATCTTGGATAAAATACAATACTCTATGATATCCTTACAAAGATGAAATTGCTTGTAATACAGATCTCTGCGAATGTCCCCATCACTTAATGTTCCATAGCTTTTTCCATCTCAAACAGCAGGAGAAACTCTAGAAGAAGACAAAGCAGAAAATGAAAGCAGAGGGTTTCATCTTGAAGCAGATATTTGGAATGTCTCAACTAAGGATCCGGTAAACTCACTGAATATGAGCAAGCAGTCAACTAAGTAGCTATGAAATAATCCCCTGGACAAATTAAATGCTCAACGAAAAAGCCCTGAAGCAGTAATCTTAGTCCTGTATGACAAAGTCAACCCGGACAGAGAGACGGCAGCTTGGATATTTTAATAGTGATACTGACATCTGTGAGAAAGGAACAGAAAGGCCTTGGGGTGTTTCTTTCAAGGAGTAGTGTGCTGTCACATTTGAGGAAAATTACTCTGTAACTATGTGAGAAACAATGTGGATATTTACTCAGGTGAGATAAAATGATAATTTTATCAAGAAGCAGGAACCAATAGACATGACAAAGGTAGTTGCAGTGCAAACAGATTTTAGGACAGGTGGCAGAATTCCATCAGAAGCAGTTTTATGTCTGAGTAAAGGAAAGGCAGAAGAATGACCCCAAAGTGACCCGAGCAGTGAGAAACAGAGCCTCAACAATAACCCAGGAATCACAGAAGGAAAAGAAATCAAGTGACACCACTCAGTGTTTAATTTTGAGAAACCTGTTAGCTGTCTGAGAATTCCATAATCAGTTGCATAAATGAGTGTGAAAGACAGGGAAGGGAACTGGGAGGAAATACATGCCTATTATCAGGGTGAGTGAGACACACAGCTTAACATTATGCAGCGCTATTTGGAACCAGACAGAGTGTTGGCTAGCATGAAACATAAACACACATGTATATAGCAGAGGCTCTGACTATAGATGTGTCTTTGGTGGACAATACAACACTGAGGTTCATGTTGATAGACAGTCATGAACCAGAGGGAGCCAAACTGTTCAATTTGATTTCCCCCAGAACTCTGTTTCCCCTCTTAGCTTATTGTTAGCCAGACTTTAAGGCTCTGAATACCTTCCACTGTGTCACACATCACTGAATGTGATCATCCCTTTATGCCCTGATATGACGCCATTAGTGTTTGATCCTACCTAGAAAATGGATCTGAATAGCTCCTAGTTCCACAAGTCTTCACATTTCTGTCACAGATGTCTCTGAGAGTGAAGTCATTTCTGATCCATTAGCTGTGGATAAAGCATGATTCTAAAACCCTCAGAGTTGTGTACATACAGACTGGAAAGCTATTTTCTCTGTGTGCTCTGCCTGTGGTTCTAACACTGCCTGCCTTCTTAGGTTACACAGATGGGAGCCACATGGGGTTTCCTGATCCATCACAAGCTCTGTGTCCTCACACTCTGCCAACATTTTCCACCCAGTTCTTGCCTCTATCCTCACTCCCTGATTTTCTGTGAGCAGATGTCTTACTCCCCAGTGTCCCTTGGAAGGATCTCATTAGATCTCACCTATCTTGCCATTCATGACTTTATGTTGATATTTTCATATCCCTGCTAGGTGTGGCCTTTGAACCCTGTGCCCTGTCCTCAATGCATGCTATTCTTCAATATAATAATTTTATGCATTTCTGTATACAAATATGACATCAGCATGCAATGTCTCTCAAAGCAACAGAATGGAGGTGTCTGAAGCAATGACTGTAGCATAAAAAGATGGTTGTGCATAATCTTAGTTTGGCCTTTTATGATTATGTAGACCAAGCTGCATTACTAAAAACAAAATGAGACAATTAATGCATTCTAAACATTTACATTATAAAAATACTCAACTTGTCCATTTCCTACTTTTTTATTTGTTTTGTGTACAAAATGGGCACTCACTATGGAACCCTAGCTAGCCTGGAATGCCCTATGTACAACAGACTTGTTTGAACTCCCAGAGATCCACCTACTTCTGTCTCCCAGCCTATACCTTTCTATTTTATTAAAATAGTCTTAGTTCCCATCTTAGCACACTGTATTTCATCTACTCGGCAATCTCAATAATACACAGATTATTCTTAAATGAACGTGAAAGTATTCTTTTTACATTTATTCTGTAAAAAAATTCATTTCTGAAGTAGACCTTTGCCTGCATTATTTCATTTTTCTCAGGTAAAGACAAATCTCTTGAACTTAATGTATGCTTCAGAAATCTGTACAAAAGTATAGTCATGGTCCCTGTTTTGAAATATTTGAAAGGTTAAAAAAGTTTGTGAATTCTGCAGATTTGGGCCTCAACAAACATTTAGTTAGATGAAAACTGTGGTTAATTACAACCACAAAGATAATTACATTAAACCGTGTATCTAGGATATGATGAGATGGCTCAAAGTTAAGAGGGAATACTGCTCTTGGAGAAGACACATGAGTGGCTTCTAGCACCCACCAGCTCATAGCCGTCTCTAAGTCCAGTTACAGAATATCTAGTACTGTCTTCTTATCTCTGTGGTTTTTAGGCACTCCTGGTAGTACACACACATAAAATTAAATGAGTTTAAAAAGTATTTTTAACACCTTTAATATGTGAAATGTTATAACACTAAGGAAAGGCTCAGTAGTTCAGAGTTCTTGAAGCTTTTATAGAGAGCCTCCTTTCACTTCTCAGCATATAAATGGTAGCTCCTAAAGGTATGTAAGTACAGTCCCAAGTGATATGATGACCTCATCATGCCTGCACAGGATCTGTAGCATATGGTACGTAGACATACATGTAGGGAAATCAGACATACCCAAAAACACAATAATCATTAAAACACAAAACAAACATGCAGAATTTCCAGTCTATAGGTAATTGTGATAGAAATAAAATTTCTTTATTCTTAAAGTTCACATTGTCTTTTTTGCTGCCTCACATTTGTAAATAATTTTGTGTTGGAAACACTATTTTCTGTGGCCAAAATTTAATTTTAGAGCAACTTTACTTTTACTCTTGGCTACAATTCTAAAGTAACTCTTTAGATAAAGGTCTAAACTCTGGAAATGTCTGTGACAGGACAGAAAGACAGGATTAAGTAAGAGGATGCAAGGGCAAAATAAGTTCCTCACCACTGAGCTGCCTTTCTTGCTAGCTCAGGGCATGAGTGTGCTAGGCAGACAGGACAGCACTCAGTGGAAAACAAAAAAAAACAAAAACAAAACAAAAAAAAACCAAAACATGGGTCATTAATTGTTTCCCTTTAATTAGTAAGAAACATTACCCAAATTCCTGTTTATAGTCTGTCTGACATCTCAGAATAAATCAATGGCCATATCTGTTTGAATTAATCAGTGTCTTGATGCATTTAACAAGGTATAACTAAATAGCACAATGGAGTTTGTGAATCAAACTCTCATCAGTGGTGGAGAGTCCTAGTCTCATATTAGTTTAAAAAAATCTCTGCTTCCCACTAGTTACATTGTATAATTTATTTATACTTTGTTTTCGTTACAATTGAAATGAAAGCCTGACACTATTACTGATGTCATGGTACGCTTACAGAGAGGAGCCTAGCATGACTGTCCTCTGAGAGGCCCAACAAGCAGTTGACTGAGACAGACACAGACACTTACACCCAACCATTGGGCCCCTGTGATTGAAATAAGGAAAGGCTGGAAGAAGCTAAGGAGGAGAGCAACACCATAGGAAGACCACAGTCTCAACTAAGCTGGACACCGAAGATCCCTTAGACACTGAGTCACCAACAAGGCAGAATAAAGGAGCTGGTCTGAGGATGCGCAACACATATACAGAAGAGAACTGCCTGCTCTGGCCTTACTGGGAGAAGATGTGCCTAATCTTCAACAAATTGGAGGCCCCAGGGAGGAGGGAGGATGGGGCATCTTCTTGGAGACAAGGAGGGAGGGAGGAACAGGATGAGGAACTGTGGGAGTAGGAACCTGAAGGGTGGGTAACAACTAGACTGTAAAAAAAAAAAAAAATAGAAATAATAATAAAAAAATGAGAAGAAATGAAGAAGCTGAATGGGTCTTTCCAGAAACTGTACTACAGTTGTTCATTTGTATCCTGGTAATACTGATTATACTCTACAGGATCAGCCTTATGTTCATAATGTAATGTTAAGTCCCAGTGTGTAATGGAGGGTCAGAAGCTTCCCTTAGTGCTGTGGGAAGCCTTCTTCAACAGATGTCTTATTCTTCGAGATGTCTAACACTGCACACATTTGTCTCTTGTAAAGGTCAGTGGAATCTTTCCAGGAAAAGGCCACATCTGACTCATTATCATATATATCTCTGAGCCTTGTGTCAGATAGAGATCAGTCAGAGGAAAAAATAGATGGTGCTGTAATTATATTATATGATGATGCATTGCCATTATTGTGCTTTCTCCATTGTTCCATTAATTGTACTCGTTATCCTAATAAATGATACATATCTTTATAAAGACCACTCCTAAAATCACATGTCCAAGTGCAATTAGCAGAATTAAGTTCAAGCAGGTACCTCCTTATTCCTCCTTCTAGGAAACATCAACTGTCAGCAGGATCCATATCTTGGGAGTATCTGATAAATAGTCACAGCTCCTCTGATAAAGATGTTGGCTGTTATGATTTGGCCATTTTCCACGTCCTCTTCTAAATTCTCATGTCAAAGAGTGTAGATCCTAGGCTTCTAAGGGATCTTCCCATACCTGATTCCTAATATACTCTTTTTTATATGCTTACAATTTACTCTATTATAATGAGTTTATCCATCAAATAATTCACTTAATATATGAAAAGATATGAAAATTTTAATTTATAATTCAACATTGATATTGGATAGATGATGTGACAGTTGTGATTAAATACTGAAGCAGCAGAGGCCTAAGTTTGCTCCCATTGTTGTGCCAGGAAGCATTCATGAACCCTTAGAAGACCACCAAGGAGTTGTTTCCAATGGAATAGCATTAGAGTCTCTTTATTACAAGCTCAGGCTTGGGCTTTCCTCCAACCCAACTCTGCCACAACAGGACAGAACAGGAAGTGGAGGGAAAGCAGCCTCACCCATAGCAGGACAAGGTTTTATAGGAAATAGAAGTAAGTGGGAAGAGGTGGTCTATCCTGGTGAGTATTTAACTGAATATCTGTTGTAATATGGCAAGTGGGTGCTCTGAAGCAAGAGCTTATACAATCAGGAAGAGTCTGAAAGTACATCTGAAACAATCAGACTAATCGTTGATTAACTATTGCTAGGAAGTAGCTAGGTAGTAACTCTGCAAAGGACAAGCTAATTTTTAAGGAGTCCTTCCTGGTAAAAGGGTGCACCTTGGGTTCTGCTGCAGATCAAGTTCTCAGGCTTTTTTTTTTTCCTTTAAGATGGAGGCTGGTCCCAAGATGGAGTAGGTTTGGCCTCTCACCAGCACCTTCATTTGCAATTCCAGCTCTAGGGGATCCAGCAATTTCTTCAGGATTCTAAAGTCACTGAATTCATGCACAGGCACACAATATACACATAATTAAAAAAAAAAATAAACCTTACCATATCCTTTAAAATTGGAGACAAATAAATCATCATTTAAATAATTCAATATTATAACTATAATTTGAAACAACTTAGTACTATAATGTGGCCTGAAAATAATCCAAGATATGGTTGGAAACTATTACACTAAGGGAAAATTTAAAAATCAATCATTCAAACAGTCAATCAATCAATCAATCCATTGAACAAACAACCCACCACAAATAGGCACATTTCTCTTGCTGTCATAATAAAAAATGAAATTTACTTAATTACCTGTGTGAAATATTTGCCCCAAAGCTATGTTTTCTCTCTCCTTAAACATCTTTATTTCAATAAAATGCTACTTCCTGTGGACCAGATATCACTCTATTTAAAACCTAAACTTTTTCTCAACTGACAAGGACAGCCATTCTAGATATGAAAATTAGGAACAAGGTCACAAAATTGAATTTCCAACAGTGTGAGAGAAATTGTTTTCTAAGCGTCATTTACATAACTATTGAGAAAGAACAACATCAGGCTGACAAGTTTCTTTATTACAACAGAAAAGTATTAGTCTGTCTCAGAAGAGTAGCATATAAAAGGTTACAAATAGAAGTCATATTAAAACAAATATGCAAATGTACACCTACATTCACACTCACAGGCACTCACACATACATACACAGAAAATAGCTCAAAATTGAACTATTGTTTGACTGAATAAGTGGGTTTTCAGAAAGTCTTCTAACTACTGTGATTTTCGCACTATCTATCACACAATATATGTTCTCAACTTTCTTTGAAATTTTAAGATTCCACAATCTTTTTATCAATTTCCATGAGTATACTAAGTAAGTAATAGTTGGTTATGTTCTTTTTGTTAAGGTCATGTGAGGTAGATTGTTAAGTTCAAAACCTAGACACATCAAAGAGTCCATAAACTATCTAGAGGGTTTGATTTGCAATAAATTTACAAGGTGATTCAATACCAGACATACAAAATGCCAGACATACACAATGGTGTCATCTGTACCAAAGTGACATAAGTATATTGGCAAAGAACAAAGAGTGAAAGAGGAAAAATGTATAATAACTGATTCATATAATCTCCCCACTAATTCAATCAGGAAATCTGAGCATAATTCAGAGAAAACAGTGTAGACACTATTCAAAACTAGGACATGGTTTTGCCTGAGCAGTGATGTGATGTCAAAGTGCAGTTACCAGGAAATGAGGTAGTGAGCAGTGGCCATTGTGGCTTAATTTGGGTTTCAGAAATGATTCTACAGATGTCAATAACAGCCTAGCTGCCCATTATATAGAACCCCAGTGTGAAATACTCCATCATGAAGGATTCTCCTTCTTCAGGAGGAGAGATGGCTACAGTCTATGTGATCCACCATTCCAGACTTCCATATCTCTCTGTGTTAAATAAGGATGCTTAAGGGTAACCAGCAGACCAGTTATAGTTCGTCTTCTGAAAGAGTCACAACAGATCATGTCATACTTTCAACTTCTCAGGACATCCTTACAGACCAGTCACAGGTCCAACTTCTGACGGATTCATAGTGTACCACTCATGCCTCCAGCTTATGAAAGAGTCCCCACAGATCAGCTATTCCTACAGATTCCGAGAGAGTCCTAACAGAGCACTCACAGTTTCTGCTTATCTGGGACTTCTGGCAGACCACTTCATATTCCCACCGTCTGAAAGAGTTTTGACAGAATGAAAGGATAGATGGGGAACCACACCTTTGTTTCCCGACATTTTATAGTAATAGGAAGTACAACTGTAGGGCCATCATTGTTATTATAGAGATGGTTGAACATTCATGAAGAGATTTGCAACTTGTACCTGGCAGGAGCTTAGGCTTTCCTGGAGTGGGAAGGCCGAGATCTTCCTGTTTTGCACAGAAGAAAAGCCTCAGAAGTCCCAATGTACTTCCTGTTGTTGAAGAAACAATATGGCCCCAGCTTGTGCCAGCCTTATTCAGCATATGAAGGGATGTTTTAGGTATCCTCTTAGAATTTACTGCCATTCTCATTTAAGTGTTCAAGAGCATTTATAATCTCAAAACCCATATGAATCCTATACAAGAAATCTGCATTTCAAACTAGGATGCATATAAATCATCAAGGATATAGTCCCAAATGAACAATGACAAATTTTGTTGTGGATGGGCCTGATGCTGTCTGTGTGTTGATGCTAATTCCGCTTTCCTGGGAGGGGTTGTGGACAAGGACAAAGTCATACTCTGGTGACTTCTTGTGAATCAATCCACTAATAAATAAAGGAGCCGATCACAGTGTGAGTAGGTGGGACTTCCAGGTTGGAAAGGGGAAGAGAGGAAGCAGGAGAGAGTTAGGATCTTTTTGGACAGGGATAACTTGAGGACAAGATGTTGCTACAATGAGTTTCTCCCTGTTTAAGTGGCAGATCTGTTAGGATTCTCCACTGGAGGAATTAGATTTAATAAGGCTACAAGATTAAGATTTTAGTTGCTACACCCAGAGATTGAGTTACTATTGTTTCTGAGATAGGTTTGTGTTTTCCTTCATGCGGTATCTCCTTCAGGTTCAAGAGAGAAAGGTACGACTACAAAGTGTGGGTTTGCCTGAGGGTCACCATAAAGGTCATGGGGGATTTGAAGCATGGGATTGGCATGGTTGCAACCCACCAGTGGAAACATAGCAAGTTGGGTGGAGAGAGAGATTCTGGAGTTCTGAGTCAGTCTCCAAGAAATAAAAACAGGTTGCCCATTGCCTGCAGTGCATAGCAGGCCAGGTTGCTGGGGCAGAGTTTCAGGCACAAGCATGGCAATGTGCTGGTTCTGGTTCTTTTTATTATTTCCTGCAACAAAAATTTTTCCCCATTTAACAAATAGTTTGAGGTAATTTCTAACTCCACATAACTGTTAAACTTTCTAACTCACCATCAGTGTACTCACACAGGAATGTCTGGCAAAGAGTGAATGCAAGGGATAAGTGTTAGTTAAGCACAACTGTCATTCCTGATTCTTGGATTAAGGAGCTCGCTGACAGTCTTCTCAAATAGTACTTTTTAATTTAATTTTATTTTTGATACCTGGGTAGTATATATCCATCAGTCTCTCTCATTCCCACTATTTTAAACTCCTCCTGTACCTACTTCTGAAACACATGATCTTGTTTTGTTTTTGTTACATGTGTATACATAATACATCTTTATGTATACAGATATGTATATATGTATATATCTTTTTTCAATGTACTGAGCCCATTTTTTGGTTTGTAAATAAATGTGAAATTCAAATAATACGAAGGAATTCTACAAGTATAGAAGCAATGACCAAATCAAGGAACTAAGACTTGGAGTTGTTAAATGGTTGATTACTACATACCAAGGAAGTTCACAAAGCATAAAGTCACACAAAATGATTTGATTTCCACATCAGTGACTACTCTGTTTCTGTTTTGATAACCTTGTTCATTTATATTTTATGAAAGTATTATGATAAATCTTTTCAAGATGTAAGTAGCATATAAATTATAAATTAGGGCACTAGTGCTGCTAGGCCAGAGAGTCTTCACGCATCAATTTAGCTGTGTGGCATTAAGTTACAGGACAAGTTACACACAAGATCTTTCCAAAATGAAAATTGTAATGGCGCTTGAAGTTGTTTCTTTCATTATTTTTTTCATTTTCTGGTTTGAAAAATACATATGACAATAATGTCAGTTCACCAAGCACATGGAAGGACGAATAATATAAAATATCTCGGCGTGACTCTAACTAAGGAAGTGAAAGATCTGTATGATAAAAACTTCAAGTCTCTGAAGAAAGAAATTAAAGAAGATCTCAGAAGATGGAAAGATCTCCCATGCTCATGGACTGGCAGGATCAACATTGTAAAAATGGCTATCTTGCCAAAAGCAATCTACAGATTCAATGCAATCCCCATCAAAATTCCAACTCAATTCTTCAACGAATTAGAAGGAGCAATTTGCAAATTCATTTTGAATAACAAAAAACCTAGGATAGCAAAAACTCTTCTCAAGGATAAAAGAACCTCTGGTGGAATCACCATGCCTGACCTAAAGCTTTACTACAGAGCAATTGTGATAAAAACTGCATGGTACTGGTATAGAGACAGACAAGTAGACCAATGGAATAGAATTGAAGACCCAGAAATGAACCCAAACACCTATGGTCACTTGATCTTCGACAAGGGAGCTAAAACCATCCAGTGGAAGAAAGACAGCATTTTCAACAATTGGTGCTGGCACAACTAGTTGTTATCATGTAGAAGAATGCGAATCGATCTATACTTATCTCCTTGTACTAAGGTCAAATCTAAGTGGATCAAGGAACTTCACATAAAACCAGAGACACTGAAACTTATAGAGGAGAAAGTGGGGAAAAGCCTTGAAGATATGGGCACAGGGGAAAAATTCCTGAACAGAACAGCAATGGCTTGTGCTGTAAGATCAAGAATGGATAAATGGGACCTAATGAGTTCTCAAAGTAAGAGTGAATTACAGATAGTTTCCGTCCAGAGCTAAGTCTTAACACAATGCTCCGTGGTTTTGCTTTGTTAATTACTGCAAAGAATCAATTCTCTTTAAATACATGCAGTGATTTGATGTGCCAAGATGGATTAGAACCTGGTATTGAGGGCAGGAGGTGTTCTCCCTCCTTGGATGAGAAGGAGAGGGTACCACAGCTGTGTGAGGCGGGAATTGGGAAGAGACTTGGGTCTGTGATTTGGATGTAAAATGAATAAATAAATAAATAAATAAGATAAGATAAGATAAGATAAGATAAGATAAAAAAGACAGAGTCTAAGAATGTTTCAACCAATTCCATTCCTCTTTTTCTTTTGTCTAGTAACTTTTGTAGATGCAGTCAATAGCAATTTTGTTAGGAAGAGAGGGAAGGATGCTAATAGAATATTAAATGGTTTTGATTTTTGTTTTAATAACTAGCCATATTTCATGGGGGAAACACATGTGTAGCTCACAAGGTACTCCAGTTCTGGGATCTATTCAGTTCATATTAATGGCCTGAACAATAGAGATTACTAAAATTTAAGCCTCTCTGGCCTGTAACTTAATGCCACACAGCTAAATTGATGCTTGAAGACTCTCTGGCCCAGCAGCACTAGTGCCCTAATTTATAATTTATATGCTACTTACATCTTGAAAAGATTTATCATAATACATCATAAAACATAAATGAACAAGGTTATCAAAACAGAAACAGAGTAGTAACTGTGCAGAAATTACATGGTTTAGGTTTCTCTCATTCATTATTTACTGGATAGGATAATACCAATGGATGTCTTGAGAGATTTCTCAGTCTGATGCTTTCTAAGTTCATCTTTCAAATTGTCTATCTCGATAAAAAGAAAGAACAACGATGCTTTGTGCATAGAATGTTCCCCTCTTTGCACAATATTGTCTCTAAAGCCATGACAAATATTTCAGATGAATTGCTCAGCCATGAAATATTCATTAAAATCAGTCTCTTATGATAATTATGGTAGTCTCCTTTCTATGAATATAGCAAAGTATCCTTAGGAATCATTTCATTGACTTTTTATATCCTATTTGGTTTTATCCTAGGTGTCTAGACTATCTAGCTGCTGGCTCTTGGCCTTCAAGGCAGTGTCATGCATGCGCTTCTACTTATGTCATGGGTCTCAAATTGGAATATTCACTGGATAGCCAATTCTACATGTCTTATGAAACTTTTTCAGACCACATATATCTAGCTGCTGGTTCTTGGCCTTCAAGGCAGTGTCATGCAGGGACTTCTACTTACGTCATGGGTCTCAAATCGGAATATTCACTGGTTGGCCAATTCTACATGTCTTATGAAACTTTTTCAGACCACATATAACAGGCAGAACAAATTGTAGGTTGAAGAATTTTTGGCTCATTTGAAAGGACAAATATCTGTGTTCATCCTGTAAAGAGAGGATAAGAAGTTAAAAACAAGATAAATATAGATTTAAAAACAGGATTATTTATAAGTCAACTCTCTGGGTTCAAGAGAATGAGAAAATAGTTTTACACTTCTAGGATATTTTTAGAGTCCAGACTATTTTCTCTCTAAAGTCTTGGAGGACACAGACATGAGGAATAATCTGGAGAAGAAAAGACCTGTGGAATCTTTACAAAGAGAAAAAATGAAAACCAAAAAACCTGAAAACTCAAATTAGGTCTTACTGTGTTTTGTTCAGATTTAAAGAAGATGAAAAGCTACTGTGCTGCCATAGCTGAATAGACTTTTAAGTGCTTGAGTGGATTTTAAAGTCATTGATCTGAATTTTCAAGAGTAAATTCCGAAGTTATACAGGTGACATAACTTTCATTAGAAAAAGAAATTCCAACCAAGCATACAAGCATATATTTATGTTTCTATATTTAGGAAAGTAGATAGTTAAGATTCTCTGAGACATCATAAAAGAAACAGAAAAATGTTCTGGATTGGAGCCTAGCATCCCTGTATGATTTCCTATGCATGGCTATGATGTATAAAACATAGTAAACTTCATATCAGCTTCTCAAATATCTATTTCAAATAAGAAGCATAATTGTTATAAAGGATAAAATATGTTTGGAAGAGAACTTAAAAGGATAAGTAAGTATTGCATATGCCAGAATGGTTTTACTGACAGGATCCTGACATAGCTCTCTCTTGGGAGGCTATGCCAGTGCCTGGCAAATACAGAAGTGGATGCTCACAGTCATCTATTGGATGGAACACAGGGCCCCTGATGAAGGAGCTAGAGAAAGTACCCGAGGAGCTAAAGGGGTTTGCAACCCTATAGGAGGAACAGCAATATGAACTAACCAGTACTCCCCAGAGCTGTGTCTCTAGTTGCATATGTAGCAGAGGATGGCCTACTTGGTCATCAATGGGAGGAGAGGCACTTGGTCTTGCGAAGATCATATGCCCCAGTACAGGGAAATGCCAGGGCCAGGAAGCAGGAGTGGGTGGGTTGGGGAGTAGGGTGGGGGGAAGACATAGGGGACTTTGGGGATAGCATTTGAAATGTAAATGAAGAAAATATCTAGTAAAAAAAAAGAAAAAGGAAAAAAGAGATGAGTATGTTTGAAAAGTATCCATGTGTATGAGATAGTGGTGGTCAGTATATATGTATGTTCATGGAAATTTGAAGAGATTTGTCCATATTTGTACTTTGGCAGATGCAAGTGGTAGCCAGAGATAAACACTGTGTGTCTTCCTTGGTCCCTCTCCTACTATATTTTCTGAGACAGGGTCTTCTACCAATGTCAGAACTATTCATTTTAGTGAGGCTAACTGGCCAATGAGCTCCAATGATAAATCAATATCTGTTCCACACAGCACTAGGGTTGAAAGATTGCTACTATCACATTCAGCTTTTTACATGTAAGTACAGGATCCAAATCCGGGTTCTCATCTTACACAGCAACCAATTCACTTATTGAACTACATATGCAATGTGATGTATTAATATTTCTTTTTATAAAATATACATTAATTTCAGTAAAAGTTTATTGGACTTCTGTGATTACAAACAGCAGTGTTGGGAATCTCTAAATGAACTTAATTAAAAAAAAAAAGAACTCTTTTAAAAACTTCCAAGCAACCCAGCACTTTGCAGGTTGAGACAGGAGCATCATTAAGAGCTCAAGACTAGCATGGTGTACAGAAAGCAACTCCATGCCTACAAAACAACAACAAATCTAACCAAAGGCCTATGACAGTGATGTCTGAGATGCTGATGTTTTTCTGAGCACCTTTAATGTGAACAAAATGGCAGTCAGCTCTGCAACTGCAACACACACCTCACATGAGGTAACCAGGCTACCAAAAGTAGCAGCTATTCTTACGTCACAACCTTGGATGCTCCAGTCTGTGACTGACTGATTAGCCTGTTATTTTGCCCTGTGGTGAGGCAGTACATGTAGTTGAAGAAGTGGTTGTGGCATAGGCTGCTTATTTCATGGACACTGGACACAGACAAAGAGAAAGTGAGAAGAACCAACATCCCACAGTTCTCTTTGAACAAAATCCTTCAATCAACAAAATAATTCCACCAAATCCCACCTTAAAAGTTTCCAACCCTCCCCAGTCTGCCAACTGATATTAAGACTAAAATGCTTACCTTGCAGGATAGAGGACTCTTAAGAAGATCTGGTGTAGAGACTATGCAGGGACCTAGCAAACACAGAAGTGGATGCTCACAGTCAGCTAATGGATGGATCACAGGGCCCCCAATGGAGAAGCTAGAGAAAGTACCCAAGGAGCTAAAGGGATCTGCAACCCTATAGGTGGATCAACATTATGAACTAACCAGTACCCCAGAGCTCTGGACTCTTGCTGCATATGTATCAAAAGATGGCCTAGTCGGCCATCAGTGGAAAGAGAGGCCCATTGGACTTGCAAACTTTATATACCCCAGTACAGGGGAACACCAGGGCCAAAAAGGGGGAGTGGGTGGGTAGGGGAGTGGGTGGGAGGGTATCGGGGACTTTTTGGATAGCATTGGAAATGTAAACGACGAAAATACCTAATAAAAATATTAAAAAAAAAAAAAAAAAGAAGAAGAAGAAGACCTGGTGTAACCTCCCATAAGCTGGAAGCAGGCAAAGACAGAACCTGACCTTGCTGCCACTAAGGAGATTATCTAGGGTGGAGCCTTCCTCCCTAGATCACTCTATTGTTCTGCCACTGTCTTTGTTCCTCTTCAAGATACTGCTACCTGCTTAGAGGCCCAGGAGCTATTCCGGAGACTATGCACCATCCTGCATCACTTGCAGCTGGTTCCAGGCTCCAAGGATGAATTGGCGGGAATGGACTTTACCCCCTCTTTTATAAAGCATGTCTGCAATTAAAAATTTGATCCTTGATCAGAACACTGTCTTGGTTCCATCTTCCTCTCCTCACCTAGTTTCCCTCTCTTTCAGTGCTGGCCTGCTATTCAGGTGTACCTGTCCTTGTGAGCCACTCCATGGCTCACAACAATCTGGGTTCAGTTTAACAGCACTCACACACTGGCTCCTCAATTGCTTATTATTCCAGGTCTAGGGTATTCCATGCCCCATTTTGACTCTGAGGATATTTGATGCATGTGCTTCATTGACATACATGTAGCAAATACTTATATACATAAAATAAATTTTAAGAATAATTTCTAGGATAGTATACTGGTTAGCCAGTGAATTGATGTCCCATCAGTAACAAGGATAGTCCATTGAATTATTGCAAATACTGATTCTGTGTTTAGCCTTAATGGAGTGAACAACCTTTAAAAAATTAATGACTTCTACTTGCTTGCAGATTGTTATGTGTTTGATTATAGTCTTGAAATGTTAACTTGTAATTGACCTAGGCTTCAATCTTAATCTTCTAAGTCTCCAAATAAGATGCCCCAAGGGCAGAGCTATTCATTCTATTTAATATATCTACACCTTAAAACACAAATGTGATCACTAACTAACTTCTCCTCCTCCTCATGCCATTGAGAACTACATCTGCCATCAAGGGCTATTTCAGACTGTGGCAGTGTTCACGTAGCCTCAGCCTTTAAGTTTATACCAAGTGAGATTGTATTTAAAGTAATAAGTGTGTTTCAGGCACAACTCCAGTAGGGGGGTATACCATGACAGTTGGGACAAGATAATATAATCACTTTCATGGAATGTATATTTCAGTAGAGGAAAACATAAAAAGTAGACATGTAAAAATTTGAATAATAACAAAGAAAAAGTAGAAAAAATCTATGGCTTACACACTAAGTCAGAAAAGTCACTCTGAAATGATATCAAATTACCTGTGTCCTCAAAACTTGAGTATCCTCCCTTTCAGTGCCTTCCACTAGGGCAGATCATCAGCTTCTCTGCTCCTCCGGAGACTCCACAGTCTAAAGGCCTCTCATGAGAACTAAAGCACTCAAGGCAAATGGTAAGAGAACCTCACAAATAACTCCAGCACCTGGGAATCCTGAGGAGCCCAACAGATGTAGGACCCATCCCCTCCACTCAAAATCCAACCTCCCTTCCTGTTGGGGCAGATCATCAGCTTGTTTGTTCCACTGAAGACCCCACAGTCGGGAGGCCTCCCAGAAGATCTGCTGCACCCAGGGCAACAGGGCAGATCATCACTGGGTCTGCCCCTCGGAAGACCCCACATTCTGAAGGCCACCCAGGAGATCTGCTGCAGCCAAGGCAACAGATCAACCTACATGCCCCTATGAAGATCCCACATTCTGAAGGCCTCCCAGAAGAACTACTACATCCAGGGCCACTAGTCCCTCAGGAGACCTAAAGCAACTTAGGGACAAGAGAAGCAGGCTCCAGACTGAAACACACATGCCAGAGATATCCAGATGGCTAGAGGCAAGCACAAGACCATAAGCAACAGAAGCCAATATACTTTGGCATCATCAGAATCCATTTCTCCTACCACAGCAAGCTCTAGATGGCCCAGGATGCTGACCTAAAATACTGTCTCATGAAGATAATAGAATCATTTAAGGAAGATATAAATAACTCATTGAAAGAAATACAGGAAAACACAGGTAAACAGGTAGAATCCCTTAACGAGAAAACAAATTAATACCTTAGAGAAATACAGGAAAACACAATCAAACAAGTGAAGGAACAGAACAAAGCAGTCCAAGACATAAAAATGGAAGTAGAAACAATAAGGAAAACACAAATGGAGGCAACCCTGGAAATGGATAACCTAGGAAAGAGGTCAGGAGCTACAGATGCAAGCATCAACAACAGAATAAAAGGGATAGAAGAGAGAATCTCATGTGTAGAAGATATCTTGGAAGATATTGACATGTGTCCTTTTGGGTTTGAGTTATATGTGAATTATTTATGTCTCCTTTAAAGATTTCAATCATCATCATAAGATTGAATTTAAAACTATGGTTTTGCTCTTCAGATGTATTAGGATATCCAGGGCTTGCTGTAGTAGGAGAGCTGGGTTCTGTTATGTCACATTGTCTTTGCTTCTGTTGATTATATTCTTGCATTTGCCTTTTGACAGCTGGTTGTCTTTGGCATTTGTTGGCCTGGATGTCTTGTGTTAGAGCAGTTCTCCTGGGAGACAGGCAGAGGAGTGGGGTGAGAAACATCGAGCTAATCTGAGGGTTCAGATGGAGGTATGGACAGGAACTAAGTTCAAAATAATTGTAATCTTATTGGAAGATTAAACTATTTTCCTTCCATTTTGCTGAGGAATAATGAAGAAAACTATTCTTGTGAAATTATATTTTAAAGTCAGCTTCTGAGTTTGACACTGCGAATCAAAGATGTAAATCCGATGACACATTAGTATAAAAACTAAATTTATCTCAAGGATGTAGTCATAAGAACATTTACCATTTGGTTTGGGAGTGCAGAGTGACTAAAAACTGGCATGTAATATTTCCATTTTTCAACAAGTAAAAAAGTAGAGAAAGTATGGAAGTTTTAGCCCTTCTTCTAGATCTAATATGGATGTCCAAAGAGACTAAAAGTTTCTGCCTTAGGCATCTGGAGAGCTTACTACCATCCCTATTTCTATAATCAGGATTTGCTATCATTTTTTCACAACTGACTTTTACAAAGCCTAAATCTGTTTTTCCACAAGCCTCACATTTAAAAATCTATTATGCTTTTATGAAAAAATCCACTTCTCTTCAAATCACCACAATTTTTCCTACAGAACATAATTTTCCCTTAATCTTCCTCAGAAAAGATTCATTTTGGCAGATAAACAAATATCACCTTCTTTGGTCCTAACTGAACCCTTTTGTTATTGATGTCATAAAGGCTTAACTGGATAATTTTGCTTCTTCCCAGCATGAACAAGGGGGACCAGGGGCAGTAAGCTCAAGGACTTAGGGTATGGTGTCTATCTCTGTAGGAATAGAACACACTTACTCTAGTTCCAGTCCTTCAGTGAAGTAATCTAAAAGTATGAAATGAGCAAGGCCTAGATCTTAGATTTTCACCGCAGTCTCAGAGTGCAACATGTTTATTGAGCACTTCAAAAATTTATGAAGTAGAAATCTTGCTAAGTGCAAGACTGAGAATAGAAAACAATGCAGATGAACTCAAATATTCTACAGAATCTTAGATTGGGTATATTTACCTTGATTATGATGATAGCTTTGTTGATATGTACAGCTTTGTTTATCAACCATGACTCAATAAATTATCAAATTATTCAGTAACAGAGAAATTAAAGTCTGTCTCTCAAAAGCAAAATAGCAACACACTGTAAGAATATTATTAAACTGCCTATATATCAGTCTATCTATCTTTAGTCATCGATGACATTAAAGTTGGAAGGTGGGAGTAATACGCAATTCAGAGGACAAGAAAATTAACTTGGATAAGTATGGTAAAGATTCATAATATGCTATAATGAAATATTATGAAACCCAACATACTGTCCAATGACAATATGGTAATAGACCAATTTTATAAGTATAATGTAAACCATATAGCTTTATGGTGCCATAATTTCTAGAAACATGACCTAATCCTGTCTATTTACATCCCCAAATCTTTAGGCTGTGCTAAGTATATATTAGTATCAGTAACATGTAAAAGAGGACCTGTTTATCCATATAAGGAAGCCACATCTTTCAACTCTAAACACAAATAGGAAGAACAGTCTGACACTGCATACTGCACCCAAAAGGAAGACTGAATACATCTCTCAAGTACAGTTCAGTTGGGCTCCATGTTCGTAGTGATCACAGAAACTGGAAAGACACAAATTGGTTACTAACCTAGTATCATGGAAAGAGTGTTCAGAAAAAGAGTCATCAATGTTTTTCATGGGGTTTTGATGCAGGTCCAAGGACCATCTTTATCGTTTAGTAAAACTACTTCAAAGATGAAGTTGGTATATGGTGTGTTCTAGTTTTCCTTATGCTGATGCAATAAATGCCATGACCAAAGCAACTTAGAGAAGAAAAGTTGGAAAGGTTAATTTCAACTTACATTTGCAGGTCACTATCTGCCATGAAAGTCAGGGCAGGAAGTGTGAAGCAGAGACCACAGCAGATTGTAGCTTGTTCTCTGGCTCACGTACTGGCTCATCAGTTCTTACTAACTAGCCTTTATGTATCCCAGACCCTCTTGCCTAGGAATTGTATTATGCATAATGGGCTTTTCCCTTCTGTATCAATGAACAAATGAGACCATCCATCCCAGACGTGGCCACAGCTCAATCTCATAGACACAATTCTTCAATAGAGGTTCTCTGTTCACAGGTGACACTTATGTTTTGGTAATTTGACAGTCAAAACTAAAAACCAGGAATCTAGGTATAAGTGAAGACAGTTGATGTCTATTACAATCATAAATCTTTATATTGAGAAAAGGTATGTAAAAGAGACCATGTCAGAGTGAGTCACTGTGGAAACTCTGACGAATGTGGAATCTCTGATGATTTTTAGTTACTGTACACCCACTGCCACCTGTAGATATTATGGAATGCAAAATGAGATGGTGATCCCTGAATTTCAATATGCAGAAAAGTGCCAGTCCCTGTGTTCCTTTTATATTACCTCTCTGATTTTCATGTCACATACCAATATAAGACTTAAGAAGATGTGTTTGCTTATGGCTTAAAATGTAAGGTTTTAACTTTGAAGTGTTTTATTAATAAGATACTAATACACTAATATATTTAAAATTATAACAAAGTCAAATTTAAAATTTTAAGTATGCTATGAAAGAAAAATAAGCAGATGTATGAGGTCTAATGAATCTCAATGAAGTGAACACCCCCTAGTAAACTTCATCCAGATCAATAGAATCTTAACTGTAAAACAACGCCATGAGGCTTTTGAAACAGACAAAGATAACAAGGCACATTTGTATTATTTTAGCAAATGCTAAATTTTTAATGACGTGTTACAGCTAAAGGAAGCTAATGGAATGTGAAATACATCTACCAGGCTCCTTATATACATGTGCAGAGTATCAAATAAACAATGCATCACCATACTCTCTATTCTAAATGCCTTTGTGTATGTGCATGTGTATGTATGTGTGAGAGAATGACACACACACACACACAGTGAAACAGAGACAGAGACACAGAAAGAGACTGTTCTCACATTGCTGTGTCATGTGTGTAAGTGGAGGTCAGAAGGCAACTTTAAGGAGTGAGTTCTCACTTTTCAATGTGTTGATATAATTTCTGTTATCCTGCACACAAAAGGGTACTGGTTTGGTAGCTCCAGAAAACTACCTGTCTCTATTTCTTGTCTTTTCATAGCAACATTGAAATTATAGATGTATGTCACTGTATCTGGCATTTCATGTGTTTCAGGTGTCAAATTCAACTGAACAGGCTTGTGGTGCATGTGTTTTTATTTTTATTTTTCCAACAAGCCATCTTCCTGTATCCTCAAAGTACAGACTGAGCTTCTGGTCTGTGGTCAGCAAGGTGTACTGCAAACGTAGCTCAGAGATAATCAGACTTAGTCCTTAGTAAATGTGCAGTAGTTATAAGTAAACATGAGATTAAATTATAGCTGAATAAATGAGCAGACAAATCAGTTGTGTGGAAAGTGAAGTTTTACCTCCTACATTTGATTGATCTCCCAGAATTTCCTGTGGATATCAGCCCTCTGAATATCACTCACAGGGAAGCTCTTTTTACTGCAGACACAGCCTATTACTGTTTCCTTAAGTTCAAGATTTACATCAAATTACACAAGATTACTGGAATTCTACCATGTTTTGTTGGGGGAACAGTGCGCAACAATCATTTGTTTTTAAATAGCAATAAAATAGAGAATAAACTGAAATGAGATGTCACTGTGTTGGTGGCTCCTTACAGATGAACAAAATGTTACTTCAAAGTGGCCTAGGTGACAGCACTGACTGCCTAGTCTGCTGTGTATTCTGTGTTGGCACTAAGATACCACCCCCCACCCCAAAACATGGCATATCAGGACTGACATATGGTACATTAGAGTTGTTGTACAATAGTGCTCACCCAGAGATGAGAAGAACCACAGACGTTCAATTTAAACTTACATTCAAGGTTCTCCTTATTTACTTCCTCTCTGTTATTATTGGTTCTTACTGTTGTTTATATGAATCCAACCACACTTGGATGCTCTGTGGATACTTCTGGGGAGGCATTTGTCTCTTTGGGGAGATAGATTGGAGTGCATAGACATCAGGATGAAGAATGAATTTCAAAAGTAGTCAGGAATTATGGCCATTTTTTTTTGTACTGAATAAATTTCAGACTTTAAGTTTTCTATTAAAAAAGAGAGCCAAAAACTTTTTTAAAAAACCTGTAGTTATGTCACTTGGTGTATCTGAAATGTATGTTTATTTTCACCTCTTGCTTTCAGTAAGAAGTCATTAAATCTCAGTAAAATAGAAACCATTGAATATTCTTTAAGACTGGAAAGCCAGATGATTCTGTCTCTAAATGTATTCACATGGTGAGGTTTAGTAATATTTAAGAAACCTCTCCCTTTAGTGTCAGCATGATGCAATTTAAGCTGAGATCTACAAAGGGCCCTTGACATCCATGTGCTGTAAATTGCAAATACCAATCATTAATGAATCTATGAAGTATAATTTTCCAAATGAAGACAACTGAATCTCACTTGGAAGAGAGAAAAAAGCAATAACAAGTGGGTAGGGAGGGAGGGACCTGGGAAGGAAAGTGGACAGGGTGGGGCAAGGGAGTGTGGGAAGAAGGGAAACTAATCTGATATTGGGGAAGGGAAAAGGAATGAAGCCCTGAGGGCCAGCAGAAAGAATGTAAACAGGCAATCTCAGGAAATAGCAGGTTGGGGGACCCCCAGATTGCACAATAGACCTGGGAGGTGAGAGACTCCCAGGACTCAAAGGGAGGAACCTTAGATGAAACGCCCAACAGTAGGGAGAGGGAACTTATAAAGCCCACCTCCAGCAGGAAGAGGGATGGGGTTGTCAGCCCACAGTCACATCACTGACCCGTAATTGCTACTGTCTGAATGAATTACAGGGATGGAAATGGAGAGGAGCCTGAGGAAAAGAAGGTCCAGTGACAGGCCCAAAGTGAGACCCAGCTCAAGGGGAGGTCCCAAGGCCTGACACTATTACTGAAGCTATAGAGCACTCACAAAAAGATACCTATCATGACTGCCCTCTGAAAGACCCAACAAGCAGCTGAAAGAGTCCGATGCAGGTATTTGCTCCCAACCAATGGACAGAAGCAGCTGGTCCCTGCTGTTGAATTAGGTAAGGTTGAAAGAAACTGACGAGAAGGGCAATCTTGTAGGAGGACCAGCAGTTTCCATTAATCTGGACCCCAGAGATCTCTCAAACACTGCATCACCAAACAGACAGCATACACCAGCTGATATGAGGTCCTCAACACAAATACAGTAGAAGACTTCCTGGTCTGTGTTCATTCAGAGATTATGCACCTAACCCTCAAGAGACTGGAGGCCCCAGGGAGTTTAGAGGTCAGGTGGGTTGGGAGGTAGGAGCATCCACATGGGGACAGGGTGGGGTGAGGAAAAGGTATGGGATGTGAAGCAGTCAGAGGGTGGATGGTGGGGCAGGTAATGGACTATCGAGTGTAAAACATAAATTAAAAATAAAATGAAAGTTAAAAAAAGAAAAAAATTGTGTTAGAAGAGAATCTGTGTCTTTATATTATTAGTTTAATTATAATAAGATCAGCTGGATATTTAAGATTTCGCTCAATATAAAGTGAGAGGGGTTACTTTAAATGCCATATCAGAAATAACAAACTGGTTATAAAAATAGCATCTTTAAATCCACATTGTATTCTTTGGTCATACTCAGGGCTCTCTGAGAATATTCTTGAATCACGAGAAAATTTTAACCATTAAAACTGAGATTTCAAGAACAAGTCACCACAGCAAAAGCATTCTATTCAGCAAACATTCCTCTCTTCTCTACAAATCACAGCTCAGATTATTTTTGAATAGCATCATTTTATGACAGTAGTTAACATGCATCTTTGAAGACCAACAGAGTAAATCAAAATTGTAACATTTGGGACTAAGGCAGATTTCAGTTTATACCTTCTAAACATAGAATTTCACATTCCATACCAAATTTAATTTCAGTGATATAACTACATCAGACTTAGTTCTACTAACCTGACCTCTATATGCACTCCACTGGCTATGTCCTTTGGAATAACACACCACAGCAAACCAGGTCGCATATCCAGACTCTCAAACTGTGAATGGCAACTTCTAGAGGCTGGAAGTCCCACAGCAAAGTGCTGAGTCAGGTAAGAGCTACCCTTGCTTCTGGCACACTGTGGTGGCAGAGGGTGCCTTTCTCCATCTTAAAACATTTTCACTGAATTTGCAAAACTGGTCATTATTTATATGTATTGAGTATTTTCTGTTTTTTTTTTTTCGTATTTTGTTCTTTAATGTATTTATAACCCTGATATACATTTTAGTGTCTCTCTAATTGCGTTACTCTAAGACCCCAATTTAAAGGCATTTTTAATTTCACCTCCAATTAATTCAGCAATGACCTAGAGAAGAGTGAGTCTTATACAACTGTTTCACATCCTCCAATATTTCCATAATCACTTTATACCAGGACTATCTATTTGTTTTCTTAGGATTTTTATCCAGATGGCTACAGCATCTACAGAAAGGACCCGGGCTAGATCTTCTCCATCAAAGTGCTTTAAATCCTTTATTGTCTAATTGGAATACTTAAAGTGTGATTCTTTTTTATTTAATATTTTCTTTATTTAAATTTTAAATGTTATCCCCTTTCCAGGTCCCCCAACCCCGGAATCCCCCTATCCTATCCTCTGCACCCTATCACACCCCCTTCCCCTGCATCTATGAGGGTGTTCCCGAACACACACATACACTCCCAGCTACCTGCCCTCAAATTCCCCTACACTAGAGCATCAAGCCATCACAGGACCGAACAAGCCCATACTCTGCTTCATATGCAGCTGGAGCTGTAGGTTCCTATATATGTCCTTCATTGGTGGTTTAGTCCTTGGGAGCTCTGGAGTATCTGGTTCAGTGATATTATTGTTCTTCCGTTGGCGTTGCAAACCCCTTCTCCTCCTTTAGTCCTTTCTCTAACTCCTCCATTGGCAAACCTGTGCTCAGTCCAGTGGTTGGCTGCAAGCTTCTGTATTTGTCCGGCTCTGGCAGAGCCTCCTAGGAGACAGCTATATCAAGCTCCTGTCTGCATACATTTCTTTATGTCCACAATAGTGTCTAGGTTTCCTGACTGTATATGGAACTGTCTTTGGATGGCCTTTCCTTCAGGCTCTGCTCCATACTTTGTCTTCACATTTGCTCCCTTGAGTGTTTTGTTCCCCTTTCTAAGAAGGACCTAAGCATCCAGACTTTGGTCTTTTATCTTTCTTGAGATTCATGTGGTCTGTGAATTTCCTCTTAGGTATTCCAAGCATTTGGGCTAATATCTACTTATCAGTGAGTGCAAACCATGTATATTATTTTGTGATTAGTTTACCTCACTCAGGATATTTTCTATTTCCACTATTTGCTTAAGAATTCCATGAATTCAATGATTTTAATAGCTGAGTAGTATTCTATTGTATAAATGTGTCACATTTTCTGTATCCATCCCTCTGTTGAAGGACATCTGGGTTCTTTCCAGCTTCTGGCTATTATATATCATTCTGCTATGAACAATGTGGAGCATGTGTCCTTCTTATATGTTGGAGCATCTTTTGGGGCTATGCCCTGGAGTGGTATAGCTGGGTCCTCAGGTAGTACTATGTCCAGTTTTCTGAGGAACCACCAGAGTGATTTGCAGAGTAGTTGCACCAGCTTGCAATCCCAACAACAATGGAGGAGTGTTCCCCTTTCTCCACATCCTCGCCAGCATCTGCTGTCACCTGAGTTTTTGGTCTTATTCATTCTGACTGGTGTGAGGTCAAATCTCAGGGTTGTTTTGATTTGTATTTCCCTGAAGACAAAGGATGTTGAACATTTCTTTAGGTTCTTCTTGGCCATTTGATATTCTTCAGTTGAGAATTCCTTGTTTAGTTTTGTACCTCATTTGTAATAGGATTATTTGATTCTCTGGAGTCTACTTTTTGAGTTCTTTGTATATATTGGATATTAGCCTTCTATTGGATGTAGGATAGGTAAAGATATTTTCCCAATCTGTTGGTTGCCATTTTGTTATATTGACAGTGTCCTTTGAGTCAAAGAAGTTCCATTTGTCGATTCTTTTTTTTTTCCATTTTTTATTAGGTATTTAGATCATTTACATTTCCAATGCTATACCAAAAGTCCCCCATATCCACCCACCCCCACTCCCCTGCCCACCTACTCCCCTTTTTTGGCCCTGGTGTTCCCCTGTACTGGGGCATATAAAGTTTGCAAGTCCAATGGGCCTCTCTTTCCAGTGATGGCCGACTAGGCCATCTTTTGATATATATGCAGCTAGAGTCAAGAGCTCCGGGGTACTGGTTAGTTCATAATGTTGTTCCACCTATAGGGTTGCAGATCCCTTTAGCTCCTTGGCTACTTTCTCTAGCTCCTCCATTGGGAGCCCTATGATCCATCCATTAACTGACTGTGAGCATCCACTTCTGTGTTTGCTAGGCCCCAGCATAGTCTCACAAGAGACAGAGGAATGGATACAGAAAATGTGGTACATCTACACAATGGAATACTACTCAGCTATTAAAAAGAATGAATTTATGAAATTCATTTGTCGATTCTTGATCTTAGATCCTAAGCCATTGGTGTTCTGTTCAGGAAATTTAATGAAAATTAAGGCACATCAAGCCAAAACTTATGGGAAACAATGAAAGCCATGCTCAGAGGAAAAATCATAGCTCTATGTGCCTCCAAAAAGAAACTAGAGAGAGCCTACACTAGCAGTTTGACAGCACACCTGAAACTCTAGAACAAAAAGAAACAAATACACCTAAGAGTCAGGAAATAATCAAACTCAGAGTTGAAATCAGCCAAGGAGAAATAAAAAGAACTATACAAAGAATCAACAAAACCATGAGCTGGTTCTTTGAGAAAGTCATCAAGATAGATAAACCCTTAGCCTGACTAACCTGAGAGCAGAGAGACAGTATCCAAATTAATAAAATCAGAAATGAAAATGAAGACAAAACAACAGAAAGAGAAGAAATTCAAAAAATCATCAGATCCTACTACAAACGCCTATACTCAAAACAATTAGAAAATCTAGATGAAATGGGCAATTTTCTATACAAATACCATGTGCCAAAGTTATATCAGGATCAGATAAACCATCTAAACAGGCCAATAACCCCTAAAGAAATAGAAGCAGTCATTAAATTCTCCCAAACAAAAACAAACAAACAAACAAAAAGCCTGGGACCAGATGGTTTAGTGCAGAATTCTACCAGACTTCCAAAGACCTAATACCAATATTCTTCAAACTATTCCACAATATATAAACACAAAGAACACTACCAAATTCATTCTATAAAGCCACAATTATGCTGATACCAAAACCTCACAAAGACACAACAAAGAAGGAAAACTTCAGACCCTTATGAATATTGATATAAAATACTCAATATAATTCTCACAAACTGAATCCAGGAACACATCAAAATGATCATTTACCATGGATGCTGGGATGGTTTAATATATAAGCAAGTCCATCAATGTAAGCCACTACATAAACCAACACATTTAAAAAGCAAATGATCATTTATTAGATGCTGAAAAAGCATTTTACAAAATTCAGCATCCCTTCATGTTAAAGGTATTGGAAAGATCAGGAATTCAAGACCCATACCTAACTGTAGTAAAAACAATATACAGCAAACCATCAGACAACATCAAACTAAATGGAGAGAAACTTGAAGCCATCCCAGTAAAATCAGGGATTAGATAAGGCTGCTCACTATCTTTGTATCTATTTAATATATTACTTGAAGTTCTAGCTAGAACAATTAGATGACAAAAGGAATTCAAAGTGGTACACATCAAAAAGTTGAAAGTCAAAATATTATGATACATTACACTTAAATAACCTCAAAAATTCCAACAGAGAACTCCTAAATGTGGTAAACAACTTCTGCAAAGTTTCTGGATAAGAAATTAACTAAAAATATCAGTAGTTTTCCTATACTCAAAGGATAAACAGGATGAAAAAGAAATTAGTGAAATGACACCCTTCATGATAGTCACAAATAATATAATATACCTTGGTGTGACTCTAACCAAGCAAGTGAAAGATCTGTATGACAAGAACTTCAAGGTTTTGAAGAAAGAAATAGAAGACGATCTCACAAGATGGAACGATCTCCCATGCTCATGGATTGGCAGAATTAATATATTAAAAATGGCCCTCCTGCCAAAAGCAATGTACAGATTCAATGTAATCACCAACAAAATTCCAACTCAATTTTAAATAGAATTAGAAAGAGCTATTCTCAAATTCATTTGGAATAACAAAATAACCCAGTATAGCAAAAATTACTCTCAACAAAAAAAAGAACTTCTTGTGGATTCATCATCCCTGCTCTCAAGCTGTATCATAGAACAATAGTGATAAAAACTGCAAGATATTGATACAGAGACAGGCAGGTAGATCAGTAGAATAGAACTGGAAACTCAGAAATGAACAGATATGCCTATAGTCAACTGCTCTTTTACAAAGGAGCTAAACCTTCCAGTAGAAAAAAGACAACATTTTAAACAAATGGTGCTGGTTCAACTAGTGGTCAGAGTGTAGAAGAATGCAAATTGTCCCATTCTTATCTCCTTGTACAAAGCTCAAGTCCAAGTGGATCAAGGACTTCCACATAAAACGAGATACACTGATACTAATACAGGAGAAATTAGGGAAGAGCCTCAAACATATTGGCACAGGGGAAAATTTCCTCAAAGTGTGATTCTTAAAGTGAATAGCATCAGGATGTCAGAATCTTTGCTTTGTTACTAAGGGGAACTGCTAACTTTTTAGTGGTACATAATTATGTCAGGCACTGTTTTATTCTTTGCCAACTTGTCCAAGTTTGCTGAGTGTATCTATAAAATAAAATAATTTTGCTATCAATACTTTAAAATAACATGTTATTTTCAACCTAACTTTAAATCTTCATTCAGCCAATGTTTAGTAATTTGAATGTATTTAGAACAGCAACTTAAAGTTTGGCTAGGAATTTACCTAGGCATCCCAGGTACTTTTCCATCTTAAAGAGAGTCTCTTTAGAATTCTTTGTTATCTGTATTTGCTTTGGAAATAGAAAATTATGTACTGTCTAAGGAAAGCAGACCCTTGTTCTCTGAGCTACTATTGCGTTACTGGGGCTGAAATTCTCCCTCACTGTGCCATTGATACGGGCACTGTTAGGAGAGCAGAATTACCACAGGCATCTTCCCCAAGTGTGGCTACTGAAGTGGCCACACAGTAATAGAGGTGAGTTATTCAGTGCAAACATTTTAATCAATAAGAATCGAACACTTAGCTAAGGGTTTCTGTGGTCTGATGATGCAAATCATGATGTCTTGTGTCTTATCTGCATTCTTCTCCGGGTCCTCCTTACACAAGGCATCAAGGTTATTGAAGCCTGATAAACTGATGCTGTAATGTCCCTCCACAAATGATGCACCAGATAGTTTTGTTCTTTGGCATCACAAGAACATGCCACTAGTCTGCAGGACACTATGATACATTTTCTTTAAGGCTGCATTTTTCTTTCAGTTTTGTCTGAGGTTGAGTTTGCTTCAGTGTTTATTTTAGCAGCATTGTCTGTGGTTTATAAAAATCATACCCTTCTAAACTCTCAGCAGGGTTTTGTTGTTGTTGTTGTTTTGTTTTGTTTTTTTCACAGAGAGGTAAGTTTAAGGTTGGTCAAACAAAATATTTTGTGAGTAGGGAGTTTAGTAACCTGAAAGCTAAGCCAAATAATAAGGTAAGTTTCTCCACATGGAGTCTCCATGTTCTACTGATGAACCAGTCTGCCTCCATGTTGGGCTTGAAAGCTGTCTTATTGCAAAGATAAACTAGGCTCATTCCTGTTTATGTTTAACTCTGTTTTTTAAAGGATTGGGCTATGCCCATCTGTACCTTAACTACTATGGTTCTGTACTGTCTGTTCCAGAATTCTGCAACTATGACTTTGTTTCTAAAGGCTATTATGAGCAACTTGTTATAAATACCTTGTTATTACCAACTTGAAATTGCCTATGTGTTTCAAACAGTTTTTATAATTAGTTTTATTATGTGCTGTTTCTGTAACCCCTACTCTTTCTTGCCAAATCCCCCATTTGGAAAACTATTGCCCTCAAGTTATTAAAACTTTATCTTGCTCTTGTCTAATACTGACCTCCTAAACCATGATTTACAGAGAGCTAGCTTATGGATATGAAAATATTAAAAATGCTTGCTTTAATTAATTTGGCTATGATGATTTGGGTTGGTTATCTTTCTTCTTGAAGCTTTGGGTTTAATACCATAAATGCCGAGCTATAGTATTTCTCTTAATTTTGAGAGGGAGGTAAGGCTTTTAGCCAAGTTCAAAAATCATAAATCTTATTTTTTCTCACAGATATGCATTCATTATCCACCACTTAATTTTTAGACATGTATATATGTGTGTGTGTGGTATGTGTGTGTGTATTTAGAACTTTTCGTTAATGCATTTCCAATTTTTCCTTTGCTTTCCTGGAAGACTTTCTTTCTTTCTTTCTTCCTTTCTTTCTTTGTTTCTTTCTTTCTTCCTTTCTTTCGTTTTTACATTTTTTTTTTTTTTTTGAGAAAGGGTTTCTCTTTGTAGCCCTGGCTGTCCTGGAAATCACTCTGTAAACCAGGCTGGCTTCGAACTCAGAAATCTGTCTGCTCTGCCTCTCAAGTGCTGGGATTAAAGGCATGCATCACTACTGCCCAGCTTGGAAGGCCATTTTGAAGTTATTACTCTGCCATGGTGAAAGCAGCCAATGACATTCCTTCTGACCTGGCTGGCCACTGAGGCTTAAAGGGTTGGAAGAAAACCTGCACAGAACCAAATTAATGGGCTTTTTAAGTTGTACTGTGAGGAGGCAGAGGCAGATGAGTGTTGGTGCTAAGTTCAATGCCTCTTATTTTAAGTAATACAAGCTCCCAGCATATGTAGTGTACTACACTACTTTGTTGTAGGTCTTTCTTCCCCAGATGAATCTTTCTGGTAATTATTCCTATGACATCACAGATGTGTATCTCCTAGATGATTTTAAATCCCAATAAATAATAAACACACAGGGAGAAATCATTGATTGTCTTCTATTAATTATTATATTCTATTAAATTATATTCTTCTAGATGTCTTGTTTTCTTATTAATAATTGAATTAATTAAATTACTTTCATCCCTACTGCAGTTTCTCCTCTTTCCTGCCCTTACTGTCCTCTCACTTCTCTCCCTTCCCATACCCACTCCTTCATTTCTCTTTAGAAAAGGGAGATCCATGAATATCAACCAGTCCTGACTTTTCAAGATGCAGTAAGACTAGGTGCAACCTCTCCTAGTAAGACTAGACCAGGCCGCCAGTAGGTGAAAAGGGTCCCAAAGTCAGGCCACAAGTCAGGAACAGTCCTTGTTCCTGTTGTTGGGAGTCCCACTTGAAGACTAAGCATAGTTTATATGCCATGGGCCTAGGTCAATACTATGCAGCTTCCACGGCTGGCAATTCAGTCTTTGTGAAGCCCTATTGGCTCAAGTTAGTTTATTTTGTAGGTTTCTTTCTTTCTTTCTTTCTTTCTTTCTTTCTTTCTTTCTTTTTCTTTCTTTTTTTCTTTTTTAGATATTTTCTTCATTTACATTTCAAATGCTATCCCAAAACTCTCCTATACCCTCCTCTGGCCCTGCTTCCCTACCCACTAACTCCCACTTCTTGGCCTTGGCTTTCCCTTGTACTGGGGCAAATAAAGTTTGCTAGACCAAGGGGCCTCTCTTCCCAAAGATGGCTAACTAGGCCATCTTCTGCTACATATACAGCTAGAGACATGAGTTCTGGGGGTACTGATTAGTTCATATTGTTGTTCCACATATAGGGTTGCAGACCCCTTCAGCTCTTGGGTACTTTCTCTAGCTCCTCCATTGGGGGCTCTGTGTTCCATCCTATAGATGAGTGTGAGCATCCACTTATGTATTTGCCAGGCACTTTCAAAGTCTCACAGGAGACAGCTATATCAGGGTTTTTCATCAAAATCTTGCTGGCATATACAATAGTGTCTGCATTTGGTGGCTGATTATGGGATGGACTCCCTGGTGGGGCAGTCTCTGGATGGTCCATCATTTCATCTTAGCTCCAAACTTTGTCTCTAAAACTCCTTCCATGGATATTTTATTCCCTAATCTAGGGAGGAATGAAGTGTGCATGAGTTGGTCTTCCTTCTTGATTTTCTTGTGTTTTGGAAGTTGTATCTTGGGCATTCTAGGTTTATCGGCTAATATCCACTTATCAGTGAGTGCATATCAAGTGACTTCTTTTGTGTTTGGGTTACCTCACTCAGGATGATATCCTACAGGTACACCCATTTGCCCAAGAATTTCATAAATTCATTGTTTTTAATAGCTCAGTAGTACTCCATTGTGTAAATGTACCACATTTTCTGTATCCCTTCCTCTGTTGAGGGACATCTGGGTTCTTTTCAGCTTCTGGCTATTATAAATTGGGCTGATGTTGTTCTTTGAGCTTTTCTCTCCATCTTCTGTATGATTCCCCAGGCTTCCCCAAATGTTTGCCTTTGGGTCTCTACATCTGTTTCCCTCAGTTGTTGGGTGACGCCTCTCTGATGATGATTATGCTAGGCTCCTGTCTAAAAGAATGGCTGAAAATCATTAACAGTGTCAGTGGTGAGCTCAATCTCAAGGCATGGGTCTTTACTCAATGGCTACTGTGTCAAAGAAGAAATAATCAAAGAAGGTAAAGACTTTGAACTTCCATGAAAATGAATACACAATACACATAAACTTAGGGGACACAGTGAAAGCAGTGCTCACAGGAAAGTTTATAGCACTAAATACCTTCATTAAAAAACAGTGAGGGTTCACCCTGGTGACTTAACAGCATAGCAAAACTCTAGAACAAGAGGAATCTAACACATGTATGAGGCGTAGTAGAAGGGACAGAAACAAAGTCAAAAAGTAAAACAATACTCTAGAAACAAGAACAATGTAAAGAATCAATAAAACAGAGTTGGCTCTCTAAGAAAATCAACAAGATAGACAAACCCTTATTCAAACTAACTAAAATGGAGAGAGAGACTTTCTGGTCTGCACTGGGTCACCTTGGGTGCAGAGTCGGTGGACACTCCCAAGGTCCCTAGAGGACTCTCCAGGCAATCTTAGGACCTCTGGTGAGTGGAACACAACTTCCGTTCCAATCCAATCACGCCGGAAGTGAGACAGCATTAAGGAAGCAGAAAACCCAGCCTGACCAGGGTCACAAGTCCCTTCCAGGCGGCGCCCTCACCAGGTTAACTTGGGCGGGCATGGAGTTGGCAGACACCCCCAAGGTCCCTAGAGGACTCTCCACGTGATCTTAGGACCACTGACCAGACAGCTCCACGCTCCTCAATGGAGACACCACTTCCAGACACTGTAACACACCCAGGATCTTTGACAGCAGGATCCCAGAATAAAAGAAGCTTGGTCACACCAGTATTTCAGGGTCTCAGAGGAACTTGATTGCCAAGAACTCTGACACACCCAGAATCTCAGGTTCACAGAAGCCCACAAGGAAAGGATCACAGAGAAAGATGGACTATGAGGAGCCCTGAAAAAACTGGGATTACAGGAAGGACAGTCTCAAATCAGATATATTGGGGTCAGCAAATATTTGATATAATAAGATGGCAGGTGGCAAGCATAAGAAGAGAAGCAACAGAAACCAAGGTTACTTAGCATCATCAGAAACAAACTCTCCCCACATAACAAGTCCTGGATACAGCATCACACCAGAAAAGCAAGACATGGACCTAACATCACTTCTAATGATGATGATGGAGGACCTTAAGAAGGAAATACAGGAAAACACAGGTAAAAAGCTAGAAGCCCTTAAAGAGGAAACACAAAAAAATGCCTTAGAGAGTTTTAGGAAAGCATTACCAAACGGGAAATGGAAATGAACAAAACCATGCAGGATCTAAAAAGGGAAATAGAAACAATAAAAAAGGGGGGGGGGCAACTCTGGAGATATAAACCCTAGGAAAGAAATCAGGAACCATAGATGTGAGCCTCAGCAACAGAATACAAGAGATGGAAAAGAGAATCTCAGGTGCAGAAGATTGCATAGGGAAAAACAATCAAAGAAAATGCAAAATTCAAAAAGATACTAATTCAAAACATCCAGGAAATCCAGGACACAAAGACAAGACCAAACCTATGGATAATAGGGGTAGATGAGAATGAAGATTTTAAACTTTAAGGGCCAGCAAATATCTTCAACAAAATTATAGAAGAAAACTTCCCAAACCTAAAGAAAGACATGCCCATGATCATACAAGAAGCCTACAGAACTCCAAATAGACTGGGCCAGAAAAGAGATTCCTCCTGACACATAATAATCAGAACAACATGTGCACTAAATGAAGACAAAATATTAAAAGCAGCAAGGGAAAAAGTCAAATAACATAAAGGCAGGCCTATTAGAATTACTCCAGATTCCTCACCAGAGACTAAGAAAGCCAGAAGATCCTGGACAGATGTTATACAGACACAAAGAGAACACAAATGCCATCCCAGGCTACTATACCCAGCCAAACTCTCAATTACCATAGATGGAGAAACCAAAGTATTCCATGAAAAAAACAAATTCACACAATATCTTTACACGATTCCAGCTTTTAAAAGGATAATAACAGAAAAAAACAAAAACCAATACTAGGACAGAAACTACACCCTAGAGAAAGCAATAATCTAATCCTTCAACAAACCAAAAAGAAGACAGCCACAAGAGCAGAATGCCAACTCTAACAACAAAAATAATAGGAAGCAATGAATACTTTTCTTTAATATCTCTTAATATCAAATATCAATGGACTCAATTCCCAAATAAAAAGACATAGAGTAACAGACTGGCTACACAAACAAGACCAAACATTTTGCTGCTTAAGGAAAACCCATCTCAGGAAAAACACAGACACTACCTCAGAATGAAAGGCTGGAAAAAAATTTTTCAAGCAAACTGTCTGAAGAAACAAGCTGGAGTAGCCATTCTAATATGGAATAAAATCGACTTGCAACCCAAAGTAATCAAAAAAGACAAGGAGGGGCACTTCATACTCATCAAAGGTAACATCTTCCAAGAGGAACTCTCAATTCTCAATATCTATGCTCCCAATGCAAGGGCATCCACATTCATTAAAGAAATTTTAGTAAAGCTCAAAGCACACATTGCACCTCACACAATAATATTGGGAGACTTCAACACACCACTTTCATCACTGGACAGATCGTGGAAACAGAAACTAAACAGGGACACAGTGAAACTAACAGAAGTTATGAAACAAATGGATTTAACATATCTACAGAACATTTTATCCTAAAACAAAAGGATATACCTTCTTCTCAGCACCTCATGTTACCTTATCCAAAATTGACCATATAATTGCTCACAAAACAGGCCTCAACAGGGACAAAAATATTGAAATTGTCCCATGCATCCTATCAGATCACCATGGACTAAGGCTGATCTTCAATAACAACATAAATAATAGAAAGCCAAAATTCATGTGGAAAATGAACAACACTATCTTCAATGATACCTTGGTCAAGGAAGGAATAAAGAAAGAAAATAAAGACTTTTTAGAGTTTACTGAAAATGAAGGCACAACATACCCAAACTTATGGGACACAATGAAAGCATTTCTATGAGGAAAACTATAGCTCTGAGTGCCTCCAAAAATAAACTAGAGAGAACACACACTAGTAGATGGACAACACATCTAAAAGCTCTAGAACAAAAGGAAGAAAATTCATCCAAGAGAGTAAATGCCAGGAAATAATCAAACTAAGGGGAGAATCAACCAAGTGGAAACAAGAACTATTCAAAGAATCAACCAAACAAGGAGCTGGCTCTTTGAGAAAATCAACAAGATAGATAAACCCTTAGCCAGACTCACCAGAGGGCACAGGGTGAGCATCGTAATTAACAAAATCAGAAATGAAAAGGGAGATATAACAACAGATCCTGAAGAAATTCAAAACACCATTAGATCCTTCTACAAAAGGCTATACTCAACAAAACTGGAGAATCTGGATGAAATGGACAAGTTTCTAGACAGATACCAGGTACCAAAGTTAAATCAGGATCAGATTAATGACCTAGACAGTTCTATATTCCCAATAGAAATAGAAGCAGTCATTAGTAGTCTCCCATCCAAAAAAAAAAAAAAAACCCAGGACCAGATGTGTTTAGTGCAGAGTTCTGTCAGACCTTCAAAGAAAATCTAATTCCAGTTCTTCTCAAACTATTCCACAAAATAGAAACAGAAGGTACTCTACCCAATTCATTCTATGAAGCCACAATTACTCTGATACCTAAACCACAGAAAGACCCAACAAAGATAGAGAACTTCAGACCAATTTCCCTTATGAATATCAATGCAAAAATACTCAATAAAATTCTCACTAACCAAATCCAAGAACACATCAAAACAATCATCCATCATGATCAAGTAGGTTTCATTCCAGGGATGCAGGGATGGTTTAATATATGGAAATCCATAAACGTAATTCACTATATAAACAAACTCAAAGACAAAAACAACATGATCATCTCCTTAGATGCTGAGAAAGCATTTGAGAAAATCCAACACCTATTCATGAAAAAAGACTTGGAAAGATCAGGAATTCAAGGCCCATATCTAAACATGATAAAAGCAGTCTACAGCAAACCAGTAGCCAACATCAAAGTAAATGGTGAGAAGCTGGAAGCAATCCCAGTAAAATCAGGAACTAGACAAGGCTGCTCACTTTCTCCCTACCTATACAATATAGTACTTGAAGTCCTAGCCAGAGCAATTTGACAACAAAAGGAGAGCAAGGGGATACAAATTGGAAAGGAAGAAGTCAAAATACCACTTTTTGCAGATGATATGATAGTATATATAAGTGACCCTAAAAAGTCCACCAAAGAACTCCTAAACCTGATAAACAGCTTCAATTAAGCAGCTGGATATAAAATTAACTCAAACAAGTCATTTGCCTTTCTTTACACAAATGATAAACAGGCTGAGAAAGAAATTAGGGAAAAAACACCCTTCACAATAGTCACAAATAATATAAAATACCTTGGTGTGACTCTAACTAAGGAAGTGAAAGATCTGTATGATAAGAACTTCAAGTCTCTGAAGAAAGAAATCAAGGAAGATCTCAGTAGATGGAAAGATCTCCCATGCTCATGGATTGGCAGGATAAATATAGTAAAAATGGCTATCTTGCCAAAAGCAATCTACAGATTCAATGCAATCCCCATCAAAATTCCAACTCAATTCTTCAGTAAATTAGAAAGGGCAATTTGCAAATTCTGGAATAACAAAATACCTAGGATAGAAAAAACTCTTTTCAATGATAAAAGAACCTCTGCTGGAATCAGTATGCCTGACCTAAAGGTGTACTACAGAGCAATTGTGATAAAAACTGCATGGTACTGGTATAGTGACAGACAAATAGACCAATGGAATAGAATTGAAGACCCAGAAATTAAGCCACATAGCTATGGTTATTTGCCTTTGACAAGGGAGATAAACCATCCTTTGGAATAAGACAGCATTTTCAACAAATGGTGCTGGCACAATTGGTGGTTATCATGTAGAATAATGCAAATTGATTCATTCTTATCTCCTTGTACTAAGGTCAAATCTAAGTGGATCAAGGAACTTCACATAAAACCAGAGACACTGAAACTTATAGAGGAGAAAGTGGGGAAAAGCCTTGAAGATATGGGCACAGGGGATAAATTTTTGAATAGAACAGCAATGGCTTGTGCTGTAAGATCTAGAATTGACAAATGGGACCTCATAAAACTGCAAAGCTTCTGTAAGCCAAAGACACTGTCAATAAGACAAAAAAGCCATGAACAGATTGGGAAAGAATCTTTACCAATCCCAATTCAGATAAGGGACTAATATCCAATATATATTTAAAGAACTCAAGAAGGTGGATTCCAGAAAATCAAATTACCCCATTAAAAAGTGGGGCTCAGAGGTAAACCAAGAATTCTCACCTGAGGAATACTGAATGGCTGAGAAGCACCTAAACAAATGTTCAGCATCCTTAATCCTCAGGGAAATGCTAATCAAAACAACCCTGAGATTCTACCTCACACCAGTCAGAATGGCTAAGATCAAAATTCAGGTGACAGCAGATGCTGGCAAGGATGTGGAGAAAGAGGAACACTCCTCCATTGATGGTGGGATTGTAAGCTTGTACAACCACTCTGGATATCAGTCTGGAGGTTCCTCAGAAAACTGTACATAGTCCTACCAGAGGATCCTGCAATACCTCTCCTGGGCCTATACACAGAAGATGATCCAACTGGTAATAAGGCTACATGCTCCACTATGTTCAAAGCAGCCTTATTCATAATAGCCAGAAGCTTGAAAGAACCCAGATGTCCCTCAACATAGAAATAGATACAGAAAATCTGGTACATTTACACAATGGAGTACTACTCTGCTATTAAAAAAGAACGAATATATGAAATTCCTAGGCAAATGGATGGACCTGGAGGGTATCATCCTGAGTGAGGTAACCCAATTACAAAAGAACTCACATGATATGCACTCACTGATAAGTGGATATTAATCCAGAAACTTAAAATACCCAAGTTACAAGTTGTGAAACACATGAAACTAAAGAAGAACAAAGACCAAAGTTTGGTTACTGTGCCCCTTCTTATAATTGGGAACAAAACACCCTTGGAAGGAGTTACAGAGACAAATTTTGGAGTTGAGAAGAAAGGATGGACCATCTAGAGACTGCAGCACCCGGGATCCATCCCATAATCAGCCTCCAAACGCAGTCACCATTGCATATGCCATCTAGATTTTGCTGAAAGGACCCTGATATAGCTATCTCTTGTGAAGCAATGCTAGTGCCTGGCAAACACAGAAGTGGATGCTCACAGTCAGCTATTGGGTGGAACATAGGGCCCCCAATGGAAGAGCTAATGAAAGCACCCAAGGAGCTGAAGGGTTATGCAACCCTATAGGTGGAACAATAATATGAACTCACCAGTACCCCCAGAGCTCGTGTCTCTAGCTGCATATATAGCAGAAGTTGGCATAGTCACCCATCATTGGGAAGAGAGTCCCCTTGGTATTGCAAACTTTATATGCCATAGTACAGAGGAAAGCCAGGGCCAAGAAGTGGGAGTGGGTGCATAGGGGAGTATGTGGGGGAGGGTATCGGGGACTTTTGGGATATAATTGGAAATGTAAATGAAGAAAATATCTAATTAAAATATTTTTAAAAATAAAAAAATAAAAATTAAAATAAATATAAAATGGAGAGATAATGTTCAAATTTAAAAAATCAGAAATAAACAGGGGGAAATAACAGCAAACACTGAGTACTAAAAGAATTCTTATGTCTTATTTCAAAAATCTGTACAGAAGAAAATTGGAAAATCTAAAGAAATGAAATGCTTTTTTGATTGATATTCTTTAACAATGTTAATTCAAGATCAGACAAAGAAATTAAATAGACTTATAGCTCCTAAGGAAATAAAAGCACTCATTTAAAGTCTCCTAATTATAAACTAAAAGCCCAGGGCTAGATGGATTCAGAGCAGATTTCTACCAGATTTTCGAAGATGAGGACATATCTGGGGGCTTGTAAGAAAACTCCAGGAAACCAAGAGATGAGCCTTGTGGCCTCAGCTTCTTCAAAAACATGGACTTGTTCTCCCATTGTGTTTCATACCCCTCTCGAAGTAGCAAATAGGAATGATTTGAGTTTAAGTAATTCATTACAACTAGATATTGTTAGTAGCTTATAGACTTCCAGGGTAAAAAAGAAAACAAATATTTGTCTATAAATAAGCTATGCAGAGCTTGTCTTCCATTTGTGGATTGCCTGTCATGTAACTTGCTTTGTGGTTGTATGTTTTACTCATGTGACTCATCTTAACTCTGATCGTAAATTATCTGATGCTATGAATAAAGGTGGCTATTGTATGAGACTTTAGTGTGCCTTATTTATAAGCTCTACTTTCCCGGATCCCACTGACAGCTAGAGCATTAAAAAGTGGTGCACAGATCAGGCTCCTGAACTTGGCTATGAGATATGGGAGTGAGGGCCCTCATTGGAAGGATTTGGTGATATTATACTTTGGCATAATATCTCAATAAAGATACACAAATATCAAAATCCCAACTATTAGATTGTCTTCAAGTCATTCAGGATTATAATTTCTGGTTTTCAGAAGGAACTTCAGAGGAAAAAGTTTTGATCAGAGACCAAAAAAACATTGAAAGAGGGAAAGGATGACCATTCAGTTTGAGATTATATACAAATTAATTCAAATTATTTTCAAAATTCTTAAGAAATATCAGAAGAGCCTGCTGACAGGAGCCTGATATAGCTGTCTCCCGAGAGGCTCTGCCAGTGCCTGGCAAATACAGAAGTGGATGCTCACAGTCATCCATTGGATGGAGCACAAGGTCCCCAATGAAGGAGCCAGATAAATACCCAGAGAGCTGAAGGGGACTGAAGCCCCATAGAAAGAACATCAACATGAACCAACCAGTACCCCCAGAGCTCCTTGGAGCTATACCACCAGTCAAAGAAAACACATGGTGGAACTTGTGGCTCTAGCTATATTTGTAGCAGAGGATGGCCTACTCGGTCATCAATGGGAGGAGAGGCCCTTGGTCCTGTGAAGGTTCTATGCCCCAATATAGAGGAATGCCAGGACCAGGAATGGGAGTGGGTAGGCTGGGGAGCAGGGGGAGGGGGGAAGGATAGGGGATTTTTGGAGGGGAAACTAGGAAATGGGATAACATTTGAAATGTAAATAGAGAAAATATCTAAAAAACAAAACAAAACAAACAAACAAGCAAAACAAACAACAACAACAAAACCCCCCCAAAAACCAAAAAACCCAGACACTATTGCTGTTGCCAAGAAGTGCTTACAGACAGGAGCCTGGTATGGCTGTCCTCTGAGAGTTTCTGTCAGCACCCAACTTAGACAGATACAGATACTCACAGCCAACTATTGGACTGAGTCCGGGGACCACAATGGAAGAGTTAAGAGAAGGACTGAAGGAAATGAAGGGGATTGCAACCCCATAGGAAGAACAACAATATGAGCAAACCAGACCCCAGAGAGCTCCCAGGGGACCAACAACTGAAAACTATACTTGGGTTGACCCATGGCTCCATCTACATATATAGCAGTGGACTGCCTTATCTGATATCAGTAGGAGGGGAGGTTCTTGGTCCTGTGCAGGTTTGTTGCCCCATCAAAGGGGAATGTGGGAGGGGCAAGTAGGAGTGGGTGAGTAGGTGAGGGAGTACCCTCTTAAGAGGCAAAGGGGAAGGGGAGGGGGAGGGTGTTTGCGGAGGGGAGACCTGGAAGGGGGACAATATTTGAAATGTAAGGAAATGAAATAATTGATAAAAATGTCAAACTAAAAAAAGAAAAAGAAATATCAGGAGGATATCAATTGTAAAGAAGCCATGGTTAATTCTTTGAATGAATATATAACTGGAATCTCATTCCTTTAAATTGGTAAAAGAGGGAAAAAAAAGAAAAAGATATTCCCATTTAGGTATAATCTAAAGAGCCATCAATAACTTATTCTGGTGACAATTCCCATATGTCCTTTACTGGAACCTCCTTAAAGGCATATCCTCTAATGTCTGAAAATGATTCTGAGGCATAGGTTGAGGAATTTGTTAAGCAATCTAATCTTAAATATACTCCACCTGCTGATAAGAATTTAGGAAAGTGTATAAAAAGGGTAACTTTACATACTAGACAAACTACTGCATGGCAAGGATATTAAATTTATTTCCCAATTCCTTTCAATCTTTCTTTGTATGTATATCAGTAACACATCTATCTAAAGCTCTAGAAATGAAGATTGCATCAGGCAAGCCTCACATATTGTGTCAAGATGCAAGAGAAGAACTATAGCTATTTGAATGCAGACTAAAATAAATATGTATGTACCATGTAGATGCATCACCTTTCTTAGTAAATTGTTTCCTACAAGCACAAGTAGATGAACCTTTGAAAAGTATGTATTTATACCATAAGGGCCAGAAAATACTAACCACTTACTTTACTCATCATGTTCAATTAGTAAATCAGGGGAGGACCTGATGTCAATAATATATGTATTTGATTCTCATAATTTTACCATTAACCAATAATAAGAGCACTACACAACTATATGGATTTTTAAATTTCACTTGCTTATTACAATTGAAGTATATGAATTCATTATTCAGCTGGTATACTATTGGATTTTCTCATACAAACTGAATTTGTGATTCCAAAGATGGTCCATCTGTCACCCATTTCACAGGCAGATACTTCTTTTACTGATGGTTTATCTAAGGGTAAAGAAGGAAACTCATGATCCAGACATTCATCAATCTGTTAGTCCTTCCATTTACTCAGTCTAACATGTAGAATTCCCTGTTTTTTATTAGTGCTAGTGCAAAAATTCTTAAACATTGTTTATTATTATGCATAAGTATAATAATACTTCCAGCAATGGACTCACACTCTACATAGTCTAACATACCTGATTTTACTATACAGGGAAATAAGTAAGCTATTTCTTTAAGCTGCCCTGTTTTTACTTCTAAAGAAGGAAATTGGGCAGGGGTATGCAGCTGTCTGACATTAGAGATGAATACAGTGAAATATTATGAATTCATCTCTGACACTAATGCCTCCAGGCCATCAAGGACAAGAGTGAAGGATGATCAAACAGTGGAATTTAAGAGGAGCAGATGAAATCTCCAACTAAAAGACAAAAAGAGATAACAGCAAAACATATCATCAGAAGTCAAGACTCTCCTCCTTGTGTCCAAGTTAAGGACCTATATACCAAGAAAGAAACTATACTACAAAGCACACAGAGAACTGCACCACTTGAGAATTTCTTTGTGGGTGATGCTAGCTGCTTTGACCTGTGCAGTAAGTATCTCTGAGCACATGAATTGACCTTATCTTCCCCATTCTCCTCTGTTTCCCTGTTTTCATATGTTGATTGCATGGATCCAGGTATTGTTACCTTCAGTAATTACTGTCCTTATTACAGCATCTTGGAACTATAATATACCATTCATCTAAAGAAGTGGCAGAGCTTAATTTTTCCTATTTGCATCAAACATCATAATATTTTTTCCATTAAAGGCAAATATTGACTTATTGACTTGAAATATTTCTCTTTTCAAGTGATTCTTAAGATTTTCTGGTGAATATAAATATTCAATCAATACTACTGAGCACAGTTTGGATCCCCATTCTCAGTGGCAGACTACTACTTACAATGCCTTCACTATTTTAATATCATTTATTATATTTATAATTAGTTTGCTTTTGGATACTCATATATCAATTGACAATCAGATTTTTTATATAATTCCAAATTTAAAAAAAAAACTCTTGAATATCCTAGATATCACTGGATATACTTATATTTAAGTATATAAAAAGGGAGATGTCAGAAAACCATCTAAAAATGGTGTGGACTAAGGATATTTCTGGGCTATTTTTGAGAGAACTCTAAGAAACAAAGAGATGAGCCTTGGGACACCAGTTGCTTCAAAACCACAGAATTATTTTTAGATTATGGCTTTGTGCTCTTCCCAGGAATAGAGGATAGGAGTGGATTTACTTCAATTTTTTTTTTTTTATTAGAACTGGATTGTGTTATTTGTTTATATGCCTGAATAGAAATACATGATTTTGCCACATGTAGCTTCCCTACCACCTTCAACATGAATGTCCCTTACAGCTTAGCTTACTTTTATTTGTTATGGTATTCTTTCCTCATGAGACTTCTTTTAACCTTCAGAGCATAAGTTGTCTGATGCTCTGAAGTAATGATAGCTAGTGCATTAAACTTTAATATACCTCATTTTTAAGCTCCATTCTCCCAGCTGCCACCATGCCTAGAGGACATTTCTTAATTCCAATCCTTTTTTATCTAGAGCCCATTGGTCTGCACAGAATCATCTAGGCAAAAGAAAAGATGAAAGAAAACCATGAACATCACAGCAGTATTTTCATTGAATGCAACACACATTCAGTATTTTTATAATTCTTATAATTCATAGCTTTAAGTAAAAATATGTTTTAGCCTATTTTCAAAGAACACAAGCGAAACAATGGCACAAATATTCACAAATACACAAATACGTTCAAATGCATACACACAAACTCACATAAAACTTGTATTTTTCACATATGCATGCACACATACATTCACAAACATACACAGTTATTCACAGATAAATAAACACTTATGAACAAATATACATGTACAGCCACATATATAGGCACATATATGGGCATACATATTCATAGTCATACATGAGCTAATATAAGTTCAAATATGCACACACAGGTAAATGTACATATACTAACATAAGTTGATATAACTGTTTACATTCACACACATATACCATACACACACATATGTATATATATGTATGTATATATATATGAATATACCAACATATATATTAAGCATGCACATGCATAATAATACACATGAGCAAACAACCGCAGATACACATGTGTGCACAAACACATACATACTCAGATGTGCACTTGTAAGTTCTTTCACACATATATATATATACACACAGACTCTATTCATTCATAGGCATACATATACACATTATACATATGTGCAAAAACTTCTATAAGCACACAAATTCTTACAAATGTACATGCACATATGCAAGTATATCTACACTTAACCATAGAGAGACACAAACATATGCAAAAAGTGAACCTTCCATGATGTCTGTCTTTTGTTGGTGTGGAAACATAAATATATAACAAATGGCTATATTTACTGTGACTCTTTAGGGTCAGTTTCTATCTTTAAGTAAAGTCTAACTCATGTTTTTCAAGTATCTAAATGTATTAGTTTTACTTTGTATTGAAATAAAATTAACACCAAGATAGTAGAGTAAAACAATGCAAAATTATAGCCTTATGGTTCAGCTATTCAGAAGACTAAAATAGTTTTGTTGGTTGAATGCTGTGGTCTGAAGACTGTTTTCCTGAGATATTTAGAAGGCAATGTTTACATGGCCTGGTTCAGTATGTAATTGCATCTGATCTGTACAACTCATTGAAGATAATCTTCTCATCACAAGGTCCTTATATTAAATATGTCTCAATACTTCCTTCCATTATTTGAGGTCATAGCTTCCAGTAACTAGGAAATGAACAGTTGAGAGGTCTTTTCATCCCATCAGAAAATATTCTGTGTCTGAATGTTAAGGATTTCTCACTGAATGATTTAAAAACTTATTATCAAATTTATGTATCAGATGATTTGATAAAAAATCATCACACAGAAAATTATATAAAAAGTCTTAATATATTGAATTCCAAATTATTATTGTTGGATATGAATACGATTTTTACTTAAAATTTATTAGAATGGGTTTTCATATACAAATAGGTATTTCATTTAAATTTTAATATTTTTTTTCCAATTTAAGCTGTTAAGATCACTGCCAATGCTACACAAATTTACTGAACAATCCTAGAATTATACTACAGATTAATCTAAGCATTATAAAGGCAGTAACGGCTTATTAAATGGTGGGCAGTAATGAGGACAAATTTTGTCATCTGTAAGATTTTCAGCTAACACTGAAGTATAATAAAAATACCAAGAGAAAGGAAAGTTGAAATTCTGAATGATGGAGACTGTTTAATGGAAAGTCCTCAGTAGAGAACTATAAAAGAAATTGGTGCCTGAGACACACAATGTACACCACATGCAACATTTCTCACCTTCCCTGTATACAAAGTCCTAAAGGCCAGTTCAGTGGCTCCCATTATTATAAGCATGTGCTCATATACTTCTGTTCTCTCAACATTTCTCATTCGGATTCATACTTATGCACAACCTTGTGTTTTCACTGAACCAATTGAACCATTTTAAAATTCTTCCTGCTTTCATGTACACTGTCACAAGACAGTTCCTTCATTTAAAGTAGGACTATCTATTTCCTGTGTTAAAAAGATGATTCAGCTTTAAAAATAAGACAATGGATCTACAGTCATCAGCAACATGATAAGCACCATGACTATATTTGTGAAAGAAACTGCAGATTTGGTATTAGGGATTTCAAACATGAGTGATAAATAATGAAGACGATCTTCTTCACTTTGGAGTGTGTGAGACGTTGCTTTCTTTATCAGCAGTATTACAAAATTAAGGGATCAGTGTCATACTTATTAGGTAAACTCTATCAGACAAATGTTTAATGGTAAATGGGTGATTCCTTGTCTTTGCTTTCATCTCATGCAGGGCCATGACATGAAATTCTGCTCCAATCAACACATGCACACATTACTGTATTCAATTTGAAAGGACAATAATTGCTAAAAGAGAAACAAAAGTTCATCTCATAATAAACTTTCATTCTGGTGGGGAAATTCACGGATGCACTCCTGTTCCATATTCCTGCATTGCCTTCCTTGTTATATCCTACTCTTACTAAATCCTCAGGTATGCAGCATAATACTGACTGTGTGAAAGAGCCACATACATGTCCTCAGCAGTTCTGGACACGGTAGACACAACATCATGTCACATCACACACACACACACACACACACACACACACACACACACACACACACACACACACAAAAGAGTGAAAATATGATTGATCTCTCAGGATCCAATTGCAGTATGCAATGGTGCCTAGAATTTGATATCATTGCGAGTTTTCTTTGTAGCTTGATTGACCTCTATGTCTTCTGAGAAAAATCTTCTCCCACACAATTGATGGAGACTGTGACTTGTAAGCTTTTTACAGTGAACCCTGAAAGGAAAGTGTGCTCTTCAACATGTGCTTATTTTTATAACATTGGGGTGATTTTAGATGTGAAACATAGCTTCCAATTTTAATGTAAGAAAAATGCCTGTCAATTCTAGAAGCTCTGTTCTGACTTGAAAGGGTGACAGAACTTTTTAGAGACTTGTGCTCTCAACATTGAAATATGAAAAAAATGTAAAGAAAATTTCAATAAATGAAATATAAACTATAATTATATTACACTATATACACATTTTGTATTTTTCGTTAAGGTTTTTTTTTTTTTTTTACGCCTTCAATATTCCCACATGCATAAATGGCTGGTTGAGGAATGGAGCTACACGCTCATCTCCAAATTTTTAACCCAGACGGGCTCCTGTCTAAAAGAAATACAGGGACAGAGTGTGGAGCTGAGACTGAAGGAAAGGCCATCCAGAAACTGCTCCACCTGGGGATTCATCCCATATACAGACACCAAAACCAGACACTATTGCTATTGCCAAGAGGTGCTTGCTACCAGGAGCCTGCTGTAGCTGTGTCCTAATTGGCTCTGCTAGAGCCTGATAAATGCATAGGTGGATACTCACAGCCAAGCATTGGAGTGAACACGGGGACCTTAATTGGGGAGTGAGAGAAATAACTGAAGGAGATGAAGGGTTTTGCAACCCTAAAGGACGAACAACAACATCAACCAACCAGAACCCCCAGAGCTCCCTGGGACTAAACCACCAACGAAAGAGTACACATGGAGGGACCTATGGTTCCAGCCGCAGATGTAGTAGAGAATGACATTGACTGGCATCAATAGAAGGAGAATCCCTTGGTCCTGTGAAGACTGGATTCCCCAATGTAGGGGAACACCAGGGCGGTAAGGTGGTGGGAGAGGTTCACAGAAGCAGGGGGAGGGGTTATAGGAGAGGGGGGTTCCAGAGGGGAAACCAGGAAACGGTATAACATTTGAAATGTAATTACATAAAATATCCATAAAAAGGATAACCCATAACACATTTATATTATTAATACAGGACTATTCCAAATAATGGCATGATGTATTTACAGTTTGCTAGGCACTGCTTTTTGCTGCTGAGATGCCTTCTGGGTAACAGACACCAAAATAATAACCAAAAGGATTAAAAAAATATGAACATATAAAACATATTATAGATGAAATAGGACTAGAAACAAAATATTTACATTTGTAGTCAGGGTCTGGTATTTTAAATTTTAAAACTTTGACTATAAAAACTAAGATGAACTTTGAATTGTCAAACTAAAAAATCTTCATATGTGAAAGGTCAAAATAGCATTTATTTTTACTTTATCAAAAACTTATATTTTCTACCTGCATAGCTTTTCAGATATAATTTTGGGTGCATTCAGAGTAGTTTGGTCATACACAGGTTTTTGCTTTTCTAAGCCAGTTTTACCTCCACATATTGAGTTGACACTAGACAAGCTAGAAATTCATGCCAACAGATATTTTACACTTTTATCTCCTTGTCAGAGGACGGGCATAATAAGTTTCAGCCAGAGTTCTCTCTAAATCAAGCACAACATTACTATTTTTACCAATCCAATGACACAGTCCACATTCACGCTTCCAGTGTCTGAACAGGCACAAGAGTTAAATTGGGGCACCAAACATTTACCTCTCTGCGTGATTTAATTACATTTAAATATGTATTAAATAGATATTCTATATAAAGCCACGTTAAGTATAGCAGTGCTATCTAGGTGCACCTGGGAAGTTAGGTGTACAAAAAGAATTCTTGAAATGACCACACAGTACTCATATATATATATATATATATATATATATATATATATATATATATATATATATATATCCAGAAAGAAGTATTATTCACTAAAGTAATTTTGACAATACTGTATCATATGAGGGTAACTATTAATGTGTAACTAAAAAAATTAAAGAAAAAAGGAAATTTGAACTCAAGGATGGTTGTGGGATTTCTCTTTCTCGGTATTTAGAGATCTTGACATTCCATCAGGACACCAGCTACATTTGTTGAAGTCAGATTTTTAGTATGATCTCTTCTAATTACCACTTATTTAAGGCTTTTCTTAGCTTGTGAAGCTGCATATCCAGATGATAATGTGATATTATAGGCCAAATATTGAGGAGTTTCCACATATAAAAATATTCTCTTTTTTCAACCAATAACCATATGCAACTAGAAGGGGATTTTGAATAAGTATACTCACAGCCAAATAAGGTAGGGGTAGAAGTTAGGTCTGATTCTTTCTTCCAGCCTCATGCTCACAGAAATTAGATTCAGACTCAAAATATACTTACAAATATCTTGGCCATATAGCCAGGCTCTTCTTTGACTATATCATAACATAAATTAACCCATTTATGCTAAATTATATACCTGTGCTCAGGTACCATGCATCTATATTGTCACGTTTTCCCAGGTGAACCTCCCTTACCTTGTTCTATCCCAGAATTCTTTCTGCCTCCCAGATGTCATACTTTCTATTCTACCCTTTCCTATAGGTCATAGCTTTTCTAATTGACAGGTGATACATCCATATAATACACAAGGGATTCTCTCTACAGATTAGTTTCTTTCTTTCTTCAGGGGATCTGAGCAGAGGTTTAAGTAATGACGCCTGCACTGAAAAATCTAGGAAAAATGGAGAAGGTAAGCAGATGTATTTTAATAAGTTACAAATTTTGACAAAACACATTTTGAATGCAGTGTTATAAAATTAAAGATGTCTTCTTAAAAAAATACCCCAAACTTGCCAGCAAAAATAAATATCCGATCCCAATCTAACTTTTCTTGGTGATCCTTTTAATACTCCATAAATAAGTACTTCGAAGCCTGTTTTTATTATTTTTTTTGACTAGATTGTTAAAATAGGCTTTCCTCACTGATTCTCCATAAATAAGATTTTTGTTGGAAAACTCTTGACATTCTATTTGAAAGTGATTATGTTGCCTAGCAACCATACTACTTTACCATCACCATCAGTTAGAAAGATACTAACTCACACACCAAGGCTGAAAACAGAAGCTGGAAAAATTTGGAATCACTAGTATAATATCCATGAAAAGTTAGATCTAGATATTGAAGTTTAAAAGTACCAAGAAAGTCCTTTTGTTTAACTTCCCATTGTTAAAACATGTGCACACCAGGATCTTCGAAGGGAGCTTAATACTGTGAACCTCACAAATTTTGTTGGATTAGCAATGAGAGTGACTCATGAGAAACTCTGTGGTGACATGGAGCTGAAAAGAGATTAATATATTTTGATAGGCATAAAAAGAAATTTAAATAATGAAGCATAGGGCAAAGACAGGAAATAGTTTACAAAACAGAAAATGACTGGTAGAAGTAACTTCCTCAATGTAGAGTCTCATAAACTACCCCTTAGAATCCATCACTCTGGATAATAGGTTTTCACCCAACTAGTCTGCTACAGTTGCAAAGACACAGAATTTGGAGAAAAAAAAAAAAAAAACTAAAGGTTTTCCTGATGATGTCATCTGAGAAAAGTTTCTATTTAGTTCATAGTTTATTTTTCTTTTCAGTACTTCCCACACATTATATCATTTTTATGAAATACCTGAGGATGGGTAACTTTATGAAGGAAAGAGGTTTATTTTGCATACGATTATCGCTACAGGTTGGGACCCCTCAACTGGTGAAGAGCCTCTTCAGGTCAGAGTTATTACTCATCCCACTCTACCACAATATGAGACAGAAAGAGTTCCCCATACTCAGGGATTTAGGTCCTGAAAGTCTATTTTGTTATAGTGGATAGCATCATTCTCATGCAGATACTAAGTGGACTCAATGGATTATATAAGGAGTAATGGAGTTTAGAGGGGAAAGTTGTGATAGGAAAGAATATGAATAAAAAGGGTGGGGTAGATTTTTGCCCAACCTTATACATGTATGAAATTCTAAAATGTTGTCTAAATATTTATCAGGGAAAGACATTAGGTTGGAGAGGTAGAGACAGGCAGTATTAAATGGAAAAATCTTAATGTATTCAAGGATGGAAAGAAGGATTAAGGTAGCTGGCAAGTAGAAATTGTTAAAGAATGTGGCCTGTTCTTAGTCAGTGGGGACTATCATAAAATAAGCAGAGTCTTGTTCCATGAATATAGAAAAACCTCAGAGAGTTGCAAGTGGCAAGACTCCTACTTAAGGAAAAAAAAATGTTATATTACTTGCTTAGTATTAGGGGTTTAAAGAGCAAGAAATAAACTAATGATAATTTCAGGAGAAAAATCAATATATATATTTTTTCATGTTGGGCAGTGAGGATATCAAGTGCTCCCTCCACCTGCCTCCACATTATAGGCCAAGGAAAGGATACCTGAGAGGAATGCCAGTGAGAGATTATTTTTTATTGGATATTTTATTTACTTATATTTCAAATGTTATCCCATTTACAGGTTTCCTGTCCAGAAACCTCCTATCCCATCATCCCTCTCCTTGCTTTTATGAGGGTGCTCCCAATCCACCCACCCACCCACTCATCCACTCTAGCCTCCCTACCCTGGCATTCCCCTACACTGGGGTATCAAGCCTTCACAGGACCAAGAGCCTCTCCTCCCATTGATGTGTGACAAGACCATCCTCTGCTATATATGTGGCTGGAGCCATGGGTCCCTCTATGTGTATTCATTGGTTGGTGGTTTAGTCCCTTGGAGCTCTGGGGAGTCTGTTTGGTTGATTATGTTGTTCTTCCAGAAGTTACAAAAGCAGAGGGCAGATACAATGGGATATAGAGGTGAGTTGGATTAGGGTATATGATATAAAACTCACAAAGGATCATTCATATATATATATATATATATATATATATATGTATATATATATATATATATACACACACACACACAATATATATATATATATATACACACACACACACACAATATATATATATATATATATATATATTGTGTGTGTGCATGTGTGTGCGTGGGTGTGTGAAATTTGTATCCATATGAGAGATGAAAATTTTAAGATAGGTTCTAAATTTTGGTCCACAAGGACCTGGGATTTTGAGATTGCAGGTATGCGACTCAGAAGCATCATGACTTTTGGGTCCACATGGCCCAGTAGTATTTTCATGGACCTCTGTGTCACTCTAGCAGCCAAGATTCTAAGTCCTCCAACACAGAGAACCACAATAGCAGCCTCAGAGCAGCCTAATGTAGAGAAGATGTATAGCCTGCACTTGTAGAGCCAACAGGAACCTGGCATTGTGAATATTCACCAGAAGATTGAAGACAGAGGAACTTGTTGGGTATCTATTGTTGCAATGGCCACTCTGGAATCTTTGACCCTAGAAGTTGTTACAGCAGCACACAGAGAAACTGGTAGTATAACTAATAAAGAACCAAACTTCCAGCATATCGTTCTGCCTTTCTCTCTGCCTCTACAACTCTCTTAACTTCCCTCCCTATGCCCTAAATAAACTCTATTCTATAAAGAAGAAGAAGAAGAAGAAGAAGAAGAAGAAGAAGAAGAAGAAGAAGAAGAGGAGGAGGAGGAGGAGGAGGAGGAGGAGGAGGAGGAGGAGGAGGAGGAGGAAGAAGAGGAGAAGGAGGAGGAGGAGGAGGAGTAGGAGCAGGAGGAGGAGGAGGAGGAGGAGGAGGAGCTTGAGCTAGGTCCCAAGGTGGGACTGATCAGTCTATGATTTCTAGATTGGTGCTAAAGTGAGACCTGTGCAAAGGTTAGATTGGTGCTGGTATAGGCCCAATGTCTGTGGCTGTTTGTTTAACAAGATGATATATTGAGCATTGAAACTGTGTCTACTTGATCAGACTTAAAATCTGAGACTACAGGACACATTTGGCATTGGCATGGCCTTCAGACACAGTCTGTAAACAGTAACTGGAGATGGCAGATTTCAGCACTAGACTTTACTGGAATAACCTTAGATTGGACATCCAACAAATACCTGCTGTCCACATCCAATGCCTCAGCCCCATGGAGTGTTGTTCTTTTGATCCCCTCCCACCTATGGATTGTAAGAACTAAGGCTGAAAATTTTCTGATACTTTCAAATGATCCTTCCACCTCACTTAGGATGCACAGGGTTGACACAATCCTTGAGCTCCTGGGAATATGTGTTTGTTTCATTTTATGTATTTTATTAGTGTTATTTCTTTTTAAAGTTGTATTTATTCTTATTTTCTGGAATTAGAAATTGCTATAAAGCTCTGGCTGTCCAGCTATGGGCTTTGTAAGCCAAGCTTGCCTCAAGCTTACAGCAATTTTCTGCTTCAGCCCCAAGTTCTGTAACGTAAATGTATATCATGACACCTCATTTTGAAATATTTCCCCACTTTGATGGTTTTGCAAACAATTGAGAACTAATAAATTTTATTCTACCAACTTGCTAATGTGCCTTTCAAATATTAAACTTTAAGCCAAAAGTTCAGTCTGCCTAACTGTAAGTGTGAATTAATGATTCCAAAAATGGTTGAAGCTGAAATAATTTATATTAATTGGTGAAAAACATTCCTTCAAAATGTGGTTATTTTTTTCTGCAAAAGGCATTGCCTTCATGCACATATAAATATAAAAATACACAAATATTAGACATAAAAATCATACCAGGGAGATTCCACATAATAATGGTCAATAAATGATCATGAAACAAAAACTCAAACATACACACACACACACACACACACACACACACACACGAATACACACACAAAAACAAAAGAAAACAAAAAATATATCAGCAGTTCTTATTCTATGGGTAAGGACCCTTTGATATTTGAATGACCTTTTCAGAGGAATCGCATATCAGATATTCTGCACATTAGATATTTTCATCATGTTTTATCACATTAGCAAAATTAAAGTTGTAAAATAGCAACAAATACAATTTTATGGTTAGTAATTACCCATCAAGAGGAAGTATATCAAAGGTCACAATATTTGACAACCACTTTTATACATAATAAAAATGGAGACATTAATGTAATAATCTAAGTAGCAACTTTCAGAGAACAAAGGAAAGCTGGTGTTTGTTGCCTTATTATCTCCACATCACATATATTTTGGTACCTTAAACTGGACTTCTGAATCTAATAATGGGATTATGTGAACAAAAATATACCACACTAGAAGCAGTGACTCAATAAAATGTGGCATGTTAACTTTAGTGGGCATTATGATGCCCCTGAAAACTACAAGAACTGGTTTAAAGTCAGCTCTCATTAATAATACCTGTGATTATTTGGCTGTGAAGTTAGATGTGCAATAAGAAGTGAAAACAATTCCTTCTTATTAGTTTTTCCTCAGAAAAGGGCTACTGTATCTATGGTTAATAGGTCTCTGTTCTTCCAGAGAAGTCAAGTTCAGTTCCTAGCAACCACATGAGGCAGCTATCAACTGCTTATATCCAGCTCCATGGAATCTATTGCCCTTTTCTAGCCTCCTCAGGGAATTAACTCAGATGCATATACAAGAGATAATTAAAAGTAAATTTATGAGGTAAGAGCCCCATTATGCTCTGAACTTCCCATGTCCTTAGTTGCAGCAGAAAGACTCAAGCCACTGGCACTCTTCCTGCCTACTGTCAGGTGAATGGAGGATTTGGGAGAGAATATGGGCCAGAAAACTGGAATTGGTGGGCATGTTGAAAATGAACTAGAAACCCAGTGCAATGGAAACTCCTAGAAATCTATAAGCATTGTTCTAGAAAAATCTCCAAGTAATGGGAGATATAGAACCTGAACTGGCCATCTTCTATAACTCGGAAAGGTTTCCAGTGGAGGAGTCAGGACACTAACCAAGCCACAAAACCTTCAACCTAAAATCTTTCCTTCCTGCAAGATGTGCTGAGTTAAAGGTGATTCAGAACATGTGCACTTTCCCAACCAATGCTCATGAGAGACACGAGTCACATCTGGAAGGCCATGCATGAAACCTCCTGAAAGACCAGGAATGAGAAGGTGGAGACCCCAGAGACCTAAAATAGAACCAAACAAGACTGGAAAATAAAATAAAGTATAAATATTTAAAAGACAATTTATCTCCTTGTTCATAGATAGATATCAAAAGCTAAAATGTTCTCCATGTATTTTAAATGTTTTAGACACCTTCTCTAATGAGTTAAAATAAAAATTTTAAGTAACATAAACCTGGGTTTTTAAATGTCAGTGTCATGACTGTGAAGGTGATTCGAGCTACTCCAAATCTTCCTGAATTACTTTCTGAACCTGTGAGCCAAGAGAGCCTGTCCTTTTTCTCTTGTTCTCCTGACAGCAAGCCCTCAGTTCAATAATGCTGCAAGAAGAGAGTCAGGAGGGCAGATGTCAATTGCCTGCCTTTGCAGATGTGTCAGTTAGAGCCAAACATAATAAAAGCTCCTGCTGAGATTTCTATGAGGACTTGAGTCTCTTATAATGGATGTGTATACTTGCTAGTGTGGTGCTTATTCAAGCAGATGTTGAGAAAGTGTTAGGGAGTGCTTTCAGATGTTTTTCTCAAATGTTTACAATGTAAGGATAGAACAGTGCTTTAACTGGTAAATCTAGGATAGCAATCATGTTGGGAAACCCATTAAAAGTCTGAAAATTTTTAGGTCACACTTTCCATTAATAACTTTATTTTGTTGCTAGATTCTAACAAAAATAATGCCATATAATCTTATTGGATGTATACCCAACATATTTTTTTTCAAACAGTAAGGAAAAAAATTAGAAAATGCAATCAAAACCCAAATCCATCTTTACTGTTGGTAATATTCATATAAAAATTGCCCCACTTATTTACTTTAAGGTCAGACTCTATAAAACATCCATGTTTGTTCTCTGAGTATAACTTTTAGGAAGAAAAATTTTTGAGCATCAAAGATATCTATGCCTTTTACAGTCAGACATGTTGATAGAAATAGAAGGTTAAGTGTATTTCATTTTTTGCTGTTTACATTTTAGATAAACACTTTTAAAATCCTTTTATTCTTGTACTACATAAGTGAGTCATGTTCCTTTAAATGTTAGTTTCATTTCATTTGATCTACTTTACTTTGTATTATTTATGTTAATGAAATACTAAAACTATCTCATAAAATATAAAAATGAGACATTGGAAACAAACTGTCATTTTATAGCCCGTGCAGATTACAAATCACATTTTATTAATGTATTGCAATATATTTTTCTCATTAGTTTCTCATTTCTGGAAAATTCCCTTCATTATTTTTTAAACAATGTACATTCAAAATGACTTTTCTAAATCCCAAGTACTTCTCTTCTCTAATTGAGCATCTTTGAAAGTGAGCTTTCTCTGAGAGTATTTTATATTTGTTTTTGTTTTTTTTTGTTTGTTTTTTGTTTTTCAAGATAGGGTTTCTCTGTGTAGCTCTGGCTGTTCTGGAACTCACTCTGTAGAACAGGCTGGCCTCAAACTCAGAAATCTGCTTGCCTCTGCCTCCCAAGTGCTGGGATTAAAGGTGTGCACCACCACTGCCCAGCAAGAGTATTTCAAAGTACAACAGAAAACACATGAAAGTCACAGCTGTCATATTTTCTGGGGTATACTTTTCCCTTGTGCTACACTATCCAAAACCAGACTTTCTTCCTACTGCAACAAAGTCTTCTTAAGAGATTAACACATCTCTCTAAAAGTGGTAAGCAAGGCATAAAAACATTCACTGAAAACATTTAACATAAGCAGAAATGATAAGGAAACTAAATCTTGCACAAGAAAACCAGATCTCTGAGAGACAGGATCATTGCTGGTTTGAAGTTTGTGTGTGTGTGTGTGTGTGTGTGTGTGTGTGTGTGTGTGTGTGTGTGTGTGGTGTAATCAGTAAGAAGGGGATTTGTCACCTAGGACAAGCAGCACCTGCTCATTTTTTTCATGAGGTTTATCTACTCACTTCACAAGTCAAAATATGGCCCATTTGCCTTAAGCCTGAGAGTGACCTCTATCATCATATATTTTTATCATGAATCAGAACACATGCTTTACATAGTTTGGCTCCGCCCCCCCCATCCTGGCAGGACCCATAATCTTCACTGATATCAATGAACCTTTAAGAGTTATCTGTTATGAGTTGGTTCATATGCATGACCAACTGTTTTCTCACATGAGAGACTTTTTCAATATTGACTTTTCAGGATTGTTTTATGCTAATTGCAACTATACATCAAGTTTAACTGGATGAAAATTGTTCCAATTTTTGAGCATAATTGAAGGGTTTGATATGAATGTATCTCTAGATACCTATGAGTTAAGAATTAATTTTAATTCTTAAGTCTAATTCTTTGGAGTATTTTCCTTATGTAATAGTTGATAGGAAGACAGCTGGAAGCAGATGGGTTGGACATGGGAAAGAGGGGATGAGGTGGGGAGAGGACAGAGGGAGAGAATAGTAGGAGAGACAACTGGATTGAGGGTTTGCATCTCTGGAACAAGCTAGAAACTTAGGAAAATTTAGTCTACCCACAAAGTCCTAGACCCACAATGTGTTTTGCATACAGATGGGAAGGTATAAAATATGGAACAGACTGTGAGTGAAAACCAACCAATGACTGTCTCAGGTTGAGGCTCATGACATGAGAGGGAGCTTCCCCTTGATACTATTCATGATATTCTTCTCTACTTTCAGACAAGAGACTAGCATAACTGTCATATGAGAAGCTTTCCCAGGAAATTATATGAACTTATGGAGAATCCCACAACTAAACATTAAGTGGATCCTGTGGAAAACTGTGGAAGATAGGGAGGGAAGATTGAAGGTACTAGAGGGGGTCTAAGACTCCATAAGAAAACCTACAGAATCAGTTTATTCTGGTGGCCCATAAAGGTCCCATAGAAGGCCCATAGAGGCTCATAGAGACTGAACTGCCAGACAGAGAGCATGCATGGTAGGGACCTCTGTAAAAGTTATACAGCTGGCTCTTCATGGGGACTACTAAAGCACAATCACAGTCTGGTTGATATCCATGGGGGGGATTTATTTTCTGGACAGAAGTAAAGGAGGTGTGGAATTGGAAAAAAGGAGACACGAGAGGAAGGTTCTAGGAGAAAAGAAGGGAGGGGAAGCTACAATAAGAAGGTAAAATAAATAAGTAACATATTACTAAAAAAAAAAAAAAAAAGTTCGACTGGCAAAAGTCTCCTGTAGGTTCATGTGATTATATATTTGGTTTCCATTTGGAGGTAATAGTTGGGTTACTTATGGGACATTTAGAATGTGCAAACTTGCTAGAGGAAATATGTCACTTCTGGTGAGTTTTGGGGGTTTATACAATTTCATCTCTATTCTTATTTTCCATATATATGTCAGAGACCATACCATGAGAAAGTGAGCTCTTCACAATCTTCCACCCTGACGGGCCAAATGGCCTTGTGCTAGGAGCTGGTTGTCACTCCCTCCTCCCTGTTCCCTTCCTGGCACCTGAAGCTGTAAAAGCTGAATTGTGGTCAACTCTTTCCTATCTCTTCCTGACTCTCATGACTTCCAAGGACATGAGATATGCACTGAGCCTGGCCTGACACCCCAAGGCTGTTAAGGATGATCTATGTTCCTGAGATAAGACACAGAGTACCTGCTGCCTGGAGCCTGACTTCAGCCCTCATGTCAGCAGATGCCTGCTTCTTTGTTCTTTGTAAAATTCCCCCTTGAACCCTCCCTATTCCCCTCGATGTATGCTTTAAAACAAGGCACCTCAGCATAATAAACAGAGACCTTGATAGGCACTCTTCTTGGTCTCTGCTTCTCCTTCCCTTCCTCCTATTTTCTTCCAGGTTTGTGGTCCCCCTCGCACCCACGAATAACTGAATCCTGCAGGACAGGATAAGTGGCGCCCAAAGTGAGGGTGAGGTTCGGGTCGTATTTCCTTCCAGTGGAGGTTCCAGAGAAGTTCGTTGCGACCCCAGGAATTTATAAGTAGTGAAGGACTGCTACCACTGCTCATGGGAGTAAGAAGTCCTTGGTGAGTTGATTCATCTCCACTTCAGGTTATGGGAAATAAGCTATTTAAAGAGGCAGCCTTCGTTAAAGGCTTAAAGATAGTAATCAGGGAAAGAGGAGTTAGAGTTAAAAAGAAAGATTTGATAAACTTTTTTTTTAATTTTCATAGACCAGGCATGTCCATGGTTTATTATAGATGGAGCAGAGATACACTGTAAAAAATGGTGAAAGGTAAGTAGAGATTTAAGTGATAAACTAACTAATGAGGGTCTGGATGTGGTCCCTACAACTGTCTTTTCTTATTGAGGAGTAACTATCAGAAGCTGCCACTGTGCCTCCTCTCCCTTCTCTGGCAAAATTCTCAGAAGAAGGAGATAAAAAATTAGAGTCTGAACATGAGAAAAAGAAAATAAGTTTCCAAAAAGCAGTTATCCCCTGTTTGGTCCTTTTAGCAAAAAAGAGGGAAAATAAAAATAAGCTATTTCAGAGCTCTCCTAGGGACTGAAGGAAAACGGGAGACGTCCTGCTTCCTCTCTGGCTCCTATGGAGATATTCTTAGTTCTGGTTAGGATATCTGGGTCCCTTTGAGACATCAAGTTCTATTCCCTGTCTGTCTATTGTCTGTATTTGGTGCACCAAATTGTCCATATATCTGTCTATTTATGTTTGCTTTTGTTTTGTTGTTTGAATGATTGTTGTACTGTGTTTCATGTTGAAAAAAAATGGTTAAAACTTTATCTGCTGGCTGTCCATTCTTTGACTTAGTTTAACTTGTTTAAAAAGCAGTCTCAGTTTGCACAGCAGAAACAGATAACTGTGGCTGGGAGTCAAGTATAGCTGGAAGAGCCCTGCTGAGAGCCGATTGTAAACAGAGCTCTTAAAGGGGCAGGCAGCCTTTTGCTTGTAAGAGAAAGTTAGCTTAAAATTAGGAACTCAGGGTTGGGGTCATTCTAAACAACAGGAACCCAGGAAAACAGGTCTTTAAGGATACTTCAAAATAGGAATTATCTTTGGGCCAGGACTCTGGCAGAGTGTTCAGATTGAGAAAAGTTTACATTTGGGTTGACTCTGAGCTCAGAGGGGAGCAGCCTCATTGAGGCTTGTGTGGCACTTCTTTTGTTTTGCAAACCATGGCTAGGGAAATTCATGGGACTTCATCTCTCCCTCCCTTTCTTTTAGCTAAAAGAGCCTTGTTGCAGACCTAGCCAGATGTTGTTCTAAATAAAGTTTAAATTCAAAGCTTATAAAAGGTCAATCAGGCTGTGGAATTTATCAAGACATTGCGATTTGACTTGCCTACTTTATATAAGGTTATAGTGTACAGAGTTTGCTTATATGTATAAGTGTCTGTTCCTTGTTCCAAACAGCCCTTCTATGTGAGAAAAGTACATGTGAATTGGATCACACACTTATTCTTTTGAGTTTTCTTCTGCTTCAGCACAGATAATTAAATTGTGTGGTGTAGATGGTGTTTTAAAATGTTGAATAATCAAACTTTAAGTTGTATATTAATAGTCAATATTATATCTCAGAGCTTACAATTGCTTAAAATTGTTCATCCCTCAGATGCTATTAATTCTCAAGCTTGCAATTGCTTATGCAACTTATAAGAAAAAAATAGGTTCCTTTAAGAAGACTGTTGTTGGGCAGTTAAGAAATTGTCCTGGGTTGCTTGGAAAAGAACCCCAGGATTTGCTTTTGTGTTATAGAAGTTTATATAAAGCTTTAACTGATAAAGATTACAGATAGCTCCTGAAAGTATACAAACTCAGGATCCTTATAATTATTTGACCACTCTTCAAGAGAAACAATTGAAAGTGTAATTAGTCACTGCCCATATTATATTAAAACTGACTATAACAGTCAAGTATTTGAGATGCTTTGTCAACAATTTAATAATTCTCAAAGACAAGGTATTATAGAACTTTAAAAACTCTATCTTCTTAAAAACAAAAAAGGGGAAAAATTATACCCCCATGCACATTATTTAAATCGTACTTTTATTTTTAACAATTTTGAAATTTAAATGTCAAAGAACTTAATAAATGCCTCGTAGTATCTTATAACTAGACAGAATCATGTGTAGGTGAGATGAAAAGGATCCACTCATTGGCACATGGCATGAGCCTAAACAGAAAGTTAATATGGGAAAAAGGGGTGGCAGTGTTTCTGTTTTTTTTGGTTTTTTTTCCCCCCACAGAATGCTACAGAAGCATGCTAGCTTCCAGAATGATTCGTGTGACAGATGGACCTGTGAGTTCATGAGTGCCCTGTCAGTGATGACAAGAAAACTGTGTTAAGTGCACAGAGAAAGGGAAATCAGGGAGAGCAGCCACTTGCAAACAAGATGAAGAAACTTCCTAACTCTGCCGACCTGGTGTCAATTTGAGGACAACTATAAATGATGACCCGTGAGGTGGAGGGACTGCCACAGTGTATTTAACAAGATTTCATCAGAGACACTGTTTTGGGCCATTCAGGCCAACTCTGCTATAGCTGTGAAAGCTTTTGTACCTTACCTATATGCTATATTGTTAGATAATTTTAAGAGTTAAGATCACCAATCTTGACAAGTCTTTTCATATTCATTGTAATTGTTGTCAATTAACTAATTGTGTGGATCCTAATTTAGATAAGGAATCTGATGTTATGATATGATATGAATATTTCTATAGCCTTGTCAGAGCAACTTATTGTAGATAAAAATTGGAGGCAAAGGTTAATGTCTTAGAAGTAGTGGTCTCAACAATAAGACAGGATATAACAAATGTTAAGGCTGCAAAGACAGAAATTTCAGATATTAGAAGAATGTTATTTTTATTCTGATAAGACTGGCTTAGTTCAAGACAGCATAGACAAAGTTAGATCTAGTTTACAAGAGAGAAAACGCAACAGTTAAATCACAACTTAGTTAAAACTAGATTAGTAATTAACAAGAACAACAAATGCCTTAGGATGGAGATCTTACTGCTGGCTGTCCTCTCTGTGATGGCAGCCAAGTCTCAGCGTGAATAATCCATCACAGTGAACAGGATGCATTGAAGCTCTTTACTGAGACAGGTGACTTCTCTCATGAGATAATCATGGTAATATTGAAAGTATTGTGGGTGGGGAAGAGAAATAGAAACTTTTGCACACATTTGAAGCAATTAATTTTTGCTCTCCAGTCAATCAAGAATGAAAACAAACTTCTGTTTGCTATGTATCAATAGAACACTAATTTTAAGCATTATTTAAAAAGAAGGATTTTGGTGTTTACACTAACCACTAGTGTTTTTTTGTTGTTGTTGTTTTTTGTTTTTTTGTTATTTTCAGTCCAGATTTTATCCCCATCCCTGTCCACCCTCTGGCTGTTCCACAATCCATGCCTTCTCTCCTCATCTCTACAAGGATGTCTCCACCTCCAACCCTCACCCCACCAGACCTCAATACTCCCTGTGGCCTCTAGTTTCTTGAGGGTTAGATGCATCTTCCCTGACTGAATCCAAACCCAGCAGTCCTCTATTACATATGTATTGGGGGCCTCATATCAGCTGGTGTATGCTGCCTGGTTGGTGGCCCAGTATCTGAGAGATTTCAAAGGGACTGGTTAGTTGAGACTGCTGGCCTTCCTTCCACTTTTGCCCTAATTCAACCACAGAGCAGTTTCTGTTGATTTTTTGGTTGTAAATGCCTGCAATTGGCTCTTTCATCTACTTGTTGGGTCTTTCAGAAGGCAGTCATGGTAGACCCCTTTTTGTGAGCACACCATAGCATCAGTAATAGTGTCAGGCTTTGGGGCCTCCCCTTGGTCTGGATCTCAATTTGGGCCTATGGCTGGGTCTCTTTTTTCTCAATTTTTGACCCTGCATTTCCTTCAGACAGAAACATTTTTTTTTCCAAAATTTTATTAGATATTTTCTTCATTTATATTTCAAATGCTATCCCAAAAGTCCCCTATACCCTCCCCCCACCCTGATCCCCTACCCACCCACTCCCACTTCTTGGCCCTGGCGTTCCCCTGTACTGGAGCATATAAAGTTTGCAAGACCAAGGGGCCTCTCTTCCCAGTGATGGCTGACTAGGCCATCTTCTGCTACATATGCAGCTAGAGACATTAGCTCTGGGGGTACTGGTTAGTTCATATTGTTGTTTCACCTATAGGGTTGCAGAACTCTTCAGCTCTTGGGTGTTTTCTCTAGCTCCTCCATTGAGTGCCCTGTGTTCCATCCAATAGATGATTGTGAGCATCCACTTCTGTATTTTCCAGGCACTGACATAGCCTCACAGGAGACAGCTATATCAGGGTCCTTTCAGCAAAATCTGGCTGGCATATGTAATAGTGTCTGTGTTTGGTGACTGATTATGAGATGGATCCATGGGTGGGGTAGTCTCTGGATGGTCCATCCTTTAGTCGTTGCTCCAAACTTTGTCTCTGTAACTCCTTCAATGGGTATTTTGTTCCCTATTCTAAGGAGGAGTGAAGTATCCACAGGTTGGTCTTCCTTCTTCTTGATTTTCTTGTGTTTTGCAAATTGTATCTTGGGTATTCTAAGTTTCTGGGCTAATATCCACTTATCAGTGAGTGCATATCAAGTGACTTCTTTTGTGATTGGGTTATCTCAGTCAGAATGATATGGGTCAGTGTTTTGACTGTGGGATGGCAACCCCATCCCCCCATCACTCCCTTGATGCTCTGTCTTTCAACTGTTGGTGGGCTCTACAAATTGCCTCTCCCCACTATAGGATATTTCATCTAATGTTCCCCCCCCCTTTAAATTCTGAGATTCTCTCACCTCACAGGTCTATGGTATATTCTAGAGGGTCCTTCTACCTCCTGCCTTACGAGGTTGCCTGTTTCCATTCTTTCTGCTGGCCCTCAGGACTTCAGTCCTATTTCCCCTACCTAATACCCGATCATGTTCCCATCTTCCCCTCCCTGTCCCTTCCCCAACCTGAGTCCTCCCTCCCACTCCTGTGATTGCTTTCTTTTCCCTCCCAAGTGGGATTGAGTCATCCTCACTTGAGCACTTCAACTTGTTAACCTTTTCGAGTTCTGTGGATTATATCCTGGATATTATGTACGATGTTTGTTTGTTTGTTTGTTTGTTTGTTTTGGCTGATATCCACTTATTAGTGAGACCATACAATGAATGCCTTTTAGGGTCTGAGTTACCTCACTCAGGATAATAAAACTCAGGATGTCCTTCTTTTTAATAGCTAAGTAGTATTCTTTTTTTTTTTTTAGAATGAAATAATTGGTTTAATAATCATAATCTTGAAAAGGGACTTGAATTAAAATTCAGTCTGTGGTATGAAATATCACCATCTGAGAGTGCAGAAAGAATTTTATGTATATGCACATTAGTTTTATTAATATGATAGGAGTGTATATTGTTTAACTTGAAAAACTTGTTTTGATGAATTCTCCTCAGGATTGAACTATCTTTATTAGGTATTCGGGCATGATACAGGTTGAACACCCCTCAGTTCCAGGGCCTTGGCAAAATTAACCTCCAGTGGTTTGCCAGTGCCTTTGGTGAGCTTCAGAGATCGGATGCAGCCTCGGAACCTAATGTTGGTGGTCAGGCCAAACTGATTGAGGCCACCTGGGAAACCGCCAACAAAAACAGGGTCGTTTGTATCAGCTGATGTCGATGCTGAGTTTGGGCTCTGGGCATCCACCTGGTTCCCATCTACCACCAGCTCAAGACGGTTATTGATCTTCTTGGCAGTGACTTTATGCCACTGTCCATTGCACATGTGGCCTGGGATCCCAGCATCATAGATTGCAGTGAATTGGCCAGCGCCGTTATCCACATGGAACATAAGCTTCTCGTCGATCATTTCAATACCCATTCCATCCATCTTCTGACTGCTGACTCCCAGGAGGACTCCAGTGGGTCTTGTGGTACGGAATTCAAATTCCACAAGAAGGTCCAATCCAACTTTGAACCCACCAACTGCTTTAGCAAAACCGGTTCCATCAAAGTAAGTCCCGCTCTCTGCATTCGCAAAGCATGTCCCAACGTGAAAGCTGGAGGTAGGCTGGTCCAGATCAACAGGGGCTTGTTCCATGTAAAGATTCCTAACACAGCCATCCAGGCTGTAAGTCACCTGAGCATTCAGGTCAGAAGGGACAGATGCCAAGTTTAGCAATGTTGTGCTTCTATGTATAGTATAACCCCCTGTGGGATACACTGCACACAGTCATTAGCTAGTTGTTCTAGAACATACCTAAAAGCTGCCTGGCCCTGGACCTCTGTAGACCAGACTTCACAGCACAGGGGACAGAAATCCAACATCAATTTGTCTACTGGGATGCATCTAACTGTGACCACTATGGCCTGATATTCTGAGGATCTGGTCACACACAGCATGTGCTTATTGACGTGCCAGAGCTGTGAGCTTCTATCTAAGGATGGTAACTTTCTTTTTTTTTTTTTCCATTTTTTATTAGGTATTTAGCTCATTTACATTTCCAATGCTATACCAAAAGTCCCCCATACCCACCCACCCCCACTCCCCTACCCACCCACTCCCCCTTTTTGGCCCTGGCGTTCCCCTGTACTGGGGCATATAAAGTTTGCGTGTCCAATGGGCCTCTCTTTCCAGTGATGGCCGACTAGGCCATCTTTTGATACATATGCAGCTAGAGTCAAGAGCTCCGGGGTACTGGTTAGTTAGTATTCTATTGTTTAAAGGAACCACATTTTCTGTATCCATTCTTCTGTCATAGACATCTGGGTTGTTTCCAGCTTCTGGCTATCACAAACAAGGCTGGTATGAACATAGTGGAACAGGTGCCCCTGTGGCATGGTGGAGCAACTTTTGTGTATATTCCCAAGAGTGGTATAGCTGAGTCTTCAGGTAGATCTATTTCCAATTTTCTGATGAATCTCCATATTGATTTCCTGAGTGGTTTTAACAGTTTGCAATCCCACCAGAAATGGAGGAGTGTTCCTCTTTCTCCACATCCTTGCCAACATGTGCTGTCACCTGAGGTTTTGACCTTAACCATTCTGATTGGTGTAAGGTGGAATCTCTGGGTCATTTTGATTTGCATTCCCCTCATCACTAAGGACTTTGAACATTTCTTTAAGTGCTTCTCAGCCATATGAGATTCCTCAGTTGTGAATTCTCTGTTTAGCTCTATACCTCAATTTTGATTGGATAGTTTTTGTTTTTATTTTTGTTTGTTGTTGTTGTTGTTGGTTAGCTCCTTGTGTTCTTTACATATTTTGGATATTATCTCTCCATTGGATGTGGGTTTAGTGAAGATTTTTCCCAATGTAGGTTGCCAATTTGTCTTATTGACTATTTCTTTTACATTATATTATCAAGCTAGAGGTTCTTAACTACATAATAGAATATATGTCTTTATATTGTGTCAAAATCAAAGACAGGGTCGTAAAATCCACTAAGCATTTTATTTTAAATTTTATTTTAATAATTTTGGTCTTCTTATATCTTTTCCTTCAACATCTTAAAAAATTGGTATAGAAATTTTTGGAAAGAAATCAAATCACCTCTACAAAGTAAATGAAAAGTGACTTTTGCACCAAATGAGTGGATTTTTTTTAAATCTGTATTCCAACAGACTCATTCATTGACTGAAATCAATATATTCACAATGGACAGGAAAATAACAGATGAATTTTGAAACATTTAGGTCAGGGAATGAACTTTTAAAGTTAATCTAAATTCAATTGAAAAGCATTTTGAAAGCATTTCCCTTTCTGCATCAAAAGCTTGTATTATCTACAAAGAATAGTGAAATAAAATACATGACACCCTTGAACTAATTCTGTTTGAGAATTACAATTCTTAGCTGGTCACTTTCATGTCTAAATCCAACATTTAAAGTACTGCCCTGGGCTGGACAGATGGCTCAATGGTTAAGCATTGATTCTTCTCTTATTATAGGAATCTATATCAGACAGCTCAGGGGAATCTGATGCTCTCTTTTAGCATCTTGGGCATAATCACATTCATATATCTATTTATTGACCATAGGCACACACTTAATTTAAAATAAGCAAAAATAATATTTTAAATGTATATCCATAGAGTAAAGATGTAGCATAGTTGGTAGAGTTCTGGCAAAGCACTAGCAAAATCCTGGGTTTGGTCTCCAGTAGTGTATGAATTGGACATGGTGGCATACACTAATACTCCCACACTGGGAAGGAAAGTGTAAGGATAAGAAGTCTAAAGTCACCCCCAGCTATAGAATTAGTTTGAAAGAACACAAGATGTTCAATTATATTTTGATATACATTAATCAGCTCAATGGCTGGGCCACTTCCAAACCTCTACACAGTTGATCTACCTCCCGCTGAATGATCCTGAGTTATTACTTATTAAATTATATATTCTACTTTAGCTGTCCTGAACCTAGATTGCTGCCCACCAGGGCCATACTCTCCCAGCTCCTTCACATGCCACTTCTGCCTCCGTATCCTCCACTTTCTCAAGCATGGTGTCTTTCCTATCCTTCTCTTTCCTTTCTGACATCGCAGATCTCATTCTCTTCTTACTTGTTCCCAAGCCCAGAAAATTCTCAAGTCTTGCATCTGTCCTGCCCAACCATTGGCTGCCAGAATCTTTATTTATCAATCAGAACCAGTTAGGGGCAGGTTCTCAGAATCTATGTGCAAGTACTCTGTCTCAAAGAGTATTTGGGGAGCATGATCACTATTTGTTATATAAACAGCTATAACAAGACCCTAATATTCAGCAATAGAACTAAGGTAATGAGTAAATTGGTCCATTTTATATATTTAGTTTCTTTTTAATATAATATCTTCAAAAAAATTGGCTTATTGTGAGATGTATTTTACTTTTTGATTACTGGTTATTTTATTTATTTACATTTTGAATATTATCCCCCTTCCCAGTTTTCCCTCCACAAGCCCCCTCTCCCATACCCCCTCCGCTCTGCTTCTATGAGGGTGATCATGCACCCACTTATCCACTCCTGCCTCAGTTACCCAGCATTCTCCTATGCTAGGTCTTCAAGTCTCCGCAGGACCAAGGGGAGTTCCCTCCCATTGATGCCAGATAAGTCAATCCTCTGCTACATGTGCAGCTCAAGCCTTGGGTCCCTCCATGTATACTCTTTGGTTGGTGGTTTAGTCTCTGGGAACGCTAGGGGTCTGGTTGGTTGATATTGTTGTTCTTCCTATGGGGTTGCAAACCCCTTCAGCTCCTTAAGTTCTTCCCCTAACTCTTCCATTGGGGTCCTGGCACTGAGTCCTATGGTTGACTATATGCATCTTCATCTGTATTGCTCAGGCTCTAGCAGAGCTTCTCAGGGAAGAGCTATACCAGACTCTTGTCAGCAAACACTTCTTGACATCAGCAATAGTGTCTGGGTTTGGTGTCTGCAGATGGAATGGATCCCTAGGTGGGTTAGTCTCTGGATGAAATTTCCTCTGCTCCACGCCTTGTTTCTGAATTTACTTTAGACAGAAGGCTTTCTGGATTAATATTTTTGAGATGCATGGGGCCATCCCTCAATCAGGAGCCATGTCTATCCACTGAATATGCGCCCTACATGTTCTAACTGTTCTTTGTTGTGTATTTCAGGTAATGTCATCCCTGTGGGTCCTGGGAACCTCTTGCATCCCTGGCATCTGAGACTTTATAGTGGCTACTCCCAGTTTCCCCTCCCGTACTCTTATATACCTACTTTAAAATTCCTGACCGTCTGTACGTCTCCCCTGTTCCTCCCACACCTGATCCTGTCCCCCATTTTCCTTCCCTCTCCTCTCTCCCTCCCAAGACTCTTCCTCCCTCTACCTCCTGTGATTATTTTGTTCCCCTTTCTAAGACTGAAGCATAGATGAGCAGCAGTGCACCTTGGGCTCAGAGTCTGTGGACACCCCCAAGGTCCCCACAGGACTCTCCACGGGATCTTATGACCTCTGGTGACTGGAACACAACTTCTGCTCCAATCCAATCACACGCGGCCAGAGACAGCATTAATTAGGAAAGCAGAAAATCCTGCCTGACCAGGGTCACAAGTCCCTTCTGTTTGGCACCAGCACTGGGGCACCTTGGATGCAGAGTTGGCGGACACCCTCAAAATCCCCAAAGGACGCTCCATGGAATCTTAGGACCTCTGGTGAGTGGAACACAACTTCTGTTCCAATCCAATCGCGAGGTACCTGAGACTGCATTAATTAGGGAAGCAGAAAACCCGACCTGAAGAAACAAGCTGGAGTAGGCATTCTAATATTGAATAAAATCAAATTCCAACCCAAAGTTATCAAAAAACACAAGGAGGAACACTTCATACTCATCAAAGGTAAAAGCCTCCAAGAGGAACTCTCAATTCTGAATATCTATGCTCCAAATAAAAGGGCAGCCACATTCATTAAAGACATTTTAGTAAAGCTCAAAGCACACATTGCACCTCACAAAATAATAGTGGGAGACTTCAACACACCACTTTCATCAATGGACAGATCATGGAAAAAGAATCTAAACAGGGACACAGTGAAACTAACAGAAGTTATGAAACAAATGGACGTAAAAGATATCTACAGAACATTTTATCCCCCCCAAAAAAGGATATACCTTCTTCTCAGAACCTCATGGGACCTTCTCCAAAACTGACCATATAATTAGTCACAAAACAGGCCTCAACAGATACAAAAATATCGAAATTGCCCCATGCATCCTATCAGACCACCATGAACTAAGGCTGATCTTCAATAACAACATAAATAATGGAAAGCCAACATTCACGTGGAAAGTGAACAACACTCTCCTCAATGATACCTTGGTCAAGGAAGGAAAAAAGAAAGAAAGTAAAGACATTTTAGAGTTTAATGAAAATGAAGCCACAACATAACCAAACCTATGGGACACAATGAAAGCATTTCTAAGAGGGAAACTCATAGCTCTGATTGCCTCCAAAAAGAAACTAGAGAGAGACCACAAATTAGCAGCTTGACAACACATCTAAAAGCTCTAGAAAAAAAGGAAGCAAATTCATTCAAGAGGAGTAGACAGCAGGATATAATCAAACTCAGGGACGAAATCAGCCAAGTGGAAACAAGAACTATTCAAAGAATCAACCAAAGGAGGAGCTGGTTCTTTGAGAAAATCAACAAGATAGATAAACCCTTAGCCAAACTCACTAGAGGGCACAGGAACAGCATCCTAATTAACAAAATCAGAAATGAAAAGGGAGACATAACAAAAGATCCTGAAGAAATCCAAAACACCATCAGATCCTTCTACAAAAGGCTATACTCAACAAAACTTGAAAACCTGGATGAAATGGACAAATTTCTAGACAGATACCAGGTACCAAAGTTAAATCAAGATCAAGTTAACAATCTAAACCTTTCCATATCCACGAAAGAAATAGAAGCAGTCATTAATAGTCTCCCAACCAAAAAAAGCCCAGGATCAGATGGGTTTAGTGCAGAGTTCTATCAGACCTGCAAAGAAGATCTAATTCCACTTCTGCACAAACTATTCCACAAAATAGAAGTAGAAGGTACTCTACCCAACTCATTCTATGAAGCCACAATTACTCTGATACCTAAACCACAGAAAGATTCAACAAAGATAGAGAACTTCAGACCAATTTCCCTTATGAATATCGATGCAAAAATACTAAATAAAATACTCCCTAACCGAATCCAAGAACACCTTAAAACAATCATCCATCCTGACCAAGTAGGTTTTATTCCAGGGATGCAGGGATGGATTAATGTACAGAAATCCATCAACATAATCCATTATATAAACAAACTCAAAGACAAAAACCACATGATCATCTACTTAGACACAGAGAAAGTATTCGACAAAATCCAACACCCATTCATGATAAAAGTCTTGGAAAGATTAGGTATTCAAGACCCATACCTAAACATGATAAAATTGTACATTGACAAATGGGACCTCCTGAAATTGCTAAGCTTCTGTAAGGCAAAAGACACTGTCAATAAGACAAAAAGGTCACCAAAGTTTGGGAAAGAATTTTTACCTATCCTAAATCAGATAAGGGACTAATATCCAATATATATAAAGAACTCAAGAAGGTGGACTCCAGAAAATCAATGAACCCCATAAAAATGGGGTTCAGAGCTAAACAAAGAATTCTCACCTGAGAAATACCGAATGGATGAGAAGAACCTGAAAAAATGTTCAGCATCATTAATCATCAGGGAAATACCAATCAAAACAACCCTGAGATTCCATCTCACACCAGTCAGAATGGCTAAGATCAAAAATTCAGGTGACAGCAGATTCTGGCGAGGATGTGATGAAAGAGAAACACTCCTCCATTGTTTGTGGGATTGCAAGCTTATACAACCACTCTGGAGATCAGTCTGGTGGTTCCTCAGAAAATTGGACATAGTACTATAGGAGGATCCCGCAGTAACTCTCCTGGGCATATATCCAGAAGATGTTCCAACTAGTAAGAAGTACACATGCTCCACTATGTTCATAGCAGCCTTATTTATAATAGCCAGAAGCTGGAAAGAACCCAGATGCCCCTCAACAGAGGAATGGATACAGAAAATGTGGTACATCTACACAATGGAGTACTACTCAGCTATTAAAAAAATGAATTTATGAAATTTCTAGGCAAATGGATGTACCTGGAGGGTATCATCCTGAGTGAAGTAACCCAATCACAAAGGAACTCGCACAATATGTACTCACTGATAAGTGGATAATAGCCCAGAAACTTAGGATACCCAAGATATAAGCTACAACTTGCCAAAGGCATGAAATTCAAGAAGAACGAAGACCAAAGTGTGGACACTTTGCTCCTTCTTAGAATTGGGAACAAAATACCCATGGGAGGAGTTACAGAGACAAAGTTTGGAGCAGAGACAAAAGTATTGACCATCTAGAGACTGCCATATCCAGGGATCCATCCCATAATCAGCCTCCAACCGCTGACATCATTGTATATACTAGCAAGATTTTGCTGAAAGGATCCTGATATAGCTGTCTCTTGTGAGACTATGCAGGGGCCTAGCAAACACAAAAGTGGATACTCACAGTCACCTATTGGATGGATCCCAGGGACCCCAATGGAGGAGCTAGAGAAAGTACCCAAGGAGCTAAAGGGATCTGCAACCCATAGGTGGAACAACAGTATGAACTAACCAGTACCCGGAGCACTTGTCCCTAGCTGCATATGTATCAAAAGATGGCCTAGTGGGCCATCACTGGAAAGAAAGACCCATTGGTCGTGCAAACTTTATATGCCTCAGTACAGGAAAATGCCAGGGCCAAAAAGTGGGAGTGGGTGGGTAGGTTATTGGGGGCAAGGGTATGGGGGACTTTGGGATAGCATTGGAAAAGTAATTGAGGAAAATACCTAGTAAAAATATTTAAAAAGAAAAAAAAAAAGACTGAAACATATACTTTGGTCTTCCTTCTTCTTTGGCTTCATTTGTCCTGTGAATTATATCATTGGTATTCTGAGCTCTTTGGCTCTTCTCAGCTTATCAGTTAGTATGTATCATGTGTGTTCTTTTGTGACTGGGTTACCTCACTCAGAATGATATTTTCTAGTTCCATCCATTTTCCTGCAAATTTCATAAAACCCAAAGAGATAAATGCTTACCCACAGCTAGGATTTTCCTTTTTATTAAGTCTTGCACGTGAGTCCACAGAATGGTGCTCTGCAGAATGCATGGGTTTTTCCATATCGATTTAAACTAGTTAAGATAATCCCCCACAGGACAGCTCGAAGCTTGCCATCTATGAGATTTCAGATCTGTCAAAATGAAAATCAAATCTGGCAATACAATGGGATAATAAAATTGAATCACCGTGAAAATTGGTACTATATTTGGCAATATTTATTCCTATATGTCATGGGATTTAACTTGAAGAATTCAGTCATAGTTCATATCACCTACATCTATAACCCCTGTGTCCAGACTGGATCTCACCATTTCATTTACAACATTGGTACCTGTGACAACATATATCTGCTTCTTTTCTGCCTAGCACCTATATCAATTTCTATATTAAGTATGGTCTATTAAAACATAATTTGTGAACTGAATAGATAGCTCCATGGTTAAGAATGTGCATTGCTCTTACAGATGACTCAGTTTGATTTTCAAATCCAGTTCTAGTAGCATACAATTACCACATAACTCATAACTCATCAGATGCCATCTTCTGGACTTTGTGGGTACCTGCAGTCATGTATGCATATACATACCTTCATATATATATATATCAGAAGTCATTTGATTCTACTATTTTCTCCTCAAATTTTAATATCATTTTATTAAAAAATGATTTTCTTTAATCATGTACTTCTCCTCTGAGGAAACTTCACCAAAGATCTAATTTCTTTATTTTTGTGTTCCTTTTCTTAAAAAAAAAAAATTCTTGATAGAAGACACTCTGGGAGTTTCTTCTTAACATATTTCTAAAACCTAGAACCATGTCAGGTACTCACCATGTATTAGTGATTCATTAAGTTAAAAGATAAAATTTGATGTGAAGCTGAAGATATAAATGAACCTATGGTGATGAAATAAGTTTATTTTTCCATTAGTATCTTAATCACCATAATATTCATTCTCAGCCTTACCAATCAATCTTGAATCTAAACTTTTCTCCAAAAAAAAAAAACCAAAAAACAAACAAACAAACAAAAAAACAAAAACCAGTCATTTCTACTTCAAATTCTCAGAGTGAAAAAAACACTTACTAACTTTTTTTATTAAATTATACCAGGAAGCTGAGGGCAAAATTGGGTAGAAGTTGATCATCACTTTGATCCCATCACAGCCTTAATGAGACAGACACATCAAGCAGTACTAGTTGGGTTGCAGTTGTTCTTGGTCCTGATCTCAAAAAAATCCTCCACTCAATTACAGAGTGTGCTTTTCTGAACTTTACATTGTTCCCCAAAATACATCAAGGCTATGAATAAAACCATCTTAACCTAACTTTACTAACAATCTACATCTCTAATTTGTTTTCTAAGGATGGAGATGGAATTATCACCTTCAGCAGCAATGTTTTAAAAAGATCATTCACTAATATTGTAAATGTCAATCACACTTCCCAGTGAGGGACAGGAATCCCCCATAGCATTTTCATACAACTCATTGATTAGGATGGGCATAATGACTGTGAGGACAACAAGTAGAGCAAAATTCCAAAATAGTAGAAAGTCTCCAGGACACATTAGTTACTCTTTGCCCCCTGTGCATGAGACTTGCTCACAAACACTTTTCTGAATTTGCTGGTCAGTGTGCACACTGAGTGGCACCAAATGTTTAAATTTAAACATTGCTTTGTCATTTTCTGGGTATTAACATTAATTTTTCAACATCCTATTTTTAATCTATAAGAAGTGGTATTCTCATGATAAATGATAAATGATACAGTTAGTGTATCTAGAATAGAGGATGTTATATGTTAAAGTATATTGGCTATTCAAAACACATCCTGCAACTGTAAGCTTAAGATGTCCTTATCTCCCTCACTGAGCCTGATGCCTGATCAATAGGGATATTTGCATGTTAGAGAAACTAAGTATATTTCTGTGGGGTTCCCTGAGTTCTGCCAGTTGTTTAGCTTTGAGTCGCTGCATGTGTACCCATTGACTGCTGGCAGGAGCCTATGTGATGATGGACATCAATATATGAAAATAGCAGAATGACATTAGGAATCATTTCATTAACTTTCTTTTGCCAGTCTGCTTTTGATTCAACTCTAAGTCTCTGGGCCATCCAGCTTCCAGTTGCTGGCCATCCAGGCTGTGTGGAACATGCTCTGTCTCTTGTAGCATGGACCTCAAGTTAGAAGAGTCAGTGTTTGGCCACTTCCAGAAGCTCTGAACCACTATTGCCTCAGTGCATCTTTCACACTGGGCAAATTGTAGGTCAAAGGTTGTAAGGTTTGGTTGGGATCTTTCAACTCTTAAAGCCTGCCACTAGTGACATAACTGTCCACAAAATCTGAATTAGCTAAAGCTTCCAAAAATCCACTATCAAGTGTTTTTCAAGTATCTGAGACTATGGGAGACATTTTCATTCAGAACACAAAAGGGTTTCTACTATGGACTTATGGAGTGAATGAAGGAAATGGTGAAGGAAAGAGTAGGAGTTAGCATACAGACTTTAATAACAAGACATTGATATGTGAAAAAAGTCAATGTGGGCAAGATAACCCAGCCCGAGGAAGAAAGCTCTGAATTATATTTATGCTCAATTTGGAAAACCACAAAGGTAAACATGCTCAATCTGAGAGAGACCATCAGAGGAAAGATAGTGAGGTCACCCTAGTTGTATGGTGGCACTGGCACAGGCACAGTCCAATAAGTAAACAAGAAGCACTTAGATGGACTGGTCAGTCTAGGATTTCAAATGTTATAGAAATGCAGCTTACACACCATGAAGGTTTATTTCTTTTATTTTTATTAGATACTTTCTTTATTTAAATTTCAAATGTTGTTCCCTTTACTGGCTTCCCCTCAGAAAACCTTCTGTGCCAACCCACATCCCCTGCTCAAACAACCCACCCACTCCTGCTTCCATGTCCTGGCATTCCCCTACACTGGGGCATTGAGCCTTCTCAGAACTAAGGGCCTCTCCTCCAATTGATGTCCAACAAGGCCATCCTCTGCTACATATGCAGCTAAAGCCATGGATGTATACTCTTTGGTTGATTATTTAGTCCTTGGGAAGTCTGGGGATCCTGGTTAGTTCATACTGCTCTTCCTCCTATGGGGCTGTAAACTCCTTTAGTTCCTTCAGTCTTGTCTCTAGTTCCTCAATTGGGGACCTTGTGCTCAGTCCAATGATTGGCTGAGAGTATCCACCTCTGAGTATGTCAGCACTGTCAGAGCCTCTCAGAAGACAGCCATATCAGGCTCTTGTCAGCAAGCACTTTCTAGCATTCACAATAGTGTCTGGGTTTGGTGAGTATATATGAGATGAATCCAGTCTCTAGGTGAACTTTCCTTTAGTCTCTGCTCCATACTTTGTCTCTGTATCTCTGTATGTCTCTGTATGGGTATTTTGTTCCTTCTTCTAAGAAAGACTGAAGTATCTATACTTTTTTCTTCCTTCTTCTTTAGCTTCATTTGGTCTGTGAATTGTATCTTGGGTATTCTGACCTCCTGGGCTAATATCCACTTATCAGTGAGTGCATACCATGTGTGTTCTTTTGTGATTGGATTAACTCACTCAAGATGATATTTTCTAGTTCTACCTTTTTGCCCAAGAATTTCATAATTAATTGTTTTAATAGCTGAGTAGTACTCCATTGTATAAATGTACCATTCTTCTTTTGAGGGACATCTGGGTTCTTACAACTCCTGGGAATATACCCAGAAGATGATCCAACATGTAATGAGGTTTCTTTTGTGAGTGAAAAGGAATAAAGTAAAAGAGTAGTTACTTCAATAATTTTGTAAGAGAAAAAGAAATTTTATTATGTTGCATTTTTGGAAAAGTTAAAAAAAAATCAGTGGAAGTAAAGTCACCCCTTCTAGATTTTTAATGCCATGAAAGATGTCTGTGTACCTTTTCCTTACATTCTCTTCACTATATTCTCACTGGTTGCTCAATAATGTATTTGTAATTTAATAATAAGATTATAAAAAGTTTAGATAAAATACCCAGTTGTTCTCCTAATGTACTTTTTTAATATATACTTCATTGTAGTAGTTTATAAAATGTTGTTTTAGTCTTCAAGTCTTCACTGATATCCCCAAACTTTAAACATGCAACTTCAACTGTAGTTTTGTATACTCACCATGGTAGAACTTTTACCAAGGAGAAGTCCTAGAGAGTTTCACTCAGATTTCCTCACCTGCCCTGGATATCCAGCTCAGCCTTTCCCCTCTCTAGAGTACCTAGTCAGAATAGAGCACGTACAGAGAATAATCATGGATCTGCTATTTTCATGGTTTTTGAGATAGAAATTGAACTGTTTCTAGTTAACTGTATGTGTTCAAAGAAGTCCATTACAATCTACCTAGAGTATGTCACTGGGTGTCCTGAGGAGCTAGACTCTCAGAAGCTTAGCCTACGGCTACAGCATACAGTCTGCTGTTCTAACTGGACTTAGTGCTCTTATCCTGTATAATTTATATTCAGCTATAGACTGAACTCCAGCAAGCAAGGTAGTTGAAAGCTCACCAACTGCATTTTAGGTTCCTGGAGGTCAGTCAGTTAATAGAGTGCTAGCTCTCAGATCTTTTTGATGCAAAAGTGTAAGATGATTTCTCCTATGGAAAGCTTATAAACCTATGGTTAAGTGCCAACTTGTAAACACTAATAATTCATAATACGACAAATAAAAAATACATTTTTTAAAGTTAATGCTAATCAATAAATAGTATGATTAACAAAAACAGACTGTGTCAACTTTGTAAGTTAGCTTCATGTGAAAGGAGAGGCTTGGGTAAGTATTCCAATCAAAAGAGATTTCATATGATTAAAGGAAGGTGAAAACTTACAACTACAAAAATAAATAAATAAATACCCAACCTAAAAAACAAACAAAAGCACATGAGCCAAAATAACGAACTGGCGAATCAGAACATTCAGTGAGACTGAGAATTACCATACGATGCTATTAAGAAGATAACTATGTGGAAGCTAACTAAAGCTATGTTGAAAAAATAATTTCATTGAGTATAACTTGAAATAATTAAAATTTTGTTTCTTATCTATTTGAGACACACAAACACACACACACACACACACACACACACACACACACACGAGTAAGGGGAATTTCTAACCCTCAATACTACAGTTAGCAAACATGATCCTCTGCAGAAGGAAAAAAAGATAAAATTAAGACTTTCTGAACTAAAAAACTACTTTCATATTCATGACGATATTTAAAGATTTCTGATGGGTAGGATAGGATGTGCAGCCTCGGACTTCTAAAGTATTCAATAAAAGAGAGAAACCCTATGCATACATTAATGGGGCTAAAATAATAACAAAGCAAGAAAAATCTTTGCTTCTCAGAACCAATCTGGATGGAAAATGAAACTGTTCCTAGGGTACCACCCAATTAGTTATTCCCTTCATTTTTTTATTGGGTATTTATTTCATTTACATTTCCAATGCTATCCCAAAAGTCCCCCACATGCTCCCCCACCCACTCCCCCACCCTCCCACTCCCACTTCTTGGCCTTGGTGTTCCCCTGTACTGAGGCATATAATGTTTGCACGACCAATGGGCCTCTCTTTCCACTGATGGCCGACTAGGCCATCTTCTGATTCATACTGTTTATAAGCAGGGACAACTATGTGCTTGTATCTTTGTATATTCAACACAATCATTTCAAAACAGGAAAGATTGTTAGTCATGCAAAATATGCCACTTTTTTTTATAAAAATACACTTTCAAATAGCGCCAGGAAAGATTTCTGGTAAGATGTTATAGAGCTGACACTGGGGTAAATTCTAACATTCAGATCACAGTATGCAAGCCCTCACTAGCAAGGTGGACCTTTGTTTCCATTCACCTAATTTATACTTGCAAGGCTTTAAGTGGAGACTGCAATGTATATCAAAAAGGATGACCCTTGTGTCTGACTCCCATCCTACCTTCAACCTTTTCTGGAACAGCTTAGGCAGTGAACACAGGATTGCTCCTTAGATCCAGCTAAATGAACCATAAATGAGGTGCAATTCAGGTCTGGTTCTCTACACTTTCTTTGACTTGGCAGTTTTCAAAGGAGTCTGTAAATGTTTCTGAAGAATCCACCACACTTTACTTCCAAACAAAGAGGAAAATGCTAAAACTTAACTTGAACTCCCAGCTATTCTGAGAGCTGCTTTCCTTTCTAAACATACATCTGGTCAAGTAAATCATCCTCTGCACATAAACTCACTCTTACAAAAGGGGATCCTGGGGCTGAAGGCAGGTCTCAAATAACACTCAGCTGCAACTTATTTTGAGAGGATAACAGGCCACAAACCTGTGTTTTACACATTTTACCATGATCTTAGGTGTTATACACTGTTACTAATCATTTTATGAGCCAATTATTATGCAGATAATTTTTCAAAATATCAAATGTGGACAATATTTGTTATTAGTTACCAAGCACTGCTTATGTTCTCAGTGTATAGGGAATTGTTGAAATCACCAAAAGAATGTCTTAAGAAAACAAGAGAGATGCAGCCTCTGGTGTGAGGCCCTTAGAGTGCATCCAGGATAGATTTAATTGTATGAACAATTTCAAGACATTAGCTAAAAGTTGAAATTCTGTCACTTTTTACAAAAATCACTTCAATTGATAGGAAGTTTTATTGTAATCTTCTATCTTCTCTTTTTCTTTCTCTTCTACCTCTTCCTCTTCTCAGATCTTCCTCCATGACAATGTTGCTGAGTACCTGATAGCATTCACATTTTCACAAAAATAATGTTTCTAATATTATAATAATGTCTTTTTTGTTTGTTTGTTTGTTTGTTTGTTTGTTTCTTTTCCATTTTTTATTAGGTATTTAGCTCATTTACATTTCCAATGCTATACCAAAAGTCCCCCATACCCACCCACCCCCACTCCCCTACCCACCCACTCCCCCTTTTTGGCCCTGGCGTTCTCCTGTACTGGGGCATATAGTGTTTGCAAGTCCAATGGGCCTCTCTTTCCAGTGATGGCCGACTAGGCCATCTTTTGATATATATGCAGCTAGAGTCAAGAGCTCCGGGGTACTGGTTAGTTCATAATGTTGTTCCACCTATAGGGTTGCAGATCCCTTTAGCTCCTTGGCTACTTTCTCTAGCTCCTCCATTGGGAGCCCTTTGATCCATCCATTAGCTGACTGTGAGCATCCACTTCTGTGTTTGCTAGGCCCCAGCATAGTCTCACAAGAGACAGCTACATCTGGGTCCTTTCGATAAAATCTTGTTAGTGTATGCAATGGTGTCAGCGTTTGGATGCTGATTATGGGGTGGATCCCTGGATATGGCAGTCTCTACATGTTCCATCCTTTCATCTCAGCTGCAAACTTTGTCTCTGTAACTCCTTCCATGGGTGTTTTGTTCCCAATTCTAAGGAGGGGCATAGTGTCCACACTTCAGTCTTAATTCTTCTTGAGTTTCATGTGTTTAGGAAATTGTATCTTATATCTTGAGTATCCTAGGTTTGGGGCTAATATCCACTTATCAGTGAGTACATATTGTGTGAGTTCCTTTGTGAATGTGTTACCTCACTCAGGATGATGCCCTCCAGGTCCATCCATTTGGCTAGGAATTTCATAAATTCATTCTTTTTAATAGCTGAGTAGTACTCCATTGTGTAGATGTACCACATTTTCTGTATCCATTCCTCTGTTGAGGGGCATCTGGGTTCTTTCCAGCTTCTGGCTATTATAAATAAGGCTGCTATGAACATAGTGGAGCATGTGTCCTTCTTACCAGGTGGGGCCTCTTCTGGATATATGCCCAGGGGGTTTCTATGCATAGTCCTGGCTGTTCCAGAACTCACTATGTAGACCAGGCTGGTGTCAAACTCAGAAATTCTCCTGCCTCTGCCTTCCAAGTGCTTGGATTAAAGGCGTGTGGAGAACATTATAGTGTTCTCGAGTTCTGAGGGTCCTGGCTTGTTGGCATGTTTTTGATGATATGATAATACTCTTTGGAGGATGATATGTCCCACAAATATCCTGGTTCTCAGAGATCTATGCTAGTCAAAATGTTTTACAATTTATTGAAAAAAATGCTTTAACTAAAGTAGATGAACTCTGATCCAAAGTAATGTGCATCATTCAGGGATGTGTGCTCTGCAGTCACTGAGTCTTATCAGAGCTGTTTCAGACACCACATGAAAATTTTCCTGAAACCCTAACATCAGGATGATGGTTTTCCTGTTACCTTACAACAAGAACAATGGTAATTTTTTTTTCTTCTGTAGAGAAACCCAGTCTTTTGTAATGTTACATATGTAAGCCTCATAGTAATTCAATGTTTTATTATTAACATTAGTTATACTTACTTATTTCACTTTGATTTATTTTCTACAAATATCCAAATTTCACCATTTAAAAGATAGTTTAAATAGGGCAGGATATTTATTTATTTTTTTACTTTTGTTTATTTTTGTTAATTTTTAATTAATAATTTTGTTTATTTACATCACAAATGTTGCCCCCTTCTGCTCTCCCCTTCCAGAGTTCTTCACTCCATTCTCCCTCCTCTTTGCTTCTGAGAAGGTGCACCAATCCCAAGACATCTCCATTCCCTGGGGTATCAAGACTCTACATCTTCCTCCACTGCAGCCAGACAGAGCAGGCCTCTGCTACATATGTTCCTGGGGGCTTCAGACCAGCCCATGTATGCTCTTTGGTTGGTGGCTTAGGATATTTAATTGTTTTGTTTTGTTTTGTTTTGTTTTGTTTGTTTGTTTTGTTTTTGTTTTTGTTTTTCAAGACAGGGTTTCTCTGTATAACCCTGGCTGTCCTGGAGTCTTTGTAGACCAGGCTGTCCTTGAAATCAGAAATCCAACTGCCTCTGCCTCTCAAGTGCTGGGATTAAAGGCATGTGCCACCACTGCCCGGCAGGATACTTAATTTTTAAAGTTTGGTTTTAGTCTTTAAAATATTTTTGTTAATTTTTAAAAGTTTCACATGATATTTTTAATGACATTAATCTACCATTCCTCCTATACATGCTCCCAGATATACCTCTACCCCTCAACTCCATGTCTTCTCTATTCTTTAAAATAATTCATAAAATCTAATATGTTCTTCCCTTATATTCCTGGGTGTGTGCTCTTCTATAGGAGCAAGGTTGACTTAGCAGGAGTCCTGTCCTTGAAGAAAACTATTACTTCTTTCTTCAGAAAGAGTTAAATATACATAGTGTCTCAGTTTGTATACAAGCTCATGAATGTTATAATCTGATGTTAGAATATTGACTGGATTGATCTTGTATGGGTCTTTTGCAGACAACCTCAGCTATTTTGAGTTTGTGAGTGGAAAAGTTCTGTCAGACCTGGAAGACACTCTTTTGTTCTGGTCTTCCAATTTTCTGTCTCTTTTGATCTTTCCACCACTTTCTCCACAATGATCAGTGTGTCTTCAGGATGTTTAATGACAATTACCAATTTGTGGCCAGATATACATCATTGAACATGTCTTTCTTTCTGTGGAACAGTCCATAGATCCAATCAGAATGGTAATTCCTACACTTGTAACATAGGCAATTATTCCAGTTCATAGAATTCACAGCTCATTTAAGACTTCCTCCCAGAAGCCTGCATGGCCTCTCCTATAACCATGAAAGCTAGACAGTGAAAGACTCCAAGAGGAGCCCCTCGCTCAGGCCTCAGGACAATAGCGGACACCCAAGAACTCACGACAGACCGAGCTTGTTGCAAACCACATGAGGCTTTATTCGGGGAAAGCCAGAGCTCTGGGGACGACTCATATCCCATGCAGGGGTAGAGGAGTCGTCCTCGAGGGGAAAGAGTTCCCAGTTTTTATAGGCCCTCAGGGGGGAAAGGAGAAGGGGGAGATTAGGGGATTTCCAGATCTAAACAATGTCTATTCTCAAGAAATGGGTATGGGAGGGGTACAAGGAAAGAGTCTAATGAAGGTGCAGCAATGGGCACACACCCAGTCAGAACTTTGGCAGACACACAGGTTCAAGGAGTGGCCAGAGCATTGTGCACCTCTATTTTTCTAAATCAGTGAAGCTAGTTCTGCTAACACTGACGTCTATCTTGCCAATTTCAGGGCTTCTGTGTCCTTTTACATTCTGCCAGGATCTTTCAACAGCAGGGAGGAACATCTTGAAAAATAATAACTAGATTTCTCCACAACCTATACCAATACGTGTAGGGTCAAGATTATTAAAAAAAAAAAAAAAGAATGAAAAGAAATGGGGAAGAAGTTGTGGGGGATGAAGATCCTTATATACAGTTGGTGGGAGTGCACATTGCTATAGCTAGACCAAATCAGTATAGTAGTTCTTTAGAAAAATAGACATAGATCTACCTAGCATATAACTCAGCTGTGGCACTCCTGGATATATGCAAGAAATTGACTTCCATCCATACAACATGTGTGCTTTCATGTCCATACCTTTTCTCTTTCCAATGGCTAAGACATGGGAACAGCCTAGATGTCCACAAATTGATGATGAATAATGAAAATGTTATGTCATGGAATTATATTCAGCTGGAAAGAAAAATCAAATTATAAAATCCAAACATAATGGATGGAAATTACACACACACACACACAGAGAGAGAGAGAGAGAGAGAGAAAGAGAGAGATCTGTCAAAACAAATGTTCTCACATATATGTGGGTCTCAGCATTAAACCTTTAGATTGATGTGTTTAGTTGGAAGAACCTATAGAATGCAGGAAATAGAAAAGATATGTAAAGATCAAAGCAAGTACTCATGGGAAGCAGGAATAGGAGACTTGTGGGAAGGGAGGTAAGCCTCCCCAAAAGTGTGAACAAAAGGGATAAGGAGATGGCTCAGCACTTTAGAGCACTTTTGCTCGTTCAAAGGACCCAAGCTCATTTTCCAGCACTCAAAGCTGCTTACAACTACAGCTTGAAAAGATCCATCATCCTCTCTGCTATTAACAAGACACTATACTAACCTGCAGTCAGACACACACACACACACACACACACACACACACACACAACACACACTCAAAACCTAAGACTAAAAGTACTCATAAAGAAGCATGTAAGTTGCAAGGGAATTGCATCAAACTTGATTGTTTTCTATTGAGATGGCAATTATACAATGCGTTATGAACATATCAAGTCATTCAATTTAAAATAACGAAAAGACTTTTTTTCAAATTATCCTGTCTGTTTTCTTAAGATGTCTATGTTTCTCTAACACTTAAAAATGGGGTTGAGTTATTTTGCTTCTACATCTTTTGTTTGTAGTTGTGGTTCACTTTATTTTAGAAGGTCAATAACTCTGAGAACACAGTCTATTATTTTAGCAGGTATGAGGACTTTGATAGATACATTTGCCCTACTTTTCCCTACTTTATCTGTTGTCTAGGCCATTAATGTTGGCATGCTTTCTAGTTTGCTCTTAAATGTAGCTGTGTGTTAAGTTAGTGGCTTTTCAACCATTTCCAAATTCCTTGGTCACAGTCATCAAGTACTTTACATGGTACAGTAAGGAAATGTGTGAAGAGTTAGCCTGAATTACAAGTATTAAAAGATGTACTACAAACTCTAAACTATTTAAAGAACAAATACAGTGCTATTTAAAAGAACCCTATAGCTTAGATGTATTTTTGCAGTGTTTTATTTTTACAAGGTATGTTGGGTTTTGTTTGTTTGTTTGTTTGTTTGTTTTGTTTTGTTTTGTTTTTTTCCTGCTCTTATTGGGAGAAAAGAAATCAAAGGCTTAGCTTCCAAAACTGATGGAAAATGAAAAATGGCAAAAATTACATTATCAGAAATATGAAGATTCTAAAAGCAGTTTCACATTTCATAGTATATTTTAATACTTCATTTATAGTGGAGATTATTATTGTTGCTGAAGTAATTTTAAATAGTCTTTAAAATGCTACCACATAGTTTAATTTCTTGTCAGCAGTAACCTTAATTCACTTCCCATTTTGTCTCATTATCAAATGGCAAATCACAAAAATATAAATGATCCTATTATTGGTTCCGAAAGCTTGAAAGTCAACTTAATATTGCATATAAAAATTAATATCAAAATAATATTCCTTGATGGTCATAAAATTATAAAAGAAATGTGCCAGAAAAGAAGCATTTCTGTGAAAATAGGATTTGAACTCCTTGCATTGTGAACTTGCAGAAGGACCCTTCTCATAGCAAACAACTGCCCTCCCCTCCTGATGATGGTGTGTACTCTTGATCCTATACAAATGCTCTGTACACTGTGACTTCTATACCTAAACTATGTTAAAGGGTCACTTTATCGAGACAAGTATTAATACCAACAGGAAGGTTACTATATCCATTGGACTTTAAATAGCTATGATAATCTCATCTGCGATATCATCCAGAGTAGGAACACATGCCAAAACCAGACAAGGTTCTCATGGTGTCAGACTTGATAAAATGAATGGGCTAAAGCCTCTACTTTTCAAACATTCTGGCTTCAGGCCATGTTGCTGACACAACATGCTTCTTAGGAAGGATGAGGGAGATGTGGTAAACTTTACAGGGTGACCCCCAGAAGGAAGGAGAGGCTGGAAGTCCAATGAAGTATAGTAGGAATGCAGTAGTGGTAGCAGGTGGGAGAGGAGGGATTCACTTTGGAGAAGTTGAGGTGTTTAGTGACCCTGAGCTTCCGACAGCATCACTAGCTCACTATGTGTTGTGAGGCTCATCCCATGGAATGCATCCACACCTGCATGTGCTGTGACTGTGAAAATCTCAGAACTTTTGTCTATGGGGACACATCCTTGAAGTTAAAAGCACTGCTTTTTTATTTTTGTTTTTTAAGGTGTTATTTTTATATGCAATAGAGAACAATGACTCATATTTGATAAGACCCACTTATAAGGATGAAAAATGTTTCTACTCTACTACTAATAAGCTTCTTCTACTAATATGCATTGAGCATTAAGTTATAAATTTTAGGTTGAGAAATTTTGACACCCAACTTATCCTTTGTACACAGATCTTTCTTTGGCAGAGAATAGAGTTTTTTGATAGTATGGGGAGGGGTGAGAGGGTAGGAGAGACAGAGAAATGCTGAGGGGGGGGAAGAGAGGGGGGCAGGGAGAAGGAGAGGGAGAGGGAGAGGGAGAGGGAGAGGGAGAGGGAGAGGGAGAGGGAGAGGGACTAGGAGTAAAGGCCAGCCATGAGCACATGAACAGAGAGAGGGGGTGAATGTGGAGAGAGGAGGAGCAGGAGGAAAGTGACAGATTTAGAACAAAAAGGCAAAGAGCCCTTTTCTTTTTCTTTTTTCACATTTCTTTTAATACAACAATGTATTCTAAGTTTTTCTATATGGTCGAAAACAAAAATTCATTTCATTCAATCTCTTATCATTAAACACCTAGTACATTGTTTGGTTTGAAAGATGCTTCCAATTTCAAAGAAAACATGACCTGAGAAATCAATATTATATTAGCTTGAGATTAATTGGAAAACACAACAAATAGAAGATAAATACATGAAGAATATCTGCAAAGAATTAAATACACAAACAATCCTTCAGAATGAAAAGCAATGTAAAAAAAAAAAGACTTCTATATAATCTTAGCTGAATATGAGAATAATGTTAGCTGCTTCAGTCTTAATTTCAGAACTCTATAAACCCAGAGATACAGTAAACTTCTGTATTCTAAAAGACTTTTTGAGGCACTTTTTTCCATAGGCAGAAGTCGAATATGATATATAATATTCACCCGAGCTCTCTGAAATACAAAGCTTTAAAACATAAAATGTTGAAAGTCCATTAAATAATTTGTACAGGTTTACAAAGAGCATATGTGAAGCATAAATACTTCAGGTAAGTCAGCACATCTGGCATTTTTTGTCCTTCCCTGACATTGCTGCAGGTGACAATACAACACCTACTGTCTATGGCTTCTGTGCCTTTGTCTTCAACATTATGTTCCTTAAAGTTACCAGCCATGGGAAAAGAAGCTTGAGAGTTGGAGGGACATCTGAGACACTGACACAGAATGAGCAAGTAGTGATACAGCTCAGAACCTGGTCCCCTGCATCACCATTCCCAGTGAGATGATAAAGATGGAGGGAGAAGATACCTTCATTCTCTTCTTTTCTTTTCATGTGGCTGTGACCTAATCCTATAATAGACATGGAAATTATTAAGAATTGTTGTGAGCTCTGATTCTTTAATTTCACCTTCTGTTCCACAGACAGAAGCCTCAACTCAGATGTTGAACACTCCAAATTCACTTTGAGGATGAAAATGTAGAATCACTCATTTTATTAACAGATAGATGATGATGATATTAATAGGTTCTAAATAGATTAATGCAGATGATAGATGTTAGATACATGTCTGACATATTCAAATACAGATAGATAGATGACAGATTTGATAGATGATAGGTGATAAAAGATATATATATATATATACATATATATATATAAGCAATGATGATAGAGAAAACATTATACATAGGTAGACAGATGATAGATCAAGAAAGATAGACTATTGTATCTGACAAGTAGATTATATAGATATATAAATGATAGAATGATACAAATATATACATACAAATATGACACAAGATGGATGAAACAGGTGATTTTTGAATAGATGAGAGGTAAATGAATAATAGATACATTAATGACACACAGGTAAATTGTCAAATTAGGTCTTTTGTTTCACATGTGAAATAATTTTAATAATGTGAAATCAAGTAAACAGAATAAGGAGATTCATAATTAAAGCCTCAATTGTTCTGAAGTATGACACATCCAAGCCTGTGGCTTCTTCCTGATTCTTCAGTAGCAATTATGAGAAAACTGTGAAAAGAGATGTTTCACACTACATCTTTTATTTTGTGGTTAAAGCATAGCCAAATGTGGGGTATAGTCCTTTGTTAGGTGTACAGCAAATGAATACCAAGATATGTTTGTCTTCACAGCCTAGACTGTTCTGAAACTTTGTCAGTGAGTGTCTCACCAGGTGAGCTCCTGACCACACTTTTAATTTCTTTCATTCATTCACTGGACACCTGTCAAGATAACATGAATAGGAGGATTGTTTATTTTAAAAGCTAGAAAAAAGTGGTAGTCTTCATTGACAATTCCAAAAACAACCTAGTGAAATTACTCCAACTCCTCATTCTTTTACTGTAAGATAGAACTTCTAATCCCTCTTAAAAAAGTCAACCATTTACGTGAATGGTGAGAATAAGTAATAGTTACAAGCACATGGAAAATTATATCTACTAAGAGGCATATTTTTTTAAGTCATCCAGTTCTATCTATCTACATTCAAAATGGCTAGAGTCAATAAGAAACAATTTCTTTTGTGCTGTTCAGAAGTTCTCAGACAACATATCAACGGATAAAGAAACAGTACATGAGAAAGCTCATAAGCACAGTGTTTTCTGCTCTGCGGTTTTAGCTCTTTCACACTGCAGTGGGAAGAACTCTGGGATGAAACTGTTGTAGGAGATTCTGAATAAGCTTTTCACATTCTTCAGGAACTGCTGGATGCCATCACACCACCTTGTTTGTTACCTTGTATTCTTTGTATTCTTTTCTTCACTGCTAGAAAGCTTTAAAGAGTAGAAAGTGACTTAATTTTCCTACTTTCCTGACAACTTGGCTAATAAGGATATTGGAGGACAACTTATCAGTGAATTCAAGCAACTATGACCTTGTGTCTATAATTCAGCTTTTACTTAACTGTGGATAAACTGAAAGAATATTGAAAGCATAGGGAATTTTGTGATCGTGTTGTGTGTTTGTGTGCTTGTGTGTGCATGTTTGTAATAGCCTAAAGGTCTGTTGTTCAACACTGCCTGTACCTTATTGATCAGAAAGCATCTGTCAGGATTAAGTGATGTGATTTTTCTAGCAGGGGCAGCTAGATATCCTAGGTCTGAAAGCTACTGCTGTGTGGTTCACTTGTTGTCATGTGGCTTTTTTGTTTGAGGCAAAGCAGTTTTTCACAGTCTCAGGATCTTCTTTTTGAGAAAGACCAGTAACATTGCATCCTAAGTCTCATGTGATGACTTTGCAACTTAGTGACCTTACAACTTAACTGTCATTTTCCTCTACATTCAAGATGTGAATGAATGATAACCTACACAGTGAAACACAACTGAAATTCCATCATAGAAAAGGCAGGAGGGGAAGGACCAGATGTACAAAGCCAACCAGGGATGCATAGAGAGTCCTAAACCATTCAGGCAGCTCTTTTATCCCTCTGTAGTTATCAATCTCCTAGAACAAATCTTTTACAATGTAACCATAGGAGAGATTTGAACCCAGACTCCACATTCCTTTTCATACAATGCCTTTTCATAACCTGTCTGAGTGGAATATCTGATTCAATGATCCATAAGACCCCTTTCTTTGAGGACAATACCAAGTTAGGCAGAGTTTTCATCAAAAATCACTTAGCAAAACAGCCTCAGGAGAGGATTTGTCTTTTTTTTACATTTTTATTTTTTTACTAGATATTTTCTTTATTTACATTTCAAATGCTATCCTGAAAGTTCCCTATACCCTCCCTCTGCCCTGCTCCCCTACCCCTCCCACTCCCATTTCTCGGCCCTGGCATTCCCCTGTACTGGGGCATATAAAGTTAGCAATAGGAAAGGGGGCTCTCTTCCCAGTGATGGCCGACTAGGCCATCTTCTGCTGCATATGCAGCTAGAGACACGAGCTCTGGGGGTACTGGTTAGTACTTGTCCCATTTCCTTTTCTTCAGATGAAGAGCATCACTTGTCTTGGGATTTTTTACACAGCTTCTGCATATTACATTTATCTAAAAAGATCTCTTCCTTTTGGCTTTCTTTTTCTAACTAAACAACTCCATCGCAATACAGGATAGAAAACAAAGAAAATCATTGGATCACAAGGAAAAGGTTGCTCTCAGTAGTAATACTTCTTTGCAGCTGAGTCAAGGTTTCCAGCACCATGTGCTCTGAAGCTAATGACCTGCTAATGCTAATGCCTTTATAAGTATCCTAAGTCCTGTGTGTAAATGACCTTAGGTAGGGTCTCACTCTACTAGGGCAGCACAAATTTATCTAGGTAGGACTATTGCCTGCTGCTGAAAATTTTCAATGACTAAGAACAAGCTTAGCATATGGCCATAAAATATGTTATCACAGATTAGATAATAGTAACTCATTACAGATTGCCAACAGCTAGATAGAAAGTTTATAGTTTCACATAACCCAGGAATCTACCACCTTAAAAAATATATATTATATGACTAAATTAAATGTAGCTATCTTGTACAGGCCTGTTCTTACGGTTGTGGATGCACTTCTGAATCAGGAATTAGTTGGACCCAGGATCAGTTCTTGTCAGCTGTACAGTCCTGAGTCACAGGATTTGCCTGATTTGTGGCTCTCACTTCACACAAAGGATAAAACTGTGCCTGGTATGACTGTGTAAGGATGAATTCGCATGAAAATGATCAACCCCTCTGCTCAGGCTGGAGATCATCAGAGAAGTTCTGAAAACGTCTCTTTATTTCTCTTTTTAGGTCCACTTGTATTATAGAAAAGAATTTTATTACACATCAAGAAATAAGAAAATGTGTTTCTGAGAAAGGAGTGTTGCTATTGTCTTGTCTACAGAACATTAAAGGCAAGTTATATATATATATGATATGATACACACACACACACACACACACACACACACACACACAGACACACACACACACACACACACACATATATATATATATATATATATATATATATATATATATATAAAGAGAGAGAGAGAGAGAGAGAGAGAGAGAGAGATTCAAACTTCAGACCCTTACACTATGACCCTACTAATGAAGAAATACATTAATCTTTGAGGGCCATGAAAGGGCTAAGAAAAGTTACCTTTATCCTGTGACTCACATTCTGATTTGTAAGCCACAGTTTTACATAGGCCAAAATTACTAACAGAGTAAAAGAGATCAATTTTCCCTAAGCAATTTCATGCACTTTAAGCAACACAATGCTGGGCAGCTGAAAGAGCTCTGTGATTGATCTGTTATTATACTGAACACTTTTATTCACAGAAAAATCAATATTAGCAGGTCATTAAGCTCCTTGAATAGATGCATCTGTGTAAGATATTCTTCAGGAAGGATCTTTCATGGTGTATCTAACTCTTGTTTTGTACTCTATAGGAGAAAACAAAAGGTGAGGTGGTTTTAATTCATTAGTGGAAACTTTCAAGATAAAAATGAAAGAGTACGTGCTAAGCATCTCCAATAAACCCAGACCCCATTTCTGCCTCTTTAGATTTATACCAACTGTTAATACCAATAGCTACATATGCATGGAAGATTTCCCTTTTTGTAGTTTTAACATCTTAACTTGTATGCTCAGGAGAGCTCAACAGGCAATGAATTATGTGGCATTGTGTGTGTTTCAAAGCTGCAGGTTTGTGTATTTGAATATAAGTATGTTGTTGTCAAAGCAGCAAAAATAAAACAAGAGCCTACACAAAACTCTCACATGATAATGGTAGTGTTATACTGTGGAAACATTTCAATCTGAGGCCCTCAGGGAATTATGCACTTTTGTTGTTGTTGTTGTTGTTGTTGTTGTGTTTGTTTGTTTGTTGTTTTGGTTTCATTTGTTTGTTTTGCTGTTTTGTTTTTAATAAAATCCATTCTCCTTCAACCACCATCCTATATCTCGGGCATATTCTTAGTAACAAAAGGCTACAGTACACTCTACTAATTTCTAAAAGTTTACAGAATTAGGTTACCTGCTGAATTTTAGTTAAGGTGGATGAACACTGTAATCAAAAAACGTTTGTTAGGCTGGCTAATGAAGTCAGCTGTGTGGGCCTGCTGAGTCTCTGTTGCAATGCCCTAGGTCAAAGACAGCCACAAACTTTGTTTAATTCTGAAGTGTGAACAGATTTGGTACTGATCCAGAACACCTTCATCAAAGTTTTCATCTTAGAGTTATAGTCTATAAATTTCTACAAAGCCGTCTAGAAAGAAAGATGTAATACATCCCCAATAGCATTATTATATGAACTTCAGCTTTCCCTATGGCTATAGATGTTTAGGCAAGAAATCCTAACATTTAGAGGGAGGCTGATGGGGGAGAGTGGATTGTTATGTTTTAAGTTAAGCCTGGGCTACATAGAGAGTTCTAAGCAAGCATGAGCTAAACTCTGCTTGCAAAAAGCCAAAAAGAAAAGGAGAGGGACAGAGAAGGGGAGTAAAGTGGGGGTGGGGGGAAGGAGGAGAGTGTAAATCCATTCTTCTTCCTTTGAAACAAAAAATTGTTGACAGTTCCTTATGTGTGTTTTTATAGGCTCTTTCTTTTCGGCTACTCATTTAGTTCTTATATGTATCAAAAGATGGCCTAGTCGGCCATCACTGGAAAGAGAGGCCCATTGGACATGCAAACTGTATATGCCCCAGTACAGGGGAACACCAGGGCCAAAAAAATGGGAATGGGTGGGTAGGGGATAGGGGGGGAGGGTATGGGGGACTTATTGGAAATGTAATTGAGGAAAATATATAATAAAAATATTTAAAAAAAGAAAGGCAAGTAGTGACTTTTTTATGGACAATGCAGTATTCTTTCACTTAACCCTCTCATTTTAAAAATAATTATGTTAATACTTGTAGACTGACACACAGTGTTACATATATAGATACAAATAACACCTCCCCTTAATTTACCTGTCAACTCCTAATGGTTAACATTTAAAAAGCTTCCAGATTTTCCAGCAGGAATATATTAAGTGAATATCCATATACATGTGAACTGACATGCAAGTTTGAAATGAAATAGTTTATCTCTTTATTAGACAGCAGTGGCTGGCACCTTTGCATATGAATACTTGAAACATTGCTGAGCTGGGTGTGGTGGCGCACGCCTTTAATCCCAGCCCGCAGTGGGAGGCAGATTTCTCAGATCAAGGCCAGCCTGGTCTACAAAGTGAGTTCTAGGACAGCCAGGGCTATAAAGAGAAACCCTGTCTCAAAAAAAAAAAAAAAAAAAAAAAAAAAAAAAACCAAAAAAGAAAAAAAACCAAAATTAAAAAAAGAAAGAAACATTATTCTTCACTTTGTGTATTACATCAATTCATACCCACACCTGAGATATTCAGGGTAAATGTTTCCTTGTTCACCGACTCTCCCAAGCAACACTGATTATATCAAAGTTTCTGATTTTTTAACGTATCACACATTATATATGTTACATGATCATGTGTATGAGCCTTAATGTCTAATGAGACAAAATTCCCTGAGCAATTTACCTCAGATTATTATGTCTAACCTCAAATGACATTAAGATTTAATTATTTATTTTTTACTTTTTGGGAAGTTAATATCAATGACTTTCAGGGTTCTTAACATTTATCTGGAATCCTCTTCAGTTTCTCTTGAAATAGAGGGGGCATTTTCTGTGCCTTGAACACAAGACAATAGCTGCCATGTCTAATTCAGGTTTGGCTATAATGTGGTTTTGCTCTTTTTAAAAGTGCAATGAGGACTCATGGTTCTCAGAATTCAGGAAAAAAAGGTGTGTGTGTATGTGTGTGTGTGTGTGTGTGTGTGTGTGTGTGTGTGTGTGTTCATAATGGTACAGTGTGTACACATCTTTGTGAGGATCAAGGTAACCTCAGATTTCCTGAATCAGAAGCCATTCGCTTTGTTTTGCCTGGTCCTTTAGATTGTTAATTAGTTTGATTGTTGGAGACGGGATCTTCCTGTGTGACCTGAGGTTTGGGTATTATACTAGACTGAAATAAGAGCAAGTCCTCCAGATTTGTACAGGGTGTTCTGATGTTAAGGTCCTGTTCCTCACCTGGTTCTTGATCTGTCACTGACTATGCCAGGGGCTAATTATGGGACAGAAGGAAAGAGGCGGGACTTCCCATTCCCCAGAGGAAGAGATGCAAAGGAGGAAGGGTGCTTTCTCCATGCATTGGAGAGAGAAAACGTGACCTGCCATGTGAGACCTCAGGCAGAACGACCATAGGCTGCTTCTCCAGGTGGGAGCTCGGACTAAAGGTAACTAAGCAACTGAAGCTGAGAGCAGGGTGAGAGATGCTGAGCTAGGAGTATTAGGAAGGGCACTAGCTGAGGAAGGCTTAGAAGATCACAGCATTTGAGCCAGTAAGGCAGGTAGAAACTGAGCAATGTGTTTGTCTGTGTTTTTCATCATCGGACCCAATATTCTCTGGGCAGGGGCTGATATTGTGGTCTGCCCAGAGCTTAAAGCAGGGTAGCAAATGCTCTATGGTACTCAGATCTTCCTGTCTGCCTTTCCAGCACTTGGATTACAATCAGATGCCTCCAAACAAACAAACAAACAAACAAACAAACAAACAAACAATTTATGTGGATTCTCAGGATAGAATGCTAGTTCCTCCTGCCTGTCTAGGCATTGTACTTAGTGAGCCACACACACACTTCCATTTATATGTGTATCAGAAAAGTGTGAATGAGCCCTGCCAGAGTAGATGTGTTGTAGTGACAGTTGTAACCCTCTGATGTCACTCTCTTGGTGTTCTTTCCCTTAAATGTGCGTTTCTGTGACTTCATGTGCATGAAAGTAAAATGAGGCAACTGGAATAGCTTGTATCTTACAGAAATATTACACAAAATGCCAAAACATCACAGTATGTCAGGAGAATGAGACACATTGTTAACATAAATATTCATGATTGTATCCAAGATCCCAGTCATTGATCCAAATTCATGTCACTGGTAGCCCACAGGGAAACTACACTAGCTCAGCCTCCCCTGGTCTATTACTGAATATTTAAAGAGTCTATCAAGATGCTGAGGAGTGACGATGGATGAAGCCCTTCATTTACATCCATACTGTCTGAATATGGAAATGTTCTTTTCCTCCACATTCATAGATTAACCAACATAATCACAATAAAATCCATAAAATATTTTATGTAAATGCAGAAACACAAAAGTTATCTCTCTTGCAAAAAAGAAAAAGAAAAAAAAAGAGTTCCTATAGTAAGATACCTTAAAATCCTGTCTTGAGTTGCTTATAAATAATAAATACCAGAGGATATAGATGATTTCTATGTACACTTTTCTCTCTATTTCCAAGATGGGTGAGGCTGGGTTCAGTGTAAGTATAAATCAGACTAAGACTGTTCATTCCCTTGCCTGGGAGACAGTTCATCTTATTGCACCACATTTTCCTTATCATTACTGAGCCTGTTCTCAAGTATGAAAGGCATTCACTGTAATTATATTTAACATCATCCCAGAAAATTTCTGCTCTAACAGCCCCATGATTAATGTTACCTTGGTACAGCAAGATCGGCCATAACAATAGCAAGTGTGAACCAAGAATAAGTGGATCATCACACTCCTAGACTCATCCCACAATAAGAAGATACACTTAGGGATATGTAACATATACATAGTTAAATTATTAAGGTGGCTATTAGTAGGGTAAGTTCCTGGTCTATGCAAATCTATTTGAAACAGTGAAATAAACAGCAATAGTACTTTGATGTGTCAGTAGACCCAGTAAAAATTTTAGGAACTGTGTTTATAGTAATCCAAATTTGGTAAGTGTACTGGCTAGTTTTGTGTCAACTTGATACAGCTGGAGTTATCACAGAGAAAGGATCTTCAGTTGAGGAAATGCCTCCATCAGATCCAACTGTAAGGCATTTTCTCAATTAGTGATCAAGGGGAAAAGGCCCCTTGTGGGTGAGACCATCTCTGGGCTGGTGGTCTTGGTTCTATAAGAGAGCAGGCTGAGCAAGCCAGGGGAAGCAAGCCAGTAAAGAACATCCCTCCATGGCTTTTGCATCAGCTCCTGCTTCCTGACCTGCTTGAGTTCCAGTCCTGACTTCCTTGGTGATGAACAGCAGTATGGAAGTGTAAGCCAAATAAACCCTTTCCTCCCCAAATTGCTTCTTGGTCATGATGTTTGTGCAGGAATAGAAACACTGACTAAGACAGTAAGTATGAGATGTCTTGATCCCTGAATAAGCTCAGTGAAGAAATTTTAAGTTAAATAATAAAAATATTCATCAATTGACTTCTAACAATGAATCTAAAACTATGGCAATATACACTGCCATTGCAGGGACCTGTCTTTCTGCCTGTAATACTTTTATGCTGTCACTGTTTAGGGTCCTTATGCAACAGATCTTAAATTGCAAGAAGAGTTAATTGCGCTCAATATTAGATCAATGCACATAGAAGACAGAATGAGAAGTCCTTGCACAGCATGTCTTCTTCCTCTGTTTACAATTGGTTGCACTGAAAATGTTGTCTTAATTTTAATCTGAAGGCTTGCTTTTTAAAAAATACACACAAACAAACAAAACAAATTCCCTCTCCTGACTCTTGTTTTGTTTGCTGTGAATATACTTTTGAATTATTGGAGGTTTGCTTTTGTACTCTCTGGCTTAAGTGGGAAGTAAAACATTCATTCTGAGAATTGAAAACATTTGCAGAGAGACTGAAGGATTGATTAAGGCACAAGGTATTTTACCTCCATAGGATTATCAAGGAGAGAAAAGTCCACCAGCTATTTGCAGAAAGACCTGGATGCAAAGCATATGTCAGTGCGCTGTGCTCACTAAGACTTTGGATGCTATTATTATGCTGAAGTTGTTTATTTCCCAACAGTGTCCATTTTTGCTTAATGCACACATTATTTTATTTCAAGCTGAAGACATAGAAACATCAATGCTGAATTCTAGACTTCTGCAAGTAAGATATGATTATATTATAAACAGCAGAAACCATTAAGCCTCCCAGTATAAAGTATACAATAAAACTGTTTCTTGAAGGAAAATAGAAGAAGCAAAAGGAAAGGATGAAAAGTGACCCTTTTTGATGGTAGGTAGAGATCCAATGAAAGATGGTGCATGGGTTGCAACATTTGAAAGAAAGATTCTTTATGGTAGTCGTTCTCCACCTGCCTAGCGCTATGATCCTTTAGTACAGTTCCTTACATTGTGGTGACCAGCCCCCACTATAAAAATTTCACTGCTTGTTTATAACTGTAAGTTTGCTACTGTTATGAATCATGATAAAAGTATGTTTTCAGGTGGGCTTAGGCTAACATTGTGAAAGTGTTCTTTGACCACTTTCAAATAGGTCACTGTACTGGCTAGTTTTGTGTCAACTTGACATAGGCTGGAGTTATCACAGAGAAAGGAGGTTCAGTTGGAGAAGCGCCTCCATGAAATACAACTGTAAGGCATTTTCTCAATTAGTGATCAAGGGGAAAGGCCCCTTGTGGGTGGGACCATCTCTAGGCTGGTAGTCTTGGTTCTATAAGAGAGCAGGCTGAGCAAGCCAGGTGAGGCAAGCCAGTAAAGAACATCCCTCCATGGCCTCTGCATCAGCTCCTGATTTCTGACCTGTTTGAGTTCCAGTCCTGACTTCCTTTGGTGATGAACAGCAATGTGGAAGAGTAAGCTGAATAAATACTTTCCTCCCCAACTTGCTTCTTGGTCATGATGTTTGTGCAGGAATAGAAACCCTGACTAAGACAGTCACAATCCACATGTTGAGAACGACTAATTTATGATAAAGAGAAAGTAAGAGACTATTGAGAGTGAGAAAAACCCAAGTGGATTTAAGACATAGACACTAGATCTGAAATTAGAAATTTCTTACTAAAAAATACAAAAGAATAATATAACATAATATGTCAAGATGATGATGACAATAATCACCATCACCATCATCATCATTATTATTATCATCATTATTTTATGTTTTAACCTACAAAGCTCAGATAGCAAAAACAGAACACATTGAAATCAACATGGGACACACATATATGCAACTCCAAGTTCACTCCAGTAGGAAACATGGCAGCCAGGCTATGGAGCCAACCCAAGTGTCCACATATGATGATTAGATGAAAAAATTCACACACATAGAAAGACACAGATATGTACCCAATGAAAGATAGATATGTACAATACTCCACAGAAATGAGAGATTCTGTTATTTGAACAAAATATGTAGAACTGGATGACAATGAAAGAATGAACCAGGAATAGAAGCAAAGGATTGTGTGCTACCATTCACTTGTGGAATCTGGACAAAGAAGCTTTTACAAGCATAGTGAGGGGATATTCCCATAATGAAAGAATGCAGCTGCAGTACAGAAACAATTGGAAGAGTATAAACCCTAATCAGACCAGTAGGGGGTGAGAGATGTGGTCTTGTGCGTGCATACAAAATGAGGTCCCCCACACAGGTGCACTAAGTAATACTAGACTACACCTTTTTTTCTAAATCACTAAAAAAAAAATTAGCATCACATTCTACCCCAAAACAGAAATGGTTATTTACTTTGTCAGTTTACAATGAAAATTACAATGAAACTGTAATAATAAATACTTCTCTTTCATTCAACAGAAAGTACACAATCCAGATTTGTTCCTGGACAAGCCTATACATGCAACATTTCTATGACCTAAGGTTTCTTCACTCAGTGAAATAAATTGCCTATCACCCAGCAGCACTGGCAATTCTGTCTGGCAAAGATTTCACGTTCTTCTAAAGTATTCCTTGTAGAACTTTGACTATGACTTAAGGTGCATATTTTTAAAATTATTTGTTCCAACTTTCATGTCTCCTCAAGCCTTATTACTCTATACTTCCCTATGTTTACTGCTAATTTGTTTTCCTTACCTCTGGGAACTGGTAAGAGAACTGAGAAATGAGGTCAGAATTTTGGAAGGGATGTTTCATTTATCCTCAGAAACAAGGCACTCTCTGTACTGGGGTGTAAAGTGTTTGATCAGTACAAAAGAGGCAGCTGATTCTTTAAATTCGAGGGCTGCAGCCACAGTCTGGTGATGCTGAAAAGATGAGGGTGGTCGGTTCTTGTCAGAATGCAGACAGATACAATAACTGTGGGAGTGCTAGGACTTTATCCTCACTTCTTATACCTTTCTGTAGGGATATATCTTGCTCTCCCTGCCTAAATCATTTGTCCGTACAAAATTAATTGTACACTTCAGAGAGGCCTCCAAGCCATCATACATGTGATCTGTGAAACACTTTAACTGAGGACATGAAATAAAACATTTTCAGTGGCATTTTATACAGGGTAAGGCCACGTCATACCGCAAAGGGGTGGTTGTCACCATTTGTCAGTATCTTCTTCTCTGCATTGTTTTAATAAAGTAACACAAAACATCTAAGCTCTGGGCTTGCAGCAAAATGCTACCAATGTTATTCAATTCTTTTGAGCCAGTAAGTTGACACTTTATTAAGGGAAATACCTTTCATATAAATAGGTCTGTATGTTTCTCCTTGGGCCTTCTAAGCAATCCCTCTTCTACAAAGTAAACTTCTTGCTGTGAGGCTCTAAAACTAATGAATATCACACTTAATTAGTAATATATGTTGTGATCAAATGGCACGTGGATGGGTACGTACATGCATAAACATCATCCTGCAAGTAACTTTGGTGCTACCCAAGCTTGTTTAACTAACTAGAATTAAGTGGTTCTGTGTCTGAAATCCTACAGTTTCTATATTATGCTGTTTTTAACACACAGCATTTCCATGAATGATGAAAACTGAGTGACTTCATTTTGGTTTTGATAACATCCCTATGAAGGGAAAACACATAGACTAGAATCATGAATTACATTTAAGAAGAACAAATATATTTCCCTTGATTTTTTTTTTTTGTATTTTGTTTGTGACCAGATCTTTAATAGAATCATGCAAAAATGTTTATATTAGTGTAACTACAAGAAGCATCCTTAATTCTTCCTTTTTAGTCATTCCGTGCAGTTTCATGTGCATGGACCTTCCACTTTTTTCTCTTTCCCAAGCCTGACTTCTTTCCAGCATTTTAACTCACATAATTGAAGGTCACTTTACCAATATATCTAAAGTCCAGTGATAACAGCAAGCATTTTCCTGGTTTCTTCTTTACTCCAAGAAAGCTTGTCATTCATCAGAAATTAAGATAAATAACTTTATGGTTTTCATGTATATAAACCCACAGTTGCCTTCTTTAGTGACAGAAATGCAAACCAGTCAATTCTCTGAGTTCTTCTGGGCTCTGCATTATTTTAACCCTGTAATTTTTACCTTGTTCTTCCTCTGTTTTCCTTTCTTATACTATTGTCCATTTGTATTGTTCTGTTATTTAACCACTGATGATGGTGGTGGTGGTGGTGTTGGTGGTGGTGGTAATGGTGGTAGTGGTGTTGCTGGTAGTATTGATGATGGTGATTGGAGTTGGGGTTAAACAGAGATTCATGAGTGGAGGTCAAAAAACAAGTCTATCCTTTTCTTTCTCCCTTTCCACATTTTAGAGGATATCAGAGAGTACATTTTTCACTCCAATACTCAGTGCTCAAATTTTAATCTCCATTGTACCTCAGGGAAGACAAGGGAGTTGCATGAGGTTCTAAGAATGCCTTCTTCATGAATGGATTCAGTCTGCTTTTAGTGGAGACTTCAAGGACACATGACTCTCAGCCAAGCTGTCACACTAGTTGTTGGCACTAACTTCTTGGCTATCCCACCCTTTATAGCTTAATAAATAAAAATCTTTATAAATTAATCAACCTCAAGCAATATGTTATCCCTACAAAAACCAAATAAACAAACAGAAAACAAAAAGTAAGTTATTTCCCAATGCCAGAAATGTAACTACTACAATTAAAAACAAAGTAGGAAAATATGCTCAGATGCTTGACTTTAAAAATACCAAAATGCAAGACTTATCAAAATAAATCTAACTTTAAATGTAACATTGTATTTGTAGCAGAATTGTAAATTTCTTGTCAGTAGAGAATAAGAGCAATATTGTCTTCCATCCTAAAATGATTTTTTTCCTTCTACATTCTGACAAATCCCTAAAGTACATCAAAGTTAAAATTGTTATTTCAAGAGATTCTACATTGTGCCTTTTATGCCCCTAACCCATGAGCATGTCAGGAGAGATTTGCATTTAAATGAGACATTAATGTCACCATTTGTAGAAATGCGGGTCATTTGATGTGATTACAAGCTGTAAGCAACATTCACTTTGCAAAAAGATGACAGACTGCAGACCTGCAGATTAGACTCCCCACTGCCTGCCTGAGATGCTCAGGAGTCTTGTGGCCTCTTGCTGCAATGCTGATCAACAGGATTTAGAGACATTCAAAGCTTTTTTGGTATAGGGAGAGTTGTGTGGATGGTATGCTTCTGTTGCGTTGACTCAATTAGCAAAGAGGCAATATTTATCTAAATTATTTCTTTCATGAAAAAAAAAAAGCCTCCACCATAGCAGGGCATCTATGAAATTTCATTTTTGAAGACTAAATCCAACTATCCACAAAAAACTACATGAATCCACTATACTGAGGGGATTAATATCTCTGAACTATCTGTGAAATTCCATTTCTAGTAAAACAATTTTAACATAAGTCACTGTTTCAATTCATGAGATACTAAGGACTAAGAGGGAAAGAGACTGCTCAAGGTATACTGTTTAGGTAAAACAAAAACACTTTGGGCTGTGCATTCAAGAACCCACCATTCCCAGTCACTAGCCTTTAAGACTTGACTATCCTCTAACAAAATCATCTGACTTTTGCTCCAGTACAGGGGAATGCCAGGGCCAAGAAGTGGGAGTGGTTTGGTAGGGAAGCAGGGAGGGGGGAGGGTATGGGGAACTTTTGGGTTAGCATTTGAAATGTATATAAAGAAAATATCTACTAAAAAAGGAAAGAAAAAATCATCTATCAACTTTTACTCTTAAATAGAAAATAAGCAATAAACAGATGTTTTTCTAATGCATTATTCCAACATTCATTTTATTCTTAGGATTAAAAATGTTATTTAAGATTTGTTAGATTTTTTTTCTTCATTGTTATAGATCAAGTCATTATCAATATTGAGCCTACTATACTGATTAATTCAGAGTTCTCATCTGTTACATCTTTAGGTATACCAGCACAGTGAGAATAGATCAGGAAGAACTTGGTGTAATTCTCTTTTTTATTGGATTTAATTTTTCATGAAGACCTATTAAGCAAGCCTTTTCTGTTTGTGCTGTTATTATACTTTTTTTTTTTTTTCAAATGGAACTGTTCCATGAAGCCTGCGAAAGGAGAAACCTGGGTCTAGCCTGCCAAAAGGAAATTGTAGAAAGCCTGTATTTCTTGCAGTGTGTAATCACATTAAAAATAATAATAATAAGTCAAATTTAAATATGTTGCATTGAGAGACACAAGAGAGAGGGAGAGGGAGAGAGAGAGAGAGAGAGAGAGAGAGAGAGAGAGAGAGAGAGAAGAGATCTGCAAGATTTTATCTTTTTAAAACATAAAACTTTCATCTCAATCAAATAAGAACTATGGAATTTGAAATTGTTTAACTTTAGAGAGTAGGAAAATTTGTCTTTAATTTTGGTGACTTTTGATGTCATTGATGGGTTGTTATGTTTCAGTGAATTCTGGTACCTATAAAGCTCAACTGTACCTTCCTAAGGTGATTTAATATGATCTAATTGTCTTGTTGTCTTCTCAGAAATAGCTCTTGAGGAAAGAAATCAGGTAACATCTACAGGAAGGAATTGTCACTTACACCTGTCTACCAGCATCCACACCTCTTTGTTTATACACCCCTGTTGTACCTTGCTAGTAAGGTTGTAGTCTGCCATGTGTGCATAGCTCTTCTGTGCTCAGTGCAAAACAGATTCCCTTTTCTGGCAATGCTTCCTCTTTTCTGCCTGATTTGGGTAGCCCAAACCTCAATCCTTTTTCTAAGAGATGTTACATAGTCCTTAGCAAACCTACAAGTTCAACTTTCTTTTTCCCTATAAGAATTCATCCAGAAAGTACCTGGAATTCCTGAAATGTCTTCCCTTGCAAATGAGGCTAAAGTATTTCAAATTCCAGCCAATGATTTTACATTCAGCCTGAAAAATTCCTCACCTCTCTCCAAGGTTCATATAAAGCCCTTCATCACCCAAAGGTCTTCAGTGTCACCTGGTACCCTGAGGGAGGAAACAGAGAACTTAGAATCACAGCTGGTCCCAAAAAGCACACCACACATCCTTCATCATCAAAGCTAGTGAGCATCTCACACTCATTACAAAGTATCTCCAGAGTTGCATGCTGGGACTTGAAATGCAGAGGGGTCCTTGGGATTAATCCCACCTTGTACGGGTGCGATCATACACTCTGCCAGTACTACATTACAGAATTTATCAAAAGTCATTATTAATATGGGCTGTCTCAAAGGTTCTGAGAGAAGTGGATTAAAAACAAGACATCACAGAGCTGTTCAGAGTTTTTGACAAGGACATGAGCTCACAAAACAGCTGCTATTGTTTTGTAACAGCTGCATATTATCATATTAATTGAGATTTCAGAACTGGTCCTAGCTTTCTAACTGTTATATGTCATAACTTTGTGTTCAACATACATGAATTTGTTCTTGTTTTTGATTAGCAAGTTTGAGATGATATGATTTATTCAATTATTAAGTCAAAAATGAGAATTAAGTGCTGCATCTTTCAAACTTTCACAGGCATCTTGAAAAAAACTACAGAGACAAATGAGAGATTCTGTAAGCACATTCTGACAGAATGAATACAGATAAAGCTCTAATGACAACATATTTACATTTGAAGAAGGCTTTCTGATGTGATGGCCAACAATGATAAATAGACAATTCTTACATTATCAGGTTAGATCCAGGATTTTACTTTCCTGTGCCTCATGGCATGAGAACAGTCCCATATTCTTGGCCCCTATGCATGCTGTGCTGTGATCTCTAGTTGGTTTTCTTTCTTCTGTATACCTTTTCCTCTTCATTTCTGCCTCCGTTTTATCTGTTCTTTATTGAGATAGAAACTCATCCATCACTTTTATGCTCAAAAATAATAAAGACACAAATAAATAAGTAAATAAATATCCCAACAATGATGCAGTGTGATACAGCTTCCCATAGCAACTGATTGTGGAGTCAAAAGTATGATTTACTTTGAACACCTCACAGCATCATCCATAATCATCATAGCTGGATAGCATTTGTTTCATCACTTTAAGCAAAGTTGGTCAAGATGCCTTGGAGAGAACCTACCAGTAGGAGGTGTGTGAGGAAATCCAGAAGCTTTAAGCTTCTTTAGAAAAATTATCAACTACATGGAAATCACAGCTTCTCAGTGTCCTGTGCATCCTAATTTAACAGGAGCATTTCCTTTAGTGAACTAGCCTTGCTAGACTTATGTCTACTTTTGATGTTCAGAGAGAAAAGCTGAGAGTGAGTTAGAACTGTTACACCTGCACTACAATGCAAATGAGTTGTAACAGCAAAGATGAGCCTAGTTTTTAAGACCTTTGTCCTCAAACACATGAGCCAGGCTTGTATCCAGAAATCTAAATCTGTTTAAAGAAAAGCAACGAAGTAATTTCTATAGTTAATGATGGCTATAGAAACAGCTGCATATGTATCAAAAGATGGCCTAGTTGGCCATCACTGCAAAGAGAGGCCCATTGGACTTGCAAACTTTATATGCTCCCATACAGGGGAACTCCAGGGCCAAAAAGGGGGAGTGGGTGGGTAGGGGATTGGGGGTGGGTGGGTATGGGGGACCTTTGGGATAGCATTGAAAATGTAAACGAGGAAAATACCTAATTAAAAAAAAAGAAACATTGAAAAGAATGAAAGTAATAAGCTTCCTACAACAGAAAAGGTTATAATTTTAATGGTTTCTGATAGCTATAAATAATGAAGTTCCCAAGGCTTTTAATGCTAATGGTCTCATGCTATGTCCACATTTATTCAGTCTGGGCCCAAGCTCATGGGATGGTTCTACCTACTGCCAAGATTGGTCTTCTCTGCCCAGTTAAACCTATTTTAAAAGACCTTCTCAGGTTTCTCCAGAGGTGTGTCTCTTAGGAGACTTCAAATCTAGCCAAGTTGACAAAAAGGACAAATCATTACACCATCTTTCTTTTCATCCCACACTTTTGAAGCAACTTATTTTAAATCTCTGCACCAATTATGTTGTTTGATAATGTCACTATTTCTGCAACCATGAAATACTGAACATTAACTGAGATTAATTGTTTCCTTTAAGTATTGCTGAGTCTCACAGTTCAGATATGAAAATGCTTGTGATAGAAGAAAAAGAGACTCAGAGACCTTAAGACTCTTTGGCTTTCATAGATATGAAAAATAAATAGTAAAATATTTGCAAACAAGGAGTGCAAATACAGATGAAACTGATTATACCCACAACTCAACTGTGAACTAGCTAATTACTTCTTGAACTAAAAATGAATTTGATATGTAATTTCTATGCCTATTAAAAGGAAATTTCCTTTCTACAAGACTGTCATGATTGCCTTCCATCCAATATATTTAATATTCCATAAAGAGATTTTACAGTTTGACTAGATGGACTATGCAATAAGTGATAGAGAGTTTTACTAGTATTAATGGCAGAAACATTGGTGCATGAATGAGATGCTGCTAAATTTCCATCAAGAGAGGATTATCCATCCTTGCTTTCTTATTGGCCAGGAAGCCAAGAAGGTTAGAAAGTAAGAAGACAATTTGAACTGAATCCCTTCCTCCAAAATATATTAACTTTTTAACAATGAGCATGTGGTAAGAATCCCAAGACCATTCCTACTTTTTCTCTCCTTAAGGAGGGAAGAGCAGAGACAGAGAGAGACACACAGAGAGAATAACAGAGAGAATGACAGAGAGAGGCAAGAGGGAAAAAGGAAAAAGAGAGGGAGAGAGGAAGAAATCAGAAAAAGGAGAGATGATAGAAGGTAAGAGAGGAACACAGGAAGGTAGAAGAAGATAGGGGAAGAAATGAGAAAGGGAGAGACAAGGAGGAGAGACCAAGAGAGTTGATATGGAGGAGAGATAAGAGGGAAAGGAAGGAGAACAATAAAAAAAAAAAAAGACCATTATTTGGCATTCCTATTACTTTTCTCCTCCCTAATCTCCAATTACGTCTTTTGTCTTACAGACACCTGATAATGCTTTGGAGACAGTTCAGCAAAAAGAACATTTGATTTTGAAGAGGAACAATTTTTGTTCTCCTTTCTAAAGCACCAAACCCCTCTAAATTTAAGACTTAAATACATCTCACTGTTGGAGCCAAAACAAGTCATCCCCATAACCAAATACTGAATAAATCTGTCACTTCTAGACAACTCAGCCTTCAAGGAGGAGAGTAAACCCACACACACAGATATGCACTGATTTTGTAGTTGTTGTTCTGAATGGATCCAATGACCCCCAAATTAAATTCTTTCCTTTCTACTGTTTTGAAATTAGTGATTGTCAGCTTCTTTTGCAATATTGCTGTATTGGGACATTCCAGAGAGGAGTATTAGGGAAATTTTATAAATGTAGAATCATTTTTTATGCTTTATTTCAAACTAAGTAGCCATGAGAGTTCTTTCCTGTAAAGCTGAATTGTAAGGAAGGGAGCAGTTAGATAAAGCTCAGGATGATAACTGGCAATAAGTTAATTTCACAGTACACATGGCGCCATCATGCTTGCAAATGAAGCTTAAGGGGGGGCACAGTGAAAATAGACAGTGGATGGTGTGTAGATGTTGGAAGTCAGCTTGTTTTGAGTAGGAAGTTCACTGGGCAGAACACATTCAAGGAAGTTGTGTTCTTGAGCTACAGAAATGAGAGGAGGTGCCTTAATATCAGAGTCATACTGGTAATCTACAATAATCAATGGACTTGGTAGTGATTCCAGGTATTGTAACAAGGATTTATTAATGGATTGGGAGGAAGACAGAGAAGCAATGCAGAGAAAAAATTACCCATAACTCCTAGAATCAGAACTCACCAACTAGGTGAGCAACAGTGTCCTCTGTTGACAAACCAAAGACAAACCCAGAGTCAGATTTAACAATCATAGAAGACATTTCAGGATATTTAGGTTCTAAATTAGGAACTCATTCAGTTAACTATTGTCAACTTACATGACCTGTCCTCTGCATGTCCTCTGCACCCAAGAGGCAGGTTTTAAAAGAGTTTAGCATGAGCTAAATGGGTCATTCTTCCCCATCTTCACTGAATATTTCTGTGACTGTCTACTAATTCTTAATCTTTCCATTCATTATTTTTCTATACCCAAAAAATAGATGTGGAAAATATCCTCCCTTGGGTAACATAAATCATATAACATATAGAACTTCAGAATCATCCCTGTCAGTATGCTCGTACAATATGATTATCAGTAAGAAAATCCACACCATCCTCTATACTTTATCACCAGCTGCATAAGAAACAGTGGTATCTTACTTTTTCAGATGACAATATGCAGTCTTTCTTGTTCCTCCTATGGCAGATTTCCTGTGTCCAGTTCTTCTATAAGGCATCCTATTTTAATTATGAGCAGAGTTTGCACCTAACAGTAATCCCCACTGCTCCTTGTGTAAGGAAGAAATGTTTAGAGGCTTTGCCTCAGCATCAGTGGGAGCCATCTTGGATCCAGGACTCAGCCTAAAGTAGTCTGCACAGGTGAGAGCATGCACTACAGAAGCTAACAGCTTCTGGGACAGGCAGGAGCCACAGAGCTTCTGAGACAGCCCCCTTTTCAGGCTCCAGATATCTGGCCACCTTCCCGACCAAAGGATAGGTGTCTGCTCGGCCCTGGAGGTCTTTGCCTCAGCATCGGTGGAAGACATCTTGGTTCCAAGACTCTGTCAAAAGTAGTCTGCACAGGTAAGAGTGTGTACTACAGAAGCTAACAGCTTCTGGGACAGGCCAAAGCAACACAGCTTCTGGGAAAGGTCTTGTTTTGGGCCTTCATCTTCAGCCAGAAAAGAGGTCCGAATGCCACATATCTGTGCACCTTCCCTGTAAGAGAAGAGCTTGCCTGCTGAGAGTGTGCTGAACACTGAAACTCAGAGGACAGAGCTAGACACCCAGTTCTGCTGATAGAGGCTAACAAAATCACCAGAGGAACATTCTCTAAACAGAGACAACTATAACAACTAACTCCAGAAATTAACAGATGGCTAAAGGTAAATGTAAGAATCTTACTAACAGAAACCAAGACCACTCACCATCATCAGAACCCAGCACTCCCACTTCTCCCAGTCCAGGGCACCCCAACACACCCGAAAAGCTAGACCAGGATTTAAGAGCATATCTCATAATAATGGTAGAGGACATCAAGAAGGACTTTAATAACTCACTTAAAGAAGTACTGGAAAACACCACTAAACAGGTAGAAGAACTTAAAGAGGAAGCACAAAAACCCCTTAAAGAATTGCAGGAAAACACAACCAAACCGATGATGGAATTGAATAAAACCATCCAAGACCTAAAAAGGGAAGTAGACACAATAAAGAAAACTCAAAGTGAGGCAACACTGGAGATAGACACCATAGGAAAGAAATCTGGAACCATTGATGCGAGCAACAGCAACAGAATACAAGATATGGAACAGAGAATCTCAGGTACAGAAGATTCCATAAAGAACATCAGCACAACAATCAAAGAAAATAAAAAGTGTAAAAAGATCCTAACTCAAAACATCCAGGAAATCCAGGACACAATGAGAAAACCAAACCTACGCATAATAGGAGTAGATGAGAATGAAGATTTTCAACTCAAAGGACCAGCAAATATCTTTAACAAAATTATAGAAGAAAACTTCCCAAACCTAAAGAAAGAGATGCCCATGAACATACAAGAAGCCTACAGAACTCCAAATAGACTGGACCAGAAAAGAAATCCCTCCCGACACATAATAATCAGAACAACAAATGCACTAAAGATAGAATATTAAAAGCAGTAAGGGAAAAAGGTCAAGTAACTTATAAAGGCAGGTCTATCAGAATTACACAAGACATTTCACCAGAGACTATGAAAGCCAGAAGATCCTGGTCAGATGTTATACAGACACTAAGAGAACACAAATGCCAGCCCAGGCTACTATACCCAGCCAAACTCTCAATTACCATAGAAGGAGAAAACAAAGTATTACACAACAAAACCAAATTCACACATTATCTTTCCATGAATCCAGCCCTTCAAAGAATAATAACAGAAAAAAATAAATAAATAAAAGGACAGAAACTACGTCCTAGAAAAAGCAAGAAGGTAATCCCTCAACAAACCTAAAAGAAGACAGGCACAAGAACAGACTGCTAACTTTAACAACATAAATAGTACGAAGTAACAATTACTTTTCCATAATATCTCTTAATATCAGTGGAATCATCTCCCCAATAAAAAGACATAGACTAAAGACTGACTACACAAACAGGACCCAACATTTTTTTTTTTTTTTTTTTTTTTTTTTTTTTTTTTTTGGTTTTTCAATACAGGGTTTCTCTGTGTAGCCCTGGCTGTCCTGGAACTCACTCTGTAGACCAGGCTGGCCTTGAACTCAGAAATCTGCCTGCCTCTGCCTCCCAAGTGCTGGGATTAAAGGCGTGTGACACCATGCCCGGTAGGACCCAACATTTTATTGCTTACAGGAAACTCATCTCAGAGCAAAAGATAGGCACACTACCTCAGAAAGAAAGGCTGGAAAACAATTTTTCCAAGCAAATGGTCTGAAGAAACAAGCTGGAGTAGCCATTCTAATATCTAATAAAATTGACATCCAAGCCAAAGTAATCAAAAAAAAAGACAAGGAGGGGCACTTCATACTCATCAAAGTTAAAATCATCCAAGAGGAACTATCAATTCTGAATATCTATGCTCCAAGTACAAGGGCAGCCACATTCACTAAAGGAACTTTAGAAAAGCTCAAAGCACACATTGCACCAAACACAATAATAGTGGGAGACTTCAACACACCACTTTCACCAACGGACAGATCATGGAAACAGAAACTAAACAGAGACACATTGAAACTAACACAAGTTATGAAACAAATGGATTTAACATATATGTACAGAACATTTTACCCTAAAAAAAAGGATATACCTTCTTCTCAACACCTCATGGTACCTTCTCCAAAATTGACCAGATAATTGGTCAGAAAACGAGCCTCAACATATACAAAAATGTTCAAATTGACCCATGCATCCTATCAGATCACCATGGACTAAGGCTGATCTTCAATAAGGAAATGAATAATAGAAAGCCAACATTCACGTGGAAACTGAACAACACTTTTCTCAATGTTACCTTGGTTAAAGAAGGAATAAAGGAAGAAATTAAGAACTTTTGGAGTTTAATGAAAATGAAGCCACAACATTCCCAAACTTATGGGACACAATGAAAGCATTTTTAAGAGGAAAACTCATAGCTCTGAGTGATTCCAAAAAGAAACTAGAGAGAGCACACATTAGTACCTTAACAACACACCTAAAAGCTCTAGAACAAAAGGAAGCAAATTCACCCAAGAGGAGTAGAAGGAGGGAATAATCAAACCCAGGGGTGAAATCAACCAAGGGGAAACAAGAAGAACTATTCAAAGAATCAACCAAAGGAGGAGCTGGTTCTTTGAGAAAATCAACAAGATAAATAAACCTTTAGCCAGACTCACGAGGGGGCACAGGGAAAGCATCCTAATTAACAAAATCAGAAGTGAAAAGGGAGACATAACAACAGATCCTGAAGAAATCCAAAACACCATCAGTTCCTTCTACAAAATTCTATACTCAACAAAACTGAAACACCTGGATGAAATGGAAAAATTTCTAGACAGATACCAGGTAACAGAGTTAAATCAGGATCAGGTTAATGATCTAAACAGTCCCATATCCCCTAAAGAAATAGAAGCAGTCATTAATAGTCTCCAACCAAAAAAAGCCCAGGACCAGATGGGTTTAGTGCAGAGTTCTATCAGATCTTCAAAGAAGATCTAATCCCAGTTCTTCACAAATTATTCCACAAAATAGAAACAGAAGGTACTTTGCCCAACTCACTCTATGAAGCCCCAATTACTCTGATACCTAAAACACAAACAGACCCAACAAAGATAGAGAACTTCAGACCAATTTCCCTTATGAATATCGATGAAAAAATCCTCAATAAATTTCGCGCTAAAAGAAACCAAGAGCATATCAAAACAATCATCCATCCTGACCAAGTAGGTTTCATCCCAGGGATGCAGGGATGGTTCAATATATGGAAATCCATCAATGTAATCCAGTACATAAATAAACTCAAAGACAAAAGCCACGTGATCATCTCATTAGATGTGGAGAAAGCATTTGACAAAATCCAACACCCATTCATGATAAAAGTCTTGGAAAGATCAGGAATTCAAGGCCCATACCTAACCATGATAAAAGCAATCTACAGCAAACCAGTAACCAACATCAAAGTAAATTGTGAGAATCTGGAAGCAATCCAACTAAAATCAGGGACTAGCCCAGGATGTCCACTCTCTCCCCATCTATTCAACATTGTACTTGAAGTCCTAGCCAGAGCAATTAGACAACAAAAGTAGATGAAGGGGATACATTTTGGAAAGGAAGAAGTCAAAATATCACTTTTTGCAGATGATATGATAGTATATATAAGTGACCCTAAAAATTTCACCATAGAACTCCTAAGCCTGATAAACAACTTCAGTGAAGTAGCTGGATAAAAAATTAACTCAAACAAGTCAATGGCCTTTCTGTACATAAAGGATAAACAGGCTGAGAAAGATATTAGGGAAACAAAACCCTTCACAATAGTCACAAATATTATAAAATACCGTTGCATGAGTCTAACTAAGGAGGGGAATGATCTATATGGTAAGAACTTCAAGACTCTGAAGAAAGAAATTAAAGAAGTTCTTAGAAGATGGAAAGATCTCCTATGCTCATGGATTGGCAGGATCAATATAGTAAAAATGGCTATCTTGCCAAAAGCAATCTACAGATTAAATGCAATCCCCATCAAAATCCCAACTCAATTCTTTAATGAAGTAGAAAGGGCAATTGGCAGATTCATCTGGAAAAACAAAAAACTTAGGATGCACAAGATATGAGATACAATTTGCTAAACACATGAAACTCAAGAAGAATGAAGACCAAAGTGTGAACACTTTGTCCCTTCTTAGAGTTGGGGACAAAACACTCATGGGAGGAGTTACAGAGACAAAGTTTGGAGCTGTGACAAAATGATGGACCATCTAGAGACTTTCATATCCGGGGATCCGTCCCATAATCTGCTTCCAAATGCTGACACCATTGCATACACTAGCAAGATTTTGCTGAAAGTACTTAGATAGAGCTGTCTCTTGTGAGACTATGCCGGGGCCTAGCAAACACAGAAGTAGATGCTCACAGTCAGCTATTTGATTAATCACAGGGCCCCCAATGGAGGAGCTAGAGAAAGTACCCAAGGAGTTCAAGGGATCTGAAACCCTATAGGTGGAACAACATTATAAACTAACCAGTACTCCAGAGTTCTTGACTCTAGCTGCATATGTATCAAAAGATTGCCTAGTCGGGCATCACTGGAAAGAGAGGCCCATTGGACTTGCAAACTTTATATGTCCCAGTACAGGGGAATGCCAGCGCCAAAAGGTGGGAGTGGGTGGGAGTGGGTGGGTATGGGGTGGGAGGGGAAAGTATGGCGGACTTTTGGGATAGCATTGGAAATGTAAATGAGGAAAATACCTAATTAAAAATGTATAAAAAATGTTTATACATCATTGCCACAAATTAATTTAGCTTTTCTCATTAATTCCACAAAATTGGTTTTAAAATCCTTGGTTCACATATAAACACAAATCTTGAGATGATACAAAATTTCTGCACATATAGATACAACCAATAAATAATTAGAGACTGTATAAAATTCAGAACTAATTGACTGAAAAAATTGTTATTTTACTACTGCCTTTGTTCAGCCAAATTTGCTTTGAAACCTCATGCCTCACAAAGCAGTCTACTGTTATATCACTCTTGCAGGGAGGCAGTAGGATTTGGTTCTTTCTTTCTTTCTTTCTTTCTTTCTTTCTTTCTTTCTTTCTTTCTTTCTTTTCTTTCTCCCTCCCTCCCTCCTTCCCTCCCTCCCTCCCTCCCTCCCTCCCTCCCTCCCTTCCTTCCTTCCTTCTTTCCTTCCTCCCTTCCTTCCTTCCTTTTCTGTATTTATTTATTTATTTATATTTAATATTAGATATTTTCTTTATTTACATTTCAAATGTTATCCACTTTCCTGATATTCTGGCTGAAACTCCCTATCCCATCCTCCCTCCCCCTGCTTACCAACCCACCCAATTTTTCTCTTTTGTCATCTGTTTTTATTCCTATTTTATGGGTCTTTTTCAAACATCTCAGCAATAAGATTAGCATTCAAAACTGCTTAACTTTCCATAGAAATGATGTTGTTGATCTCTCTGATATCATATTCTATAAGTTTCACTAGCGCTAATTAAGAACAAACCAAAAAGTTCTTAAAGTTAATGTGTGCATAAAGGTGAACTGAGTTCACAGGAACCTATTTTCATTAATTATACATGCAACTAAGATTCTTCCATTCCAGTCCTTCTTGTCTTCATTTTGGATAATTTTTAATAGAATAGGACAAATCAATTTTCTTAGAATCCACATGAAATCAAATTGCCTAATTATTCTTTTTCTTTAGTTAAAAAAAACGATGGAACACCTTCTGGGACAGGCAGAAGCAACACAGCTTCTGAAGCAGAACCCATTTCAGGCTCCATACATGGGGCACCTTCCCTGCCAGAGGAGAGGTGTCTGCCCCACCCATGAGGGCTTTGCTGGAGCACCTGGGGTAGCCATCTTGGTTCCCGGATCCCTCCAAGACTAGTCTGCACATGTGAGAGTGTAGACTACAGAAGCTAACAGCTTCTGTGACAGGTGGAAGTGACACAACTTCTGAGGCAGACCCCATTTCAGGCTCCAGACATCCATGAACCTGCCCTGCCAGAGGAGAGGTGTCTTCCCTGCCCGGGATTGCTTTGCTGGACCACCTGGCAGAGCCATCTCTGGACTGGGATCTCTCAGAGACTAGTCTGTGTAGGTGAAAGTGCCAGCTACAGAAGTGACACAGCTTCTAGGAGAGGCCCTGTTTCATGCCTTCATCTTCTGCCAGGAGGCAGGTCTGAATCCCAGATATATGTGCACCGTCCCTGCAAGAGGAGAGCTTGCCTACAGAGAGTTCTCTGGCCGCTGAAAATCACAAGAGAACTACTCTCCCCGGTCTGCTGATAGAGGCTAACAGAATCACTGGAGGAACAATCTCTAAACAGAGACAACTATAACAACTAACTCCAGAAATTAACAGATGGCTAAAGGTAAATGTAAGAATCTTACTAACAGAAACCAAGACCACTCACCATCATCAGAACTCTTCACTCCCACCTCAGCCAGTCCTGGGCACCCCAACACACCCAAAAAGCTAGACGAGGATTTAAAAGCATATCTCATGATGATGGTAGAGGACATCAGGAAGGACTTTAATAAATCATTTAAAGAAATCCAGGAGAACACTGCTAAAGAGTTTCAAGTCCTTAAAGAAAAACAGGAAAACACAATCAAAGAGGTAGAATTCCTTAAAGAAAAACACAAAAATACAACCAAAAAGGTGATGGAATTGAAAAGGGAAGTAGACACAATAAAGAAAAGCCAAAGTGAGACCAGGCTGGAGATAGAAACCCTTCGAAAGAAATCTGGAACCATAGATGGAACGAACCATCAGCAACAGAATACAAGAGATGGAAGAGAGAATCTCAGGTGCAGAAGGTTCCATAGAGAACATGGGCTCAACAGTCAAAGAAAATGAAAAATGCAAAAAGATCCTAACTCAAAACATCCAGGAAATCTAGGACACGATGAGAAGACCAAGACTATGGATAATAGGAGTAGATGAAAATGAAGATTTTCAACTTAAAGGGCCAGCAAATATCTTTAACAAAATTATAGAAGAAAACTTCCCAAACCTAAAGAAAGAGATGCCCATGAACATACAAGAAGCCTACAGAATTCCAAATAGACTGGACCAGAAAAGAAATTCCTCCCGACACATAATAATCAGAACAGCAAATGCACTAAATAAAGATAGAATATTAAAAGCAGTAAGGGAAAAAGGTCAAGTTACTTATGAAGGCAGGTATATGAGAATTACACCAGACATTTCACCAGAGACTGTGAAAGCCAGAAGATCCTGGACAGATGTTATACAGACACTAAGAGAACACAAATGCCAGCCCAGGCTACTATACCCAGCCAATCTTTCAATTACCATAGATGCAGAAAGCAAAGTATTCCACAACAAAACCAAATTCACACATTATCTTTCCATGAATCCAGCCCTTCAAAGGATAATAACAGAAAAAAATACAATGACAGAAACTATGCCCTAGAAAAAGCAAGAAATTAATCCTTCAACAGACATAAAGAAGACAGCCACAAGAACAGAATGCCAACTCTAACAACAAACATAGTAGGGAGCAACAATTACTTTTCCTTAATATCTCTTATTATCAATGGACTCAATTCCCCAATAAAAAGACATAGACTAACAGACTGGCTACACAAACAAGACCCAAAATTTTGCTGCTTACAGGAAACCTGTCTCAGGGGAAAAGACAGACACTACCTCAGAATGAAAAGCTGGAAAACAATTTTCCAAGCAAATGGTCTGAAGAATCAAGCTGGAGTAACCATTCTAATATCAAATAAAATCGACTTCAAACCCAAAGTTATCAAAAAAAAAAAAAAAAAAAAAAAAAAACAAAAACAAGGAGGTGAACTTCATCCTCATCAAAGGTAAAATCTTCTGAGACAAACTCTCAATTCTGAATATCTATGCTCCAAATGCAAGGGCAGCCTCATTAATTAGAGAAACTTTAGTAAAGCTCAAAGTACACATTGTACCTCACACAATAATACTGGGAGACTTTCATACAACACTTTCATCAATGAACAGATCTTGGAAAAGGAAACTAAACAGGGACACAGTGAAACTAACAGAAGTTATGAAACAAATGGATTTAACAGATATGTACAGAACATTTTATCCTAAAACAAAAGGATATACCTTCTCTGCGCCTCATGGTATCTTCTCCAAAACTGACCATATAATTGGTCACAAAAGAGGCCTCAACAGATTCAAAAATATTGAAATTGTCCCATGCATCCTATCAGATCACCATGGACTAAGGTTGATCTTCAATAATAACATAAATAATAGAAATACAACAGTCACGTGGAAACTGAACAACACTGTACTCAATGACACATTGGTCAAGGAAGGAATAAAAAAAGAAATGAAAGACTTTTTAGAATTTAATGAAAATGAAGCCACAGCATAGCCAAACTTATGGGACACAATGAAAGCATTTATAAGAGGAAAACCTCATAGCTCTGAGTACCTCCAAAAAGAAACTGGAAAGAGCACACACTAGCATCTTGAAAACAGACCTAAAAGCTCTAGAAAAAAAGGAAGCACATTCAGCCAAGAGAAGTAGAAGGCAGGAAATAATCAAATCAGGGATTAGACAAGGGTTCCCATTTTCTCCCTACCTATTCAACACAGTACTTGAAGTCCTAGACAGAGCAATTCAAAAACAAAAGGGGATCAAGGGGATACAAATTGGAAAGGAAGATGTCAAAATATCACTTTTTGCAGATGACATGATAGTGCATATAAGTGACCCTAAAAATTGCACCAGAAGACTTTTAAACTTGATAAACAGCTTCAGCGAAGTAGCTGGATATAAAATTAACTCAAACAAGTCAATGGCTTTTCTCTACACAATGTTTATACTGGAAACAACACCCTTCACAATAGTCACAAATTATATATGATACCGTTGCATGACTCTAACTAAGGAGGTGAATGATCTGTAGGATAAGAGCTTCAAGTCATTGAAGAAAGAAATTAAAGAAGATCTCAGAAGATGGAAAGAACTCCCATGCTCATGGATTGGCAGGATCAATATAGTAAAAATGGCTATCTTGCCAAAAGCAATCTATAGATTCAATACAATCCCCACCAAAATTCCAACTCAATTCTTCAACGAATTAGAAAGGGCAATTTGCAAATTCATCTGTAATAACAAAAAACCTAGGATAGCAAAACCTCTCCTCAAGGATAAAAGAACCTCTGGTGGAATCACCAAGCCTGACCTAAAGCTGTACTACAGAGCAATTGTGATAAAAACTGCATGGTACTGGTATAGCAACAGACAAGTAGACCAATGGAATAGAATTGAAGACCCAGAAATGGATCCACACACCTATAATCACTTGATTTTTGACAAGGGAGCTAAAACCATCCAGTGGAAAAAAGACAGCATTTTCAACAAATGGTGCTGGCACAACTGGGGTTATCATGTAGAAGAATGCAAATTGATCCATTCCTATCTCCTTGTACTAAGTTCAAGTTTAAGTGGTCAGGGAACTCCACATAAAACCAGAGACAGTGAAGCTTATTGAGGATAAAGTGGGGAAAAGCCTCAAAGATATGGTCACGGGTAAAATTTCCTGAATAGAACAGCAATGGCTTGTGTTGTAAGATCGAGAATCAACAAATGGGACCTCATAAAATTACAAAGCTTCTGCAAGGCAAAAGACACTGTCAATAAGACAAAAAGGGCACCAACAGATTGGGAAATGATCTTTACCAATCTAATATAGGAGACAAATATCAAATATATATAAAAAACTCAAGAAGGTGGACTCCAGAAAATCAAATAACCCCATTTAAAAATGGGGCTCAGAACCAAACAAAGAATTCCCACCTGAAGAATACAGAATGGCTGAGAAGCACCTGAAATCATCCTTAATCATCAGAGAAATGCAAATCAAAACAACCCTGAGATTCCACTTCACACCTGTCAGAATGGCTAAGATCAAACATTCAGGTGACAGCAGATGCTGGCGAGGATATGAAGAAAGAGGAACACTCCTCCATTTTTGGTGGGATGGCAAACTTGTACATCCACTCTGGAAATCAGTCTGTTGTTTCCTCTGAAAATTGGACATAGTACTACAGGAGAATCCTGCAATACTTCTCCTTGGCATATATCCAGAAGATGCCCCAACTGGTAAGAAGGACACATGCTCCACTATGTTCATAGTAGCCCTATTTATAATAGCCAGAAGCTGGAAAGAACCCAGATGCCCCTCAACAGAGGAATGGATACAGAAAATGTGGTACATCTACACAATGGAGTACTACTCAGCTATTAAAAAAATGAATTTATGAAATTCCTAGGCAAATGGATGGACCTGGAGGGCATCATCCTGAGTGAGGTAACCCAATTACAAAAGAACTCACATGGTATGTACTCACTGATTAGTGGATATTAGCCCAGAAACTTAGAATACCCAACATAGAAGATACAATTTGCAAAACACATGAAACTGAAGAATAACAAAGACCAAAGTGTGGACACTGCCCCTTCTTAGAATTGGGAACAAAACACCCACGAAAAGAGTTACAGAGACAAATTTACAGCTGAGATGAAAGTATGGACCATCTAGAGACTGTCATACCCAGGGATCCATCACATAATCAGCCATCAAATGCTGACACCATTGTATACACCCACAAGATTTTGCTGAAAGGACCCTGATATAGCTTTCTCTTGTGAGGCTATGCTGTGGCCTCGCAAACACACAAGTAGATGCTCACAGTAAGCTGTGATGGATCACAGGGCCTCCCCCCCAATGGAGGATCTAGAGAAAGTACCCAAGGAACTAAAGGGATCTCCTCCCTATAGGTAGAACAATATGAACTAACCAGTACCCCCCCAGAGCTTGTGTCTCTAGCTGGATATGTAGCAGAAGATCACCCAGTTGGCCATCATTGGAAAGAGAGGCTTTTGGTCTTACAAACTTTATATGCCTCAGTACAGGGGAACACCTGGGCCAAGAAGTGCGAATGGGTGGGTAGGGGAGTGGGAGGGGAGCATATGGGGGACTTTTGGTATAACATTGGGAATTTAAATGAAGAAAACACCTAATTAAAAAAAACTATGGAGGAGGGGGAGTGTTTGAATGTCTGATCTTTAGTGTTCTATTTCCATGTTTCCATATATATACGACTAATGAATAAAATGTGTTTTCTGTTGTGATGTCAGACATTATAAAAAATGTAATTATGAAATATTTTATCGAATGTATAGGAGAAGGCTTATAGTAAATAAAGTATAAATTTATTTATAAATAATTATGACAGAAGATAAATGAGAAGCTCTAAAAATAAAATTATAGAACATAAACGCCTCTTCTTTTATGAGAAAAATATTTAGAAGTTATAAAAATTTTGAAACATTTGTCACATGAATAGTTGGCATGGAGCATGGGGTTGAAAATGCAGAATGAATTTCTGAGACTTGAGAACAAAATGAGATACAATACAAATGTTAAAAAGTCTTGGTGTTTCAGGAATTTGAAAAGAAAAATAAATAATGAGAATTTTGAGTTGTGAGAGTATAGCATGTAATTTAAAGTCATTTACTACATTACAATTTCATTTTATGTAAAAATGATCTATATTCTTAATTTCAAATTTATGAATGCAAAGCACAGGGAAATCTTGGGCAATGATAAATCATTTAAAAACAGGTTTAACAATGTTACTTTAGAAAAATCTATGTGCTTTGCTAGCTTAATAGATGTGTAAATAATTTATTTGCTTTAAAGTTACCATGGAGTACACTTTCACTGATTGTTGAACAGAAGGGTAAAAATTACTTAGTAGTATACCTTTGATAAGTTATGAAATGAGTCAAGAACAAAAGGCATACATCTTTAAAATTCTTTTTAGTGTACCAAGACCAATTCTGATGCACTTAGACTTGTATATGTTGGCTGATTACATGAATAACATCAATTGAATAGAAAATAAATCAGTCATGTAATACACACGAGCTTGTAATATTTCTGACTGAAGAACTAGGTTTTCAATAATTGTTCACTAATCATTACATACTGAGGTGATTTCTGCCATTATTTACTAATCTAAAGGTTCAATGTTGTTTTTCTTTTCTTTTCTTTTCTTTTCTTTTCTTTTCTTTTCTTTTCTTTTTCTTTCTTTCTTTTTTCTTCTTTTTTTTTAAGGCTAGAGATGTGAAATACCAAGATAGTTCATACTTGAAGTTAGAACATGAATTGCAGTTCTATACCTTGCCTGCTCTGTGATCTAGGTAAAGTCAAGGAAGCTCTTATTAAATTCATATTTGTGTTTTGCAATGTGACTGGAGATGCTTGCCAAACTTCTTGCAATGATGAATTGATTGGATGTGTATACATTTGCCATGTGCAGGTATCCCCAGAAATCCCTGTTAGTGTCTGCAGACCTTCCAACTGGTACTATTTCTCCTTCATTCATACTTTTAAAATTCCAGTGACTTATGGAATGAAAAGTGCTTTGTTCTCCATCAGCTCTGTTGTACTTTGAGTGTACTCTATTTAGATACACATATAGCTAATTATTGTTTCTCTGGTAGCTAATTGTGTGAGAATGGGAAGATCACCTAATCTAAACCTCTTTGTTTTACTGTGTGTGGAAGATCTTTTGAGTAGAAAATGGAGTTTGAATTTCTATTAATATTAGCATCATTTCTCTTTTTTCTTTTCCTCTTTCCTTGATGGTATGACGCTAGTAGTAACAATTGCTTAATATTTAATGCTTGGAAAAATCTCAAAGTATTGAGGAAGCCAATTCATCTTGACAAATATTTGCTGTTTGCATAATGAATTAATATGGCTTTTGGTAATCAAATCCAGTTAAAACACTTGTATCTGAGATGGGAGAAGTCATATCAAGAAAATGCAACTAGAGGAGTGAACTAGAATTGCTGATATGCCATGCTAGAAAAAGTAATCACAATGTGTTTGAACAAAAGGGTCTTTTAGTGACATAATTTCAGCATATATTTTGAAAAGAGATCTTTTGTTTAACATGTGAATCACAAATAGCTTTTCTGTCTGTGATGATACTTTGTCTTTAGAGTAAAGTGTGATGTGAGGCTGTTAAAATTTAGTGAATTCATTTCATCAATTTTCACCCATTTTCAAAAGAATTTTATGGCCAGTCTGAGAAGCATAAACTGCATATCACTTCCTCTTTAAAATGTTCAGTTACAATATTTTTGTGTATCTGAGACTGCTGTTGGTGAGGAGTGTTCAGTGTTCATGCTTACATTTAAAATATTTACAATCAGTTTCAGAAGACTTTCTTTTCCCCTCCTTAGTTAACTTGAGAATTTTTAAAGTCCATAGGCTTTCTCAGCTACCTGCTATGTGATACTTGAAATTTTTGTCAGCAATCTTTGTTTAAATCATAGTCTCTTCACAGAAAAGAGAAAGTAATGCATAGAAACCTCATTCCTCATTCTTTCCACTCAGCCTATAGGGTAAAAATATATGCTTATATTTATGAAAATTTGAAGAAAAAATAAAGTTCAATGTTAACACTCAAACCCACAGATGCTAAGAACACTCTCAATACTTAATACTTGGAAGCAACCTCACAAGTTGCAAATTACAAGTGGTGATTGGCAAATGTTGTGATCTATGACCTGTGTTGCTTAGTTAAAACAGCTTCATAAATATCTTCCATCTTATCAAAACAGGGCACTGGTTTTTATAGGGGGGGGGGCAGTTGTGATGTTAATCCTGTTCCCCAAATGATTCTTTATTTGTTAGCAAAGAAAGCCATAGAAGAAGATACAGGTGGGATGTCAGAGTCCCTGGAGGAAAAGAGAGATGAAACGAAGGAGAATGGGTTTCCATTCTTCGAAGAAAGGAGAATAGGCAACCATGAGAGATCTCAAAACAGAGTGACCTCACAGACAGCTCCTATTGTCATGTTGTCAGGGGTGTTTAGCAACTGAATAGGCCAAGAGGGAGAGATGGAGATAAGGAATTGTTAAGTGCAAGCTTTTTCAGGTGGGAGACAGTAGCACCCAGCAATTGTGACAAATACCAATTTGAATTGAATAACCATGTGTTTGGGTCTTCCCCCCCCCCAACCCCCAGGATCCAAGAGAAGCTGGGAGAGGGCTGGTAGTGTGTCACATTCCAGAGTAAAGGCAGGTAGAGCAAAAACTACATTCAAGGGACTTCCCACAGGATCCTAAGACCTCTGGTGAGTGGAACACAGCGCCTGCCCCAATCCAATCGCACTGAACCTGAGACTGCGGTACATAGGGAAGCAGGCTACCCGGGCCTGATCTGGGGCACAAGCCCCTTCAACTCCACTCCAGCCCCGGGCTACCTTGCCAGCAGAGTCTTGCCCAACACCCGCAAGGGCCCACACGGGACTCCCCACGGAATCCTAAGACCTCTGGTGAGTGGAACACAGCGCCTGCCCCAATCCAATCGCGCGGAACCTGAGACTGCGGTACATAGGGAAGCAGGCTACCCGGGCTTGATCTGGGGCACAAACCCCTTCCACTCCACTCGAGCCCCAGGCTACCTTGCCAGCGGAGTCGCCTGACACCCGCAAGGGCCCACACAGGATTCCACACGAGATCCTAAGACCTCTAGTGAGTGGAACACAACTTCTGCCAGGAGTCTGGTTCGAACACCAGATATCTGGGTACCTGCCCTGCAAGAAGAGAGCTTGCCTGCAGAGAATACTCTGCCCACTGAAACTAAGGAGAGTGCTACCCTCCAGGTCTGCTTATAGAGGCTAACAGAGTCACCTGAAGAACAAGCTCTTAACAGTGACAACTAAAACAGCTAGCTTCAGAGATTACCAGATGTCGAAAGGCAAACGTAAGAATCCTACTAACAGAAATCAAGACCACTCACCATCATCAGAACGCAGCACTCCCAACCCACCTAGTCCTGGGCACCCCAACACAACCGAAAATCTAGACCCAGATTTAAAAACATTACTCATGATGATGATAGAGGACATCAAGAAGGACTTTCATAAGTCACTTAAAGAATTGCAGGAGAGCACTGCTAAAGAGTAACAGGCCCTTAAAGAAAAGCAGGAAAACACAGCCAAACAGGTAGAAATCATTAAAGAAAAACAGGAAAACACATCCAAACAGGTGATGGAAATGAACAAAACCATACTAGAACTAAAAGGAGAAGTAGACACAATAAAGAAAACCCAAAGCGAGGCAACGCTGGAGATAGAAACCCTAGGAAAGAGATCTGGAACCATAGATGCGAGCATCAGCAACAGAATACAAGAAATGGAAGAGAGAATCTCAAGTGCAGAAGATTCCATAGAGAACATCGACACAACAGTCAAAGAAAATACAAAATGCAAAAGGATCCTAACTCAAAACATCCAGGTAATCCAGGACACAATGAGAAGACCAAACCTACGGATAATAGGAATTGATGAGAATGAAGATTTTCAATTTAAAGGGCCAGCTAATATCTTCAACAAAATAATAGAAGAAAACTTCCCAAACATAAAAAAAGAGATGCCCATGATCATACAAGAAGCCTACAGAACTCCAAATAGACTGGACCAGAAAAGAAATTCCTCCCGACACATAATAATCAGAACAACAAATGCACTAAATAGAGATAGAATATTAAAAGCAGTAAGGGAGAAAGGTCAAGTAACATATGAAGAAAGGCCTATCAGAATTACACCAGACTTTTCACCGGAGACTATGAAAGCCAGAAGAGCCTGGACAGATGTTATACAGACACTAAGAGAACACAAATGCCAGCCCAGGCTACTATACCCGGCCAAACTCTCAATTACCATAGATGGAGAAACCAAAGTATTCCACGACAAAAACAAATTCACACAATATCTTTCCACGAATCCAGCCCTTCAAAGGATAATAACAGAAAAGAAGCAATACAAGGACGGAAATCACGCCCTAGAACAACCAAGAAAGTAATCATTCAACAAACCAAAAAGAAGAAGCCACAAGAACAGAATGCCAACTCTAACAACAAAAATAAAAGGAAGCAACAATTACTTTTCCTTAATATCTCTTAATATCAATGGACTCAATTCCCCAATAAAAAGACATAGACTAACAGACAGGCTACACAAACAGGACCCAACATTCTGCTGCTTACAGGAAACCCAAAGACAGACACTACCTCAGAGTGAAAGGCTGGAAAACAATTTTCCAAGCAAATGGACTGAAGAAACAAGCTGGAGTAGCCATTTTAATATCGGATAAAATCGACTTCCAACCCAAAGTTATCAAAAAAGACAAGGAGGGACACTTCATACTCATCAAAGGTAAAATCCTCCAAGAGGAACTCTCAATTCTGAATATCTACGCACCAAATGCAAGGGCAGCCACATTCATTAGAGACACTTTAGTAAAGCTCAAAGCATACATTGCACCTCACACAATAATAGTGGGAGACTTCAACACACCACTTTCTTCAAAGGACAGATCGTGGAAACAGAAACTAAACAGGGACACAGTGAAACTAACAGAAGTTATAAAACAAATGGACCTGACAGATATCTACAGAACATTTTATCCTAAAACAAAAGGATATACCTTCTTCTCAGCACCTCACGGGACCTTCTCCAAAATTGACCATATAATTGGTCACAAAACAGGCCTCAATAGATACAAAAATATTGAAATTGTCCCATGTATCCTATCAGACCACCATGGCCTAAGACTGATCTTCAATAACAACATAAATAATGGAAAGCCAACATTCACGTGGAAACTGAATAACACTCTTCTCAATGATACCTTGGTCAAGGAAGGAATAAAGAAAGAAATTAAAGACTTTTTAGAGTTTAATGAAAATGAAGCCACAACGTACCCAAACATATGGGACACAATGAAAGCATTTCTAAGAGGGAAACTCATAGCTCTGAGTGCCTCCAAGAAGAAACGGGAGACAGCACATACTAGCAGCTTGACAATACATCTAAAAGCCCTAGAAAAAAAAGGAAGCAAATTCACCCAAGAGGAGTAGACGGCAGGAAATAATCAAACTCAGGGGTGAAATCAACCAAGTGGAAACAAGAAGAACTATTCAAAGAATTAACCAAACGAGGAGTTGGTTCTTTGAGAAAATCAACAAGATAGATAAACCCTTAGCTAGACTCACTAAAGGGCACAGGGACAAAATCCTAATTAACAAAACCAGAAATGAAAAGGGAGACATAACAACAGATCCTGAAGAAATCCAAAACACCATCAGATCCTTCTACAAAAGGCTATACTCAACAAAACTGGAAAACCTGGGCGAAATGGACAAATTTCTGGACAGATACCAGGTACCAAAGTTGAATCAGGATCAAGTTGACCATCTAAACAGTCCCATATCACCTAAAGAAATAGAAGCAGTTATTAATAGTCTCCCAACCAAAAAAAGCCCAGGACCAGATGGGTTTAGTGCAGAGTTCTATCAGACCTTCAAAGAAGATCTAATTCCAGTTCTGCACAAACTATTTCACAAAATAGAAGTAGAAGGTACTCTACCCAACTCATTTTATGAAGCCACTATTACTCTGATACCTAAACCACAGAAAGACCCAACAAAGATAGAGAAATTCAGACCAATTTCTCTTATGAATATCGATGCAAAAATCCTCAATAAAATTCTCGCTAACCGAACCCAAGAAGACATTAAAGCAATCATCCATCCTGACCAAGTAGGTTTTATTCCAGGGATGCAGGGATGGTTTAATATACGAAAATCCATCAATGTAATCCATTATATAACCAAACTGAAAGACAAAAACCACATGATCATCTCGTTAGATGCAGAAAAAGCATTTGACAAGATCCAACACCCATTCATGATAAAAGTGTTGGAAAGATCAGGAATTCAAGGCCCATACCTAAACATGATAAAAGCAATCTACAGCAAACCAGTAGCCAACATCAAAGTAAATGGAGAGAAGCTGGAAGCAATCCCACTAAAATCAGGGACTAGACAAGGCTGCCCACTTTCTCCCTACCTTTTCAACATAGTACTTGAAGTATTAGCCAGAGCAATTCGACAACAAAAGGAGATCAAGGGGATACAAATTGGAAAAGAGGAAGTCAAAATATCACTTTTTGCAGATGATATGATAGTATATATAAGTGACCCTAAAAATTCTACCAGAGAACTCCTAAACCTGATAAACAGCTTCGGTGAAGTAGCTGGATATAAAATAAACTCAAACAAGTCAATGGCCTTTCTCTATACAAAGAATAAACAGGCTGAGAAAGAAATTAGGGAAACAACACCCTTCTCAATAGTCACAAATAATATAAAATATCTTGGCGTGACTCTAACTAAGGAAGTGAAAGATCTGTATGATAAAAACTTCAAATCTCTGAAGAAAGAAATTAAGGAAGATCTCAGAAGATGGAAAGATCTCCCATGCTCATGGATTGGCAGGATCAACATTGTAAAAATGGCTATCTTGCCAAAAGCAATCTACAGATTCAATGCAATCCCCATCAAAATTCCAACTCAATTCTTCAAGGAATTGGAAGGAGCAATTTGCAAATTTGTCTGTAATAACAAAAAACCTAGGATAGCAAAAAGTCTTCTCAAGGATAAAAGAACTTCTGGTGAAATCACCATGCCAGACCTAAAGCTTTACTACAGAGCAATTGTGATAAAAACTGCATGGTACTGGTATAGAGACAGACAAGTAGACCAATGGAATAGAATTGAAGACCCAGAAATGAACCCACACACCTATGGTCACTTGATCTTCGACAAGGGAGCTAAAACCATCCAATGGAAAAAAGACAGCATTTTCAACAATTGGTGCTGGCACAATTGGTTGTTATCGTGTAGAAGAATGCGCATCGATCCATACTTATCTCCTTTTACTAAGGTCAAATCTAAGTGGATCAAGGAACTTCACATAAAACCAGAGACACTGAAACTTATAGAGGAGAAAGTGGGGAAAAGCCTTGACGATATGGGCCCAGGGGAAAAATTCCTGAACAGAACAGCAATGGCTTGTGCTGTAAGATCGAGAATTGACAAATGGGACCTAATGAAACTCCAAAGTTTCTGCAAGGCAAAAGACACTGTCAATAAGACAAAAAGACCACCAACAGATTGGGAAAGGATCTTTACCTATCCTAAATCAGATAGGGGACTAATATCCAACATATATAAAGAACTCAAGAAGGTGGACTTCAGAAAATCAAATAATCCCATTAAAAAATGGGGCTCAGAACTGAACAAAGAATTCTCACCTGAGGAATACCGAATGGCAGAGAAGCACCTGAAAAAATGTTCAACATCCTTAATCATCAGGGAAATACAAATCAAAACAACCCTGAGATTCCACCTCACACCAGTCAGAATGGCTAAGATCAAAAATTCAGGTGACAGCAGATGCTGGCGAGGATGTGGAGAAAGAGGAACACTCCTCCATTGTTGGTGGGAGTGCAGGCTTGTACAACCACTCTGGAAATCAGTCTGGCGGTTCTTCAGAAAATTGGACATAGTACTACTGGAGGATCCAGCAATACCTCTCCTGGGCATATATCCAGAAGATGCCCCAACTGGTAAGAAGGACACATGCTCCACTATGTTCATAGCAGCCTTATTTATAATAGCCAGAAGCTGGAAAGAACCCAGATGCCCCTCAACAGAGGAATGGATCCAGAAAATGTGGTACATTTATACAATGGAGTACTACTCAGCTATTAAAAAGAATGAATTTATGAAATTCCTAGCTAAATGGATGGACCTGGAGGGCATCATCCTGAGTGAGGTACCACATTCACAAAGGAACTCACACAATATATACTCACTGATAAGTGGATATTAGCCCCAAACCTAGGATACCCAAGATATAAGATATAATTTGCTAAACACATGAAACTCAAGAAGAATGAAGACTGAAGTGTGGACACTATGCCCCTCCTTAGATTTGGGAACAAAACACCCATGGAAGGAGTTACAGAGACAAAGTTTGGAGCTGAGATGAAAGGATGGACCATGTAGAGACTGCCATATCCAGGGATCCACCCCATAATCAGCATCCAAACGCTGACACCATTGCATACACTAGCAAGATTTTATTGAAAGGACCCAGATGTAGCTGTCTCTTGTGAGACTATGCCGGGGCCTAGCAAACACAGAAGTGGATGCTCACAGTCAGCTAATGGATGGATCATAGGGCTCCCAATGGAGGAGCTAGAGAAAGTAGCCAAGGAGCTAAAGGGATCTGCAACCCTATAGGTGGAACAACATTATGAACTAACCAGTACCCCGGAGCTCTTGACTCTAGCTGCATATATATCAAAAGATAGCCTAGTCGGCCATCCACTGGAAAGAGAGGCCCATTGGACTTGCAAACTTTATATGCCCCAGTACAGGGGAACACCAGGGCCAAAAAGGGGGAGTGGGTAGGCAGGGGAGCGGGGGTGGGTGGATATGGGGGACTTTTGGTATAGCATTGGAAATGTAAATGAGCTAAATACCTAATACAAAATGGAAAAAAAAAAACTACATTCAACAGGTTTTAGTTAATCACTAAAGCACAGATGATAGTACTTGATCCATTTTTATGTGTCTCTTTTTGAAATTCTTACTGACTAGCATACATAAAAATTTGTCTGTGGCAGCTTGAAGAAGTGAGTTGTGCAAGCTCTCCCACTCCAAAACCATTGTCTAACTCAGGATTCTTCTTGTTTTTCCTGAGGAGACTTTCATGACGCCAAGAACATCCTACTTCCCCTGGTAAGCTTCAGTGCCCCAAGACTTGAAATCCTCCCCACTAATTCCTTCTAAGCTATGTCTGTCCTGATATAGCCTGCAGAGTTGAGTTGTTGTGGTCTGTTGAATTCCATTGTCTAAATCTGGTCTCACTTTTCAACCCCTCAAAGACATGCAGGACCGTAGGAACACCCTGCTTACCCATGAAGACGTGCAGAGTTGTGAAGAACTACCATCTTGGAACATTGCTCCATTAATCTTTTGGCAGCGGGACTGACCTGAGGCACAGCCAGCATAATCATGTGCCCTAACATCCATTGTCTGGCCCATGACACTGCCTACATTCCTGAGAAGTTCTTCTGCCTTTAGGATCATCCAGCTAACACCAAAGAAAACCAGATGCCTAAAAGACATGTGTAAGAAGAAAACCAACCAGACGTAGGCCAATATGGTACCACCAAAGCCCAGTTATCCTGCCACAGCAAAATCTGGATAATCTAATGAAAATGAAGCACAAGCAGATTACCTTAATACTAAACTCTTAAAGATGATAGAAGACTTTAAAGAAGAAATGAATAAATCCCATAGAGAAATAAAAAAAAAATACATCCAATCAGGTAGAGGCATTAAAAGTGGAGGCAAATAAAAATAAACAAAGAAAAATATAATCAAACAGGTGAAGGATTTGAGTAAAACAGTCCAATACCTGAAAAAGGAAATATAATCAATAAAGAAAACACAAACTAAGGCATCCCTGGAGATGGAAAAATCTAAGAAAGAGAACAGGAGCTACAGATTAAACAGAATCCAGGAGATGGAAGAGAGAATCTCAGGTGTAGGAGATATAATAAAAAAATCATGTTGGTAAAACAAAATGCAACACCTAAAATATCCATGCAGAGAATAATGCCTCCCACAGTAGGCAGGTCTTCACACATCAATTACAGTCATCAAGATAATTTCCAACTGGCACATCATAACCCATGTGATTCTAGACACTGCCAAATTCATAATTAACATTAAACATTACAAAACTCATTTATTTGTACATAAACATTCTCCAAGTTTACAATCTTACTCCTTTAGAAAGACATGTGTTGTTTTCTACTGTTGGCTGGCCTCATCTTTGACACAGTATTCCTCATGTCAAATTAAAATATCCCTGTAGCTCTAATGCCTTCAGCTTTCCCAATTCTCCTATGAAATATTGCCTAAATCTATTCTCAATCCTAAACAGATTTCAGAGTCCTTTGTCTTCTCTAAATTTTGTATTCTTGAAAATCACATATCCTTCACCCAGCTTTCAGTATCTTTACTTTCCCACCTGAGATTAGCCTCTTCTGAGTGTCCTCACTAAGGATGAAATGAATGTTACAAGCCATCATTATCAGACATTTGGGATTTAGTAAATGTTTTTGCTCAGGGAAGTCACAGTAAATTCTGTAATTCAACTCATTGTAATGTTTAACTTGCCAGAAAGTATTATGGCATCTAGCAATAAGGATTTTGTAGGGTTTTGCTTGCTTGCATGTTCTGAGGCAAAGTCTTGCTGTGAATACCTAGCAGGACATAAACTCAGTTGTATCCCATGTTGGCTTCAGATGTGTAGCTCTCCTGTCTCAATCTCTTGAACATTGGGTTTAAAAGCATGAACTACTATGACTGTCTTCACATTAGGAAAATAGACTTATCTGTCTAACACTTTCTTCATATGATCCACCATCTTCTCTCCAACCCCACTGTACTCATCTTTGCTAACATAAAAACTTATCCTCAGGAAAGAGAACAGTAGGTGTGACCCGTCCAGTAGGTCCAGTTATTCGAGGGTCTCGAGGGGACTTTCTCCTAATAACCAATTGGAGGGGTAGAGAGAGACGAGAACCTTGTGCAATGAATGACACACGGGAAACAGTCTGAGTAGCATCAAGGTCCCACTGTATTAGCCAGGCCCTAGGTTTAAATGCACAAGCAAAAGGGGAAGTACTTCTCAGCAGGAGGGATGGGGCAGTGGGAAAGTTTTCTTTTGGCACTACACTGGGAAGCAGGAACTTGGCAGTATCAGGGTACATCTTGAGGTCAGGACATCCAGCGCTGACTTAGGGCTGGAACAATCTGTGCTTGTTCTTGGAGGGGTGCGCGGGTGGGCCTCTTTTGACCCCCTTTTCTTCTTGTGGGGAGAGGCCCAATTCAGAGATCAGGACAATTGTGGTGTCTTAATGGCTCCCAACATCTCCCCCGTTTTAATATTTTTATAAAGGTGTATTGTATAATAAATTTGTAGCCATGTTTTTAATGACTGCCTAAATGTCTGTTTGCTCACCAGGTGATTCTCTAAAACCACGAAGGACACAAGACAAGACATCTATGAGGCTTGAATTAATTGGTCCAGTCTGGTGGGTAACCCTGACCTGCTCCCGTGCCATTTTTTTCCTGGGGGAAGGACCCTAGGGCACTCAACCATCATGCAATCAGACATGCCTCTCAGAAACTAACAGCTTCCAGACTAATCTCTGTGTAGTACTTAGTATCACAACTCTCACAGGAGACGGCTTCAAGTTCCAAGTTTTTGATATGTCTAGCCTGGGATGACTGTTTAGTTTCCAATGTGGTGAGAATGTATATTACCCGGTTGGAAGCACAGACTACGGCAATCTATAAATGATTCGTGGCATGAGACTGATGGCCGAATTTAGGGGGAGGGGAATGATCTTACTTAAGCATTTTATGGAAATTGAGTCTCTCTCCCCGAGATGAGAGTGATGAAGAGGCATCCACGTCTGACTCTTCTCCAGTAACCTGCTTGTTATCACCAACGTACAGCCGATGGTAATGAACTGAAACAGATGCACTTGAAAGGGAAGAATCAATTTGAGATTTAACAAATCGGGTCAATTTCTGAAATGCCCAAGGACCAAAGGAAATCAATAATAGGAGTCCCAATAGGGGCCCCAAAAGGGAGGGCAACAAGGTCGAAAGCCAGGGGGAGGTTGAAAACCAAATTTGGTACCATGACTCTTGTTCTCTCTTTTTCTTTTTTCTAAACTGGCAGTAACCTTGGCAATGCTATATTTAACTAATCCAGTTTTATCAACATATAGGAAGCATTCTTCCTTAAGTGTAGTGCATAAGCCTCCTAGTTGTACAAAGAGCAAATCTAATCCCCTTCTATTTTGAAGGGCAACTTCTGAAAGGGAGACCAAGGAATCAGTAAGATCATCTAGGCCCCTTTTTATATTCTCTATATCTTGGCTAATAGCCTCATTGAGCAGATGTTAATTGCGTGCATTCTGTTGAGACGACATAAGGGCTGTGATTCCAGTCCCGGTCCCAGCAGCACCCAGGACAAGAAGGACTGCAAAGGAGCTGAACAAAGAATTCTCACCTGAGAAATACCGAATGGCAGAGAAGCACCTGAAAAAATGTTCAACATCCTTAATCATCAGGGAAATGCAAATCAAAACAACCCTAAGATTCCACCTCACACCAGTCAGAATGGCTAAGATCAAAAATTCAGGTGACAGCAGATGCTGGCGAAGATGTGGAGAAAGAGGAACACTCCTCCATTGTTGGTGGGATTGCAAGCTTGTACAACCACTCTGGAAATCAGTCTGGCGGTTCCTCAGAAAATTGGACATAGTAATACCAGAGGATATTACTCTATATCTCAATACCTCTCCTGGGCATATATCCAGAAGATGTGCCAACCGGTAAGAAGGACACATGCTCCACTATGTTCAAAGCAGCCTTATTTATAATAGCCAGAAGCTGGAAAGAACCCAGATGCCCCTCAACAGAGGAATGGATACAGAAAATGTGGTACATCTACACAATGGAGTACTACTCAGCTATTAAAAAATGAATTTATGAAATTCCTAGGCAAATGGATGGACCTGGAGGGCATCATCCTGAGTGAGGTAACCCAATCACAAAGGAACTCACACAATATGTACTCACTGATAAGTGGATATTAGGCCAGAAACTTAGGATACCCAAGATATAAGATACAATTTGCTAAAGCACTTTAATTCTGTAAACAGTCAAAAGGACAATTCATATTTGTAAGACTTAATCTGAATAATAAATGGGATGATAGGTAATCTAAAGTAACATCCACTCCCATTGTTACACCTGGGAGGGGCAGGGAAACACATTCCAAAAACAACCAATGTTATGGAAGAATAGATATTACTAGACACTTGTCTTGTTTCCATAGAATTCCCTCACAAGGTCTTACAAAGATTCTCATACAGCTTCATTTATGGATCATGTTCCACCCTGATGAAGGAACCAGGGAATCTACACCAGTAGGCAAAATTTTCATGAACACCTACCTTCTTTCAGTGTAAAACCACCACAGTTTTTTGAGCAAAATTTGAACCAAGCTTTATTATTTACTCTCACTGAAGGTGGACACTGGCCAGGTTCATAACCTGGAGTTTTAAGAATAGCACTAAGTTATGTTGGATAGATGCTTATAAAGCAAACGGCAAAAGGTCTTTGTCCAATCGGTTAGGAAGCATGCATCCTGATGTAATGACTGCCTATATACCTCCCACCCTCATGAAACCGGCACATCCTGTGCAGTTGATGCAGCTAACACTGTTGTAGAAGTGAAACATATAGCTTCTTATCTTATTTGAACAATCCTCAGCATTCTAGAAAATGATTTATCCTTTTTAAAATATAGGAACTATAAACCTATGACTTTAAGGTACATGTACCTTCTATTTAATCACAGTGCTCTGCAGAATGGATAAGGTAATTGCAAAAGGGGTGTAAAATGTTGCTTATGTTTATTTCACTAATTTCAAGCATAAGTTATCTCCCATTTTTAAATATTGCTGTGGAGAGCCTTTTGGGGTGCCATTTGGCAGGAATCTGACATTAGGCCATGACAAAGAAGTAAGTTCAGACAGGGACCTGACATTGGCCATGACAAAGAAGTAAGTTCAGACAGGGACCTGACATTGGCCAAGGACAAGGAAGTAAGAATCTGGTTTTAGGGTAGAACAAAGAAGTAGGTTCAGATATCTTGATCATCCTTAGAAACAGCGATCACCTGAGTGATCATGTGGCTTTGTGCTTATTGTCTTGCTTGTTTCTTGACTATTGTCTTGCTTGATTCCCCATTGTACTACTTACTCATTGTAATACTTGTATGTAATTAAAATGGTATAAAAAGCAGATTGGGAAAATTAAATTTGCCTTCAGTCTCAGAATTGACTGGGGTCATGCTGCAGTATTTTCTCTTTTTTCTTTTCTTTTCTTTTCCTTTTAATCCTCACTCCTGCGCTAGAGAACCGGCTGGCTGACTGAGCAGGCTTGGTCATATTACTAGATAATATCATTTATTATTTTTATTAGTCAGAGCAGTACAATCCACCATTCTCAAATCTCAAAAGAAAAGAAAGTCAAAACTTTTAAATGATTCAGTGTCTAATGTTTTACAATCAATGCAAACAAGGAGTCTGATAATTATATTTTTGCCTAGATAAAAAACATAGCTACAATTTCCAAAATAATTAATAGCATATGAGATTTATGTGGCAATTGCCTTATGTTGAAATTATATAAAATGGGTTATTCCTTCATAAAAATTTCTCTTCTGGGGTCTCCCTTATATTGAATTACCAATAAAAAAAGATTATCCAGAAAAATTACTTTAAATTAACGCAGGTGATGGTGCTTATCAAAACTAGGCAAATTCTAATAACTGTCCTGAGATACACATTAATCCTTAGGTGTGGTATGGAATTGATTTGCAGCCTCCAGAGGCTCAGTGAAGCAGAGGTCTGCCACCATGAAATAAAATTCCATCTTTTCATCTTCACACATCTTGGCAACAGAAGTACTGTGAGTGGTTTTCAAGCAATTATCATATTCATCGGTGATGTAATTACTGCATTCTGCATAAGAAATTTACCAATAATTCATGACCCTGAGAATTCTAATATTGTAGTGAATCATCAAGCTGGGGACTTCATAAATAGTCATAGGGACCTGTGACCTCTCAACACCAAACATCCAAGCTTTTGCTAATTACTGACATTAAATAAGTCATTAAATTTCTGAATGAGTGACTCTATAAATTTTCTTTTTTTTTGGGTGGGGGGAGAACTGTAGGTTCCAATAGTTTCACTTTATTTATTAGTCAAATGAAGAGCTGAAAGGCTTTCTGAGGGGATTTCTTCTCTCTGTTCCCCTCTTCTATAGAGATGGCTAAGAGACAGTTAATACCTACCCTGTTGAAGGAGAGTTGGACAAGCACATAAAATGTTGAAAACCTCTTTCTGTTATCAGGGCCATTTGCTCTGTCTCTGTCTAGTATTCTTTCTATTATTATTGTTGTTTATTAATTATTATTATTAATCATTCTATTAATTTACATCTCATATGATATCTCACTTCCCTGTTGCCCCTCCAAGAGTTCCCATCCCAAAACCTCCCTCTACTCCCTCCTCTTTGCTTCTATGAGGATGCTCCTCCACCCACCCACATTCTTCTGCACCACCCCTCTAGCATTTTCCTACACTGGGGCATCAGACTTCCACAGGACAAGGGGCCTCCCTTCCCATAAATGTCAGACAAGACCATCCTCTGCTACATATGTATCTGGAGCCATGAATCCCTACCTGTACACTCCTTGGTTGATGGTCTAGTCCCTAGCAGTACTGGGTGTTCAGGCCAGCTGATATTTTTCTTCCTATGGATTTGCAATCTGCCTAAGTTCCTCCATTTCTTCTGCCAGCACACCCCATGAGGGTCCCTGAGCTCAATCTGATGGCTGTCTCCAAATATCCCCATATGCATTGGTCATTTGTTGTTTGAATCAACCAAGTTGCAGCCACACCAGGTTCCTGTCAGCAAGTGCCTCATGGCAATCTCAACAGTGTCAGGTTTGGTGTCTGCAGACACAATGGATCCCAAGGTGGGGCAGTCCCCTGATGGCACTTCGTTCAGTCTCTGCTCCATTTTTGGCCCCAGTCTTCCTTTGGACAGGCACATTTCTGGGTTAAAATCTTTGAGACTACATATCATGAGAGTTCTTTTGTGATTGGGTTACCTCACTCAGGATGATGCCCTCCAGGTCCATCCATTTGCCTAGGAATTTCATAAATTCATTCTTTTTAATAGGTGAGTAGTACTCCATTGTGTAAATGTACCACATTTTCTGTATCCATTCCTCTGTTGAGGGGCATCTGGGTTCATTCCAGCTCTGGCTATTATAAATAAGGCTGCTACAAACACAGAAGTGAAGGCTCACAGTCAGCTATTGGATGGATCACAGGGCCCCCAATGGAGGAGCTAGAGAAAGTACCCAAGGAGCTAAAGGGATCTGCAACCCTATAGGTAGAACAACAATATGAACTAACCAGTATCCCCTGGAGCTCTTGACTCTAGCTGCATATGTATCAGAAGATGGCCTAGTCGGCCATCACTTAAAGAGAGGCCCATTGGTCGTTCAAACTTTATATGCCTCAGTACAGGGGAATGCCAGGGCCAAGAAGTGGGAGTGGGTGTGTAGGGGAGTTGTGGGGAGGGTATGGGGGACTTTTGGGATATCACTGGAAATATAAATGAAGAAAATACGTAATTAAAAAAAAAACTTTGAAATTGGTGTGTGCTCCCATTCCTCAACAGGTGCCATGCCTATCTACTGGAGGTGGTCTCTACAGGTTCTATCTCCCCTTCTTTGCTAAAATCATCCCCATTGGGTCCTGGGAGCCTCTCATTTCCCTGGCATCTGGGACCCTCAAATGGTTATCCCCATTTCGTCATCCCCTGTGCTACATATTTTATTCAATTTTCTGACCCTCTGTACCTTTCTCCTGTCCCAAATTTCCTATTTATTCTTTTCTATAATACAATTTTCTTTATAAATTTAACTTACTACATGTTATAGTGACTCTAATAACTTGCAGGAGTTTCAGAATATAATGTGATATAAGATTTGGACATCCTGATAAGTCCAACTTCCTTAGTTGATTTTCTCCCTCCCTCCCTCCCTCCCTCCCTCCCTCCCTCCCTCCCTCCCTTCTTTCCTTCATTCCTTTTACATTCTCTTCCTTTCTTTCTTTTTTTGTGGAAAATAGATTCTTTACTCTTACGATATATACATATTGTAGTTTCCCTTCCCTCTACTTCTCCTAGTGCTTTTTCCCCCTTCTCCTGCCCTCCAGATATACTTCCTTTCTGTCTCTCATTAGGAAGGTGTGGGCATGATAATAATCAAACATTACAATATAAAATATAGCAAAATGAAGCAAAAACTTTCATATCAAATTTGGACAAAATAACCCAACAGTAGGAGAAGTGTCACTTGAGTAGTTTCAAGAACGAAAGCCACTCATTCTCATAGTCAGGAGTCCTAAAAACTATCAAGCTACTAGTTATAATATGTACAAAGAAGTCTTGGTACATAGCCATGTATATTCTGTGCTTGGTGCTTCATATAGGCCTTGCTTAGTTGATTCAGATGCCCATGCTTTCCTAGTATCCTCAATCTACTTTGACTCAGACAATCTGTCTCCTCTTCCAAAGTATGCCCGAGCTCTGAGGGCATGGGTTCCATGGAGACCTTCAATTAAGAATCTTTCTCTGCGTAATATCTGGCTATGAGTCTCTGCACCTGTTCCCATACGCTGCCAGAAGTCTCTCAGATGATGACTGGATGAGACCCTGATCTATGAGTATAGCAGAGTATCATTAAGAATTATGTTTACTGAAAGTTTTACTGGTCTATGTAGTTCCTGATTCTTTGTTACCACAGCATTTCTGGGAATCGGTTCCTTCTCATTGAAATTGGCCATAACTCTAATCAGTCATTGTTTGGGTAACTCCAGAAGCTCTGTGCCACCATTGCTCTAACATATTTTGTAGGCAGGACAGATTATAGGTCAAAGATTTTGTGGCTGGGTTGGTGTCCATACTTCATTAACTTCATTAGCCCTTAGAGTATATTTCTGCACCAATAAATCTAGAAGTTGGAAGTAAAGAGTCTATGCAGGTACCAGCTCAATGCCTCCATGCTCAATGTGTTATGTTAATGTTTTCCTCAGCTTTGGAGCCCTGCTGTCAGTTGCAGAGACAAACTTTTTGTTGTAGCCTGATTGTTTGGGGATTTCTGTGGAATCCTGTTGGTCAACAACTCAACTGATTGCAATCCTTTCTTTGCATGGGAACACTTTCCTGGCTACAGAAGATGAACAGTTGAGTCTCCTTATTTCCCAGTTCTAGAAGTCCCCACTAAGATTATATTCATAGATTCCAGGAAGTTTCCACTGCTCTAGGTTTCCATACCTCCTGTTATATGCTCCACAATTACTGTTCTCTCTATATATACTCTCTCCCTACATTCTAACCCCCCACACCATAGATCCTTCCAGATCCTGCCCCTGCCTACCTCCCAGTCCAACCATAAAATCTATTCTCTGTCCCCTTTCTATTGAGACCTAGGTATCCACCCTTAAGCCTCCCTCTTTACCTAAACTCTACAGATCCATGGATTCTAGCTTGGAAATCATTTACTTAACAACCAATATCCACTTATAAGTGAACATATATAATATTTGTCTTTCTGGGTCTCAGTTACCTCATTCAAGATGATTTTTTTCCCTAGCTCCATCCATTTGCCTGAAAATTAAATGATGACCTTTTAAACAGTTGAATAATATTCCACTGTATGAACATATAATATTTCCTTTATCTGTTCTTCTATTGAGGGACATCTTGGTTGTTTCCAGTTTCTTACATTTACAAGTAAAGGAACAATGACCATGTTTAAGCAACTATCCTTGTTAGCATGAGATGTCACTTGCACTACTGGTCTTAGGCATTCTGAAATGGATTAAGATGGAATCTCAAATAGTTTTGATTTGCATTTGTTGGCTAAGGTTGTAAAGGATATTTGAGATTCCTCTATTGAGAATTGTCTGTTTACAACTGTACTCCAATTTTTAGTTGAGTTATTGGGTTTATTGATATCTAGTTTCTTCAATTATTTATATATTTTGGATATTAAGTACTCTATCACATGTGAAAATGGTAAAAATAATTTTCTATTTTGTAAGCTACTGTTTTGTTCTATTGATGGTATTCTTTGCCTTAGAGAAGCTTTTCACTTTCATGAGGTTCCATTTATTAATTGCTGGTCTTAGTGCCTTCACTATACGTGTTCTGTTCAAGAAATTGTTTCCTGTGACAAATCATTCAATGCTGTTCCCCAATTTGTTTTCTATCAGAATCAGTATATCTGAATTTATGATGAAGACTTTGATTCATTTGGATTTGAGTTTCATACAGGGTTATAAATATTGATCAACTTGCATTCTTCTACATGTAGACATCACATATAACGAATACCATCTTCTAAATATTCTATCTTTTATCAAGGGTGTATATCTTGCTTCTTTATAAAAAAATCCAGTGTCCATGGGAATGTGGACTTATTGCTGACCTTCACCTCTATTCCATTGATTTACGTGTTTGTTTTCATGCCAATACCATGTGGTACTTGATGGTTTCCTAAATGGAATGGTTATACATACCAGAAGCTGCTTATTGTTCAGGATTGTTTTAGGTTTCCTTGTTTTATGTTTTGTTTTGTTTTTTGTTTGTTTGCTTGTTTGATTTTTGCCTTCTTGTGGTTTTTAGTTTTAGGTTTCTGTTTTCATAGGTAGTTGACCTTTTGAGGTTTGTAAAGAATAGTGATGGTGTGTTCCTCTTTCTCCACATCCTCACCAGCATCCCTCCAAGTTTTACCTGTGTCTGCTCCCTTAGAGATGGGTATACAGAGAGATACCTCAGAACTCAGTGTCTATGTGAATGCTGGGGGACAGAAATTAGGTCCTCTTTCACACATGGGGCAACTTCCCCATCCTTATATCCAAGTTCTTAACAAAAATTTTGAAATGCCATAACAGATATAACCATTAACACTCTACCTTTCCTACTCTGTCTTTCTCCCCCCTCTCTCTTACACACACACACACACACACACACACACACACACACACACAATTAGAGAAAAGCACTATTTCTCATTCCAAACTCAGATGATCCCAATGACTAGATCCTTTTGAAAGGACCTGAAGATCAATGTACCTAGCTTTGGAATATTAAAAATCATCAACTGTGTAACATCTAAGACTTTTCTATTATTAAAAATGTATCAGTTATCTCTATATGTATAAATACTACATTTGATTCATAAACATCTCCATTTATAGATTTGGCCAGTGGATTAAAGTGAGAATAATAATTTTTATTACATAGATAAATTTTCTCATTTGAAAAAATATGATAGTAGATTTTGGAAAAAATAGTACCATTTGATTGCTCATCCTCCATCAACAGTTTAGTTGATAGCTGTGGTAGGGCCAACTGCACATGGGTTGCATCAAGAATCTCCCTAATTGTATCACTTTTTACATTTACTTGTATTATTTCCTCACTTTGCGCTTTTACTCATTAATGTTCAGTTTTATTAATAACAGATACAGTTACAGTTACAGGGATAGAGAGATGACTCAGCAGTTTAGATGACTTGCTCTTGAAGAAGTTCCAGTTTTGATTCTCAGTACTCACATGGAAGCTCACAACTGTCAATATCTCTAATTTTCAGAAGTGACTCCTTCTTCCGAGCTATCCAGTACAAGGTATGCATGTGGAGTACAGACATACAAGTGAGGAAAACAATCATACCTACAATATAAAATAAATCTAAACTTAAAAATAAAAGAAAAACATATTTACTCTTTTGAAAGAGATTCCACCCCATTGCTAAATTACAAACACTGTAATTTGCATAAACCACATTAACTCAATTTCAAACTAAAAATATATATCATATGGTAAAAGCTAATGTGTCGCTAATCAAGACCTGACTTCTATAGAACCTACAATGTTAGGAATGAGGATGTAGGTGGAGAAAAGGAAACACATACTGTATGTATTACCACTGGATGCTGCCAAAAATGACCAAGCAGCCTCCTGATTTGTTTGGCATTTGAAAGGCCTTCCTAAATACTTAGGCTTGAAATCACTGATTCAGGAAAAGAAGGGATACTTGATCTAGCTACCTTCCCTATCCCATTACTGAAAAGCTCACTTCTCCTGTGTGACTAACCCAGTTCCACTGTGACTAGTTACTCCTCAGCCAAAAGAATCTGCAGGACAGGAAACAAGAGACACAGACATTGAAAAATGGACTTGATCTAGACTGGGAACACATGGAAAGACACTGATGTGTTGGAAATACATCAAGGCACAAGATCCTTCAAGATACATGAGGCTAAAATGGTCAAAGTGGGCATGTAAGACTAATACAAGTTCATTACTTTTCTGGATCACTTGTAGGAAGCCTGTCTAGCCTGGGGAAGTGGGGGATGAATGTTGGACTGATCCAGGTCACAGGTCAAAAGACTGATGATCTCTGGCCTTTTAGCTCTCTAGCTATGTTGAATCCTAGAAGCTAATAGCTTCAAAATATCTAAACAGTTTTTTACTTTTTCTGTGGCTGAAAAGTGCTGGCTTCTTTTTTTCGCTTTCTTTCTTTCTTTCTTTCTTTTTTTCTTTCTTTCTTTCTTTCTTTCTTTCTTTCTTTCTTTCTTTCTTTCTCTCTCTCTCTCTCCCTCTCCCTCCCTCTTTCTTTCTTTCTTTCTTTCTTTCTTTCTTTCTTTCTTTCTTTCTTTCTTTCACTCTATATGCTTTATTTACTACTTAACTCCTCCATATTGATTTGTGCTTAAAACCAACTCTTCTTACTATTCTGTGCTTTGTTCAACACTGAGGAATCTTAACTCTTGCTTACTTTATCATTTTCTGTACTTGATGAGCACTAGAAAACACAACACTTTCTTACTTTATAATTCTCTGGCAATTAACATATACCTAATAAAATATTAAAAAATATGCTGTATGACATCAGGAATTCAATAGAGGACTTATTGATAAAGCTACTTTCTCTATTGCCTAGAAGCCTCACCTCCTACTGGCCAGGTAAGAGAGAGAGGCTTAGAGCAATTAACTTTTATTGAACCAGGAAAAGAAAGTCACTCTTAGCAGAATAAAAACTTTTACACAAGCAAATATGTGTAGATACACACCCCTTCATACACACATTCACATTTTCTTTCATATTCTCATTTATTCATTAACAGCTTCACATTTCTGTTGTGTCCAACAATCTGTCACATTGACTTACATACTTACAAACACACACACACACACACACACACACACACTTACATATGCATGTGGAGCAAAAGCCCAAGACATGGTATAGAAGAACTCACTCATTCTGGGTGAAAAATAATCTCCAACCTTTATTGCTCAGAAAAAAAACAAAAAAAATTCTATCCTTTTATTTCTGTTAGTAAAAATGTCCTATCCCTGTCAGTAAGAAGACACTTTCTCTTTCTGCATGTGCTACTTATTGTCACCATCCCCAGTTTTTGGACTTTTACAGGATCCATGATCACATAGTGTGTTCTAAGCATCCTGTTTTTTTTTTTTCAAGAGTTTACAAAATGTCCAAATATAAATTCAAATCATAAATTGAATAAGAAGTAACAACTAAGATGTTTACAAGTGTTTCCATTAAGACTAGTTATCAAACTAAACATTTATTATCTGCCACTACCTCCACAGGTTCATTGGGAGTATAAAACTACAATCCTTAAATCTAAGTTAAGCTGATATGGCAATTCATCTGACTTGTGTCTCACTAGTATTGACATTTTGTATAGATAAACCTAGTCAATAATTTATTTTCTGTCCTTGCACCTACAATAAACTGTTCATTTCCAATTTATGACCTTTAAGTAGCAGTTTTACTGCCTTAGGAATGTATTTCTTTTGTAAATATGTCTGCTTTCTGTGTTAGTGCAAATAGCTTGTGACATGTGAAGGCTTGCTGAGTCTTAACTGCAGTTTTCATACTACAGAGGGCTCTAATGGCAGTCCTTATTATAAAGGGTTCAATAATTACTGATAAAAGTTATGAATTCCCCCAATACAAGGGAATGCCAGGGCCAAGAAGTAGAAGTGGATGGGTAGGGGAGCAGGGCAGAGGGAGAGTATAGGGGACTTTTGAGATAGCATTTGAAATGTAAATGAAGAAAATATAATAAAAGTGGAAAAATGTTATGAATTCTTATAGTGTCATCAGTAGGAATTAAGAATTCATCTATTTGTTTATATAGGATCATTACAAGATAGTACATCTTCATTGATCTGTAGAAAATCTGCCCAGTAGGGTGGGATAATGCCCAAGGATTGTTATATAAATTTAATAATGACAAGAAAATCATATCAATAGCGAGAAAGAGTCCTGAGACATTGATATTGCCTAAAAGAGCTCATTCATTGAAATTTATTGTGAATTGTCCAAGGAAAATCACCTGGTGGCCTTATCCTTTGCAGATGCTACTGACTATCATTCATTACTTCTCTGTCTCTGTTCATTATCTCCTTATCGTCTACTGGGCTTTACAGAAGCATGACAGAAGAGGAGTTAGGAAATGTTTAAGAGCTGAGACTGGAAAAGTGTGGAGCGACAACAAAATTTTCTAGATATGACACCACCATGTACTCATAAAATCTGCATAAGACCTGCATAGGACTGGGCATGTCATCATTGATGTTGTGAGTCTCATTAGGGACTATTATCTGATAATAGTTGCTCACAAAAAGGTGTCACTTGCTTCAGTGTTGCAGCCATTGATAATTTCCCCTCATCCCAATAAATAACCTCCTACCCACTCTTAGGGAGAAATGCTAATTAAACTCAGCAAGACACACTCTACAGAAGACACAAGGGTAGGAGCAGATAGTGGTTTCTGTAATGGAGGGAGAAGTATGAGAAAGGTAAATGGTAGTAAACTTTTATTATAACAGTCTAAAACCATTAAAAAAAAAGAGTAAGCAATTAGTGGGTTAAGTAAAGAAGACTACACCATAGAGCCTATTCTGTATAGAGAAGTCATGGACCAGTTGCTAATGGAGCCAGAAAGATACCAATCTGGAGATTGTTCCAGGTGCAGAGGAAATAGATACAGAGAGCTGATGAAGACAGGAGGATAAGCCTAGTGTGATATGTTACGAAGGTGGACATAGAACTTTTCAGCAAGGAAGAGGCATCCCAGACAGCTTAACTCCACTCACCCAGAACTCCAAACATGCCTTTCTCTGTGACTCATCACCCTAAGGAATCAAGGGACCCATCTTATCTCATTATTTTAGTTTTCCTGGCTTTTAGAGTTAGGGATTTGTTATGTTTTGATTTGATAAGAGCCATTCAATAAGTTCACAGTAATTTCATTGATCATTAATTAATGAGAGTGCATTATTGGTTTATCTCTCCCTGAAGGAGAGAGGAGATTGTTTTATGATAAGCTGATATAAAGCCTGTATTATATATCAATGATTTCAGTTCTCTGAGATTTAAGGAAAGGAGAACAAAAGAGTTCAGACCAGTAGCAGTGATCCTGCAGGAAATAAGAAACTGCAAGCACTTCCCCACAACCCTCTCTCCCCCCCTTCCTTTCCATATAAACACCATCTAGGTAATGGTTGGGGGATCTTGTTGCAGGAGCCCCCAGGAATCCCTCCATCTGAAAGGCTGAGGTCCAACAGATGCTTTTCATGAGTTATCTTCAGGTCTCACATGCAAAGAACGATGAACTCTGCCGAAGTACAGTGAGTGTCTGTAGGGAAGGGAGGAAGGGACAGGTGCCCAAGTGGTTTCCAAAGGTCATGTGTAATTTTGAAGAATACTTTAGGTCAGGCTTTAATTCTGTAATCTAAATGAACTCAGCAGTTACTGGAAAAGTTTTCATGGCTTTAAGGAATGTGAGAAGCACTGAGATGTTAAAATGATTGCATTACAGTGAAAAACAGATTTTAGTCTTATATATCCTCAAGTATTTGTTCCAGAGATTGGCTTATCTAATGATTAAAAGCTAGCAATGTCCTACATGTACAATGGAAACAAAGTTATGTCTATAGCATAGCAAGAAACATTATGCTAAGTTTGTGTTCTGTTCAATTCTTGTTTGAGTTTCTGAGCCTAAGGTGGATTCATGTAACAGCTTAGTAACAGAAGAGAAAAGCCCACTGTTGGAGCGTTCCAAGGCCAGTATGAAGCCTGTATTTACAAAAAGGGAAAAAGTCAGACCTGATCTGAAGTTATGTGGTTCCTTTGAGAAGCAGCCATGTGCAATGGAGTCATTAAGTGCCTTCCCTTCCTGAGGGCTTATGAAAGGAGCCATAGGACACAGTCACTATATATATGGATCATAGATAAGAGAGAGAAAATGTTTTCATGGCAGCACCTTGCAACACAGTGTAACTAAGATGTCATTAATGAGATCACACATTCCTCCAGAACTAGCCTACCATGATCTTTGTTGGGCTGAGGTATGGCTGTGACAGATTACTAGAAAAGAGATCTTGGCATGAGCTAATGTTGGATTCAGAGCTCTGCCTCTGGGACCCAGTCAGTCGCCTAACCCTGCTGTCACTTGGCTCATTTTCCAGGCAACCTCTTATTTAAAGTAAAGGAATCTCATTATACCACCTGTATCTAAGATACCTACCTATCAGTCTTTTATGCAAAGGTGCAAATTTAAATGCAGTGCACACCTTCTTAGAACTTGACGTTTCCCACCTGAATGAGAACTGTGGAATATTTGACTGTGGAAAATTTGACAATTGTTTTGAAGTTTTCCAAATAAAAGGTTCATGAAAGAGAGAAAAATATGACGATCTTGGATCACAGAAATACTGTTTTTAGAAGGGATATATTCACTTTCCTAGCCACACAGTAGAGAGGTTTAGAGGACTCTAAACTCTGTCCTATGTGACTCATTAGGTCTGGGTTTGTTTGTTTTGTTTTCCATTGCTGTTCTTATTGACTTATACTTGACATAAATTAATTAACTAATGATCAATGCGATTACTATGAGCAACTCACTGGTCAAGTGACCTGACTATCAACATCTCTGGTCAAGAAACTGACATCATATCCTCATTTGTCAGTCTAGGAAAGCAATTTTCTGCTAGTGGATTCTACTATCATGAAGGTTTCTTCTGAGTTTTAAATGCTATATACTTCAGATCAGTCTGTCCTCTTATGGTTCACCATGCTTTTATCTGTGGCTGTGCATGTTGTAGATCAGGCCTTTCACATTAGTATCTAGGCACCTAGCATACTTTCTAAAAAATACTGTGAATGAGTCAGGATTAGTCCTCTAAAACCATTTTCACTTCTGAATTCCAGCCATCATGTTCTACTCTCAGATGTGGCAGAATCAATCCCTTCCTAAGTACATGCAGCTAGTTGCTGGGTAAGACACCCATTCCAGATTTGCTGATTTCAGACTTAGCCATCATTTCTACTGTTTCTTGTAATTTCTCAGTCAAGTGAGAGGAACCACAGTGCCAGATGAGGGAGGCTGATTCATCAACTTCACCAGCTTCCCCCCCCCAAACACAAGACTAATAAAAAGTTGGAGATTACTTTTTTCTTAAAGGTTTTTAAAAGTTCATCTTTAAATTTGTCACTGGGAGATGTGCCACAGTCTGCTTAAACTGTAATTCAGCAGAGAAAAAAAAAAAAAGCAGCAAAGCTTAAACAAGACTGTTTTTTGTTTGTTTGTTTTGTTTGTTTGTTTGTTTGTTTTTCCTAAGCACCTTGGAGACTGGAAATGTAGATCGTGAATTGGAGATAATTCTGACTAAAAGAAATATAAAGGAAAGAGAATAACTATTAAATGATTCAATCAGTTAATTAGTCAGCAAACTGTTTATTGGGAGGCTCTTATCGGCTCTTATCGAGTCAGAACATAACAAAAAGTGAGGAAAAAATAAAATAATGAGGTAATATGAAACCACTGGTTCTTTAGAGTGACTAGTATCAGAGAAGGGCATGTGGTAGTTCTGGCTAAGTAGAGTGAAACCCTCTGGGATATTTCTTCCTCACTTAACAGTTCTATATATCCAACTCCCTCATACATAGGAGCATGGTGGTCCTCCTGCCTTCAACAGTTCTCTGTATCCATCTCCTCTGCACATAAAATGATCTCCAGGGTGGTGCCACTGTATCTCCATCAGAAATTAGTTCAATTTGTCTATACACAGAACTGTATCTATGGTAATTGGTTTTCTTGCCTTGGCCCACTAATTGTTTACACTTTATTTTATTTTTTTGAATATTTTAAACTTTTTTAATAAATTTTAATTTCAGCCACCATTGACTTCTCTTATTCCTCTCCATCTCTTGCTGAGAGCACTATTCCCTTCTACCTTCTTGTCTTCTATGATGTGTGACTTACTGAGTTTATCTAGAGTTTCTTCCCAAGTGTGGGTGGGAAGTTATTTATTGGGGTAAGGGCAAATTATCAGTGGCTGTCTGCACTACTGAAGCAAGTGACATCCATTCTTGATCAACAATTAACAGCCATCAGTCCTGTATAAGACCTATTTATCAATGATAAATATTGACATGCCCAGTCCTGTGCTGGTCTTGTGTAGATTTTATGGGTAAATGGTTATGTCATGTCTATAAATTTCTGTTGTTACAGCCCATGTCTATAAACTCAGCTATTGAACATTTCTCTCTTCTCAATGTTTCTTGAATTCCAGAGTTTTGAGGCAGCTGTTCCATTTAGGGTCCAATATTCTACCATCACTAATTTTGGGCACTTTGCCAAGTCATTGACTTTCTCATCAATCCCCACATATTGGTTTCTTTTTGTGCTATTTGTATACTGTTATTTAAAAGAAGTTCTCATCCTTTTCAGTTGCCTTGGCCATGCCTTTTGTAACAGCAGTGAAAAATAAATAAGTAACACAACTACTTTCTTTTAACCAAACAACTCCTTTGTCAAGCTGATATCAAAGAATACTCTCAGACACTTTCCAATGAGAAATACTTGAAGGAAAATTGTCATAAGTGGGTTGATGAGTAAGAAAATAAATTCAATTAAATCATAAAACACATGGCTGGGGTCTCTTGGCAGATTTGAGGATATTGTTGTCCATGTTTTCAAGTGTTCAAAGAAGTGATGGTATCTTTAATTTTTTCTAATTCCAATTTAAAAACAGAAGTATTGAAAAGCATAGAGTTCAGGAGCCATCTTGGTTCCCGGACCCCTCAGAGACTAGTCTGCACAGGTGAGAGTGTGGCCTACAGAAGCTAACAGCTTCTGGGGCAGACCCCGTTTTGGGCTCCAGACATCCAGGTACCTTCCCTGCCAGAGGAGAGTTGTCCGCACTACCTGGGAGGCCTTTGCTAGAGCACCTGGGGGAGCCATCTTGGTTGCCGGAACCCCCAGAGACTGCTCTGTGTAGGTGAGAGTGCCAACTACAGAAGCTAAACAGCTTCTGTGACAGGTGGAAGTGACACAGCTTCTGGGACAGACCCTGTTTCAGGCCTTCATTTTCAGCCAGGAGGCAAATCCAAACACCAGATACCTGTGTACCTTCACTGCAAGAAGAGAGCTTGCCTTCAGAGAGTATTCTGACAACTGAAACTCAGGAGACAACTAGTTTCCCAAGTCTGCTGATGGAGGCTCACAGAATCACAGGAGGAACAAGCTTTAACCAGAGACAACTATAACAACTAACTCCAGAGATTACAAGATGGCTAAAGGCAAACTTAAGAATCTTACTAACAGAAACCAAGGCCATTCACCATCATCAGAACCCAGCACTCCCACGCCAGCCAGTCCTGGATACCCCAACACACCTGAAAAGCTAGACCCCGATTTAAAAGCATATCTCAAGATGATGGTAGAGGACATCAAGAAGGACTTTAATAACTCACTTAAAGAAATACAGGAGAACACTGCTAAAGAGTTATAAGTTCTTAAAGAAAAACAGGAAAACACAACCAAACAGGTAGAAGTCCTTAAAGAAAAACAGGAAAACACATCCAAACAGGTGATGGAATTGAACAAAACCATACAAGACCTAAAAAGGGAAGTAGACACAATGAAGAAAACCCAAAGTGAGGCAATGCTGGAGATAGAAACCCTAGGAAAGGAATCTGGAACCATAGATGCAAGCATCAGCAACAGAATACAAGAGATGGAAGAGAGAATCTCAGGTACAGAAGATTCCATAGAGAGCATCCACACAACAATCAAAGAAAATGCAAAATACTAAAAGATCCTAATCCAAAACATCCAGAAAATCCAGGACACAATGAGAAGACCAATTCTACACATAATAGGAGTAGATGAGAATGAAGATTTTCAACTTAAAGGGCCAGCAAATATCTTCAACAAAATTATAGAATAAAACTTACCAAACCTAAAGAAAGAGATGTCTATGAACATACAAGAAGCCTACAGAACTCCAAATAGACTGGACCAGGAAAGAAATTCTTCCTGACACATAATAATCAGAACAACAAATGCACTAAATAAAGATAGAATAGTAAAAGCCGTGAGGGAAAAATGTCAAGTAACATATAAAGGCAGGCCTATTAGAATTACACCATTCTTTTCACCAGAGACTCTGAAAGCCAGAACAACCTGGACAGATGCTATACAGACACTAAGAGAACAGAAATGCCAGCCCAGGTTACTATACCCAGCCAAACATTCAATTACCATAGATGGTGTCTTAGTCAGGGTTTCTATTCCTGCACAAACATCATGACCAAGAAGCAAGTTGGGGAGGAAAGGGTTTATTCGGCTTACACTTCCATACTGCTGTTCATCACCAAGGAAGTCAGGACTGGAACTCAAGCAGGTCAGAAAGCAGGAGCCGATGCAGAGGCCACGGAGGGATGTTCTTTACTGGCTTGCCTCCCCTGGCTTGCTCAGCCTGCTCTCTTATAGAACCCAAGACTACCAGCCCAGAGATGGTCCCACCCACAAGGGGCCTTTCCCCCTTGATCACTAATTGAGAAAATGCCTTAGAGTTGGATCTCATGGAGGCATTTCCTCAACTGAAGCTCCTTTCTCTGTGATAACCCCAGCTGTGTCAAGTTGACACAAAACTAGCCAGTACAATTGACCCCTTGTCAACTTGACACACAAACACATCACTAGTAAGCCTCAACCCTTACATTCTTATTCATCCCCAAGATCTAAATAACTTTAAAAGTCCCACAGTCTTTACATATTCTTAAAATTTCAATCTCTTTAAAATGTCCATCTCTTTTAAAATCCAAAGTCTTTTTACAGTTAAAAGTCTCTTAACTGTGGGCTCCACTAAAACAGTTTCTTCCTTCAAGAGGGAAAATATCAGGGCACAGTCACAATCAAAAGCAAAAGTCAATCTCCAACCGTCCAATGTCTGGGATCCAACTTACGATCTTCTGGGCTCCTCCAAGGGCTTGGGTCACTTCTCCAGCCATGCCCTTTGTAGCACACGCATCATCCTCTAGGCTCCAGATGCCTGTACTCCACTGCTGCTGCTGCTCTTGGTGGTCATCTCATAGTACTGGCATCTCCAAAACACTGCGTGACCCCTTCAGTCCTGGGCCATCAATTGCAACTGAGGCTGCACTTTCACCAATGGCCTTCCATGGCCTCTCACAGTGCCAAGCCTCAGCTGCTCTGCTCAACTCCTTCATGCCTTCAAAACCAGTACCACCTGGGTGACCCTTACATATTACCAAGTCCAGCCACAGCACAAGGTACAACTTTGGCTATATCTGGAACGCAGCCACTGTGCTCTCAGAAAACACTTCCCAGAAGATGTCACCTCAATGATGCTGGTCTCTTCTTAATCACCGCTAATTTCTTAGCTCCAGCTAACCAGCATCAATAGTCCCAGTAATGCAAAGTTTTTGCTTTAGTAGTTCTGGTATCTTGTTAATCACAGCTGATTCTTCAGCCCCAGCTAACCAGAACTACAGAATCTTCAAAATCAAAACAGCAATGGCCCTGAAAAGAGTCTTTAATTTTCCCTCTGAAATTTCACAAGCGAGGCCTCCATCTTCTGCACTGTTCTCAACATTATCTTCCAAGCTCCTACAAAACATCTGACAGAGCTCTTAACAACGAATGGATCTTCAAGCCCAAAGTTCCAAAGTCCTTCCACAGTCCTCCCCAAAACATGGTCAGGTTGTCACAGGAATACCCCCACTCTGCTGGTACCAATTTGTCTTAGTCAGGGTTTCTATTCCTGCACAAACATCATGACCAAGAAGCAAGTTGGGGAGGAAAGGGTTTATTCGGCTTACACTTCCATACTGCTGTTCATCACCAAGGAAGTCAGGACTGGAACTCAAGCAGGTCAGAAAGCAGGAGCCGATGCAGAGGCCACGGAGGGATGTTCTTTACTGGCTTGCCTCCCCTGGCTTGCTCAGCCTGCTCTCTTATAGAACCCAAGACTACCAGCCCAGAGATGGTCCCACCCACAAGGGGCCTTTCCCCCTTGATCACTAATTGAGAAAATGCCTTAGAGTTGGATCTCATGGAGGCATTTCCTCAACTGAAGCTCCTTTCTCTGTGATAACCCCAGCTGTGTCAAGTTGACACAAAACTAGCCAGTACAGATGGAGAAACCAAAGTATTCAAAGATAAAACCAAATTCACACATTATGTTTCCACGAATCCAGCCCTTCAAAGGATAACAACAGAAAAAAACCAAACAAACAAACACACAAATAAAAAAAACAATATAAGGACAGAAACTACTTCCTAGAAAAAGCAAGAAAGGAATCCTTCAACAAACCTAATAGAAGACAGCCACAAGAACAGAATGCCAACTCTAAAAACAAAAATAATAGGAAGCAACAATTACTTTTCCTTAATATCTCTTAATATCAATGGACTCAATTACCCAATAAAAAGACATAGACTAACAGACTGGCTACACAAACAGGACCCAACACTTTGCTGCTTACAGGAAATTCATCTCAGGGAAAATACAGACACTACCTCAGAGTGAAAGGCAGGAAAACAAATTTCCAAGCAAATGGTCTGAAGAAACAAGCTGAAGTAGCCATTCTATATTTCGAACAAAATCTACTTCCAACCCAACATTATCAAAAAAGACAAGGAGGGGCACTTTATACTCATCAAAGGTAAAATCTTCCAAGAGGAACTCTCAATTCTGAATATTTATGCTCCAAATGCAAGGGCAGAAGCATTCATTAAAGACACTTTTGTAAAGCTCAAAGCACAGATTGCACCTCACACAATAATAGTGGGAGACTTCAACACACCACTTTCATCAATGAACAAATCATGGAAACAAAAACTAAACAGGAACACAGGGAAACTAACAGAAGTTATGAAACAAATGGATTTAACAGATATCTACAGAACAATTTATCCTAAAAAAAAGGATATACCTTCTTCTCAGCAACTCATGGTTCCTTCCCCAAAATTGACCATATAATTGGTCACAAAACAGGCCTCAACAGATACAAAAATATTGAAATCATCCCATGCATCCTATGAGATAACCATGGACTAAGGCTGATCTTCAATAACAACAGAAATAATAGAAAGCCAACAATCAAGTGGAAACTAAACAACACTCTACTCAATGATACCTTGGTCAAGGAAGGAATAAAAAAAGAAATCAAATCCTTTTTAGAGTTTAATGATAATGAAGCCACATCATACCCAAACTTATGGGACACAATGCAAGCATTCTAAAAGGAAAACCCATATCTCTGAGTGACTCTAAAAAGAATCTAGAGAGAGCACACACTAGCAGCTTGACAATACACCTAAGAGCTCTAGAACAAAAGGAAGCAAATTCACGCAAAAGGAGTAGAAAGCAGGAAATAATCAAAGTCATGGGCAAAATCAACCAAGTGGAAACCAGAAGAACAATTCAAAGGATCAACCAAATGAGAAGCTGTGTCATTGAGAAAATCAACAAGATAGATAAACCTTTATCCATATTCACTAGAGGGCACAGGAACAGCATCCTAATTAACAAAATCAGAAATGAATAGGAAGACATAACAACAGATCCTGAAGAAATTCAAAACAACATCAGATCCTTCAAAAAAAGGCTATATTCAACAAAACTGGAGAACCTGGATGAAATGGACAAATTTCTAGACAGATACCAGGTACCAAAGTTAAATCAGGATCAGATATTAATGATCTAAACAGTGCTACATCCCCTAAAGAAATAGAAGCAGTCATTAATAGTCTCTCTACGAAAAAAAATCCCAGGAACAGATGGCTTTAGTGGATAGTTCTATCAGACCTTCAAAGAAGATCTATTCCAGTTCTTCACAAACTATTCCACAAAATAGAAGCAGATTGTACTCTACCCAATTCTTTCTATGAAGTCACAATTACTATGATACCTAAAATCACAGAATGACCCAACAAAGATAGAGAACTTCAGACCAATTTCCCTTATGAATATCGATGCAAAAATACTCAATAAAAGTCTTGCTAACTGAATCCAAGAACACATCAAAACAATCATCCATCCTGTCCAAGTAGGTTTCATTCCTGGGATGCAGGGATGGTTTAATATACAGAAATCCATCAACATAATCCATGATATAAACAAACTCAACGGCAAAAACCACATGATCATCTTGTTAAATGCAGAGAAAGCATTTGACAAAAATCCAACACCCATTCATGATAAAAGTCTTGGAAATATCAGAAATTCAAAGCCCATAACTAAACATGATAAAAGCAATCTACATCAAACCAGTAGCCAACATCGAAGTAAATGGTGAGAAGCTAGAAGCAATCCCACTAAAATCAGGGAGTAGACAGGCTGCCCACTTTCTCCCTACCTATTCAACATAGTACTTGAAGTCCTAGCCAGAGCAATTAGACAACAAAATTAGAGCCAGGGGATACAAATTGGAAAGGAAAGACTCAAAATATAACTTTTTGCAGATGCTATGATAGTATATATAAGTGACCCTAAAAATTCCGCCAGAGAACTCCTAAACCTGCTAAACAGCTTCATTGAAGTAGCTATATATAAAATTAACTCAAACAAGTCAATGGCCTTTCGCTACACAAAGGATAGACAGGCTGAGAAAGAAATTAGGGAAACAACACACTTCACAATAGTCACAAATAATATAAAATACCTTGGCTTGACTCTAACTAAGGAAGTGAAAGATCTGTATAAGAACTTCAAGTCTCTGAAGAAAGAACTCAAAGAAGATTGCAGAAGATGGAAAGATCTCCCAAGCTCATGGATTGGCAGGATCAATATAGTAAAAATGGCTATCTTGCCAAAAGCAATCTACATATTCAGTGCAATCCCCATCAAAATTCCAACTCAATTCTTCAACGAATTAGAAAGGGCAATTTGCAAATTCATCTAGATAAAAGAAAACCTAGGATAGCAAAAACTCTCCACAATAATAAAAGAACTTTTGGTGGAATAACTATGCCTGACCTAAAGCTCTACTACAGAGCAATTGTGATAAAAACTGCATGATACTGGTATAGTGACAGACAAGTTGATGAATGGAATAGAATTGAAAGCCCAGAAATGAACCCACACACCTATGGTCACTTGATCTTTGACAAGGGAGGTAAAAGCATCCAGTGGAAAAAAGACAGCATTTTTAACAAATGGTCTGGCACAACTGGCAGTTATCATGTAGAAGAGTGAGAATTGATCCATTCCTATCTCCTTGTACTAAGGCCAAATCTAAGTGGGTCAAGGAACTCCACTTAATACCAGAGACAGTGAAAATTATAGAGGAGAAAGTGGGGAAAAGCCTTGAAGATATGGGCACAGGGGAACAATTCCTGAATAGAACAGCAATGGCTTGTGCTGTAAGTTCAAGAATAGACAAATGGGACCTCATAAAATTACAAGCTTCTGTAAGGCAAAAGACACTGTCAATAAGACAAAAAGGCCACCAACAGATTGGGAAAGAATCTTTACCAATCCTAAATCAGATAGGGGACTAATATAAAGAACTCTGTAAGGTGGACTCCAGAAACTCAAATAACCCCATTAAAAAATGGGCCTAAGAGCTAAACAAATTATTCTCACCTGAGGAATACTTAATGGCTGAGAAGCACTTGAAAAAATGTTCAGCATCCTTAATCATCAGGGTAATGGAAATCAAAACAGCTCTGAGATTTCACCTCACACCAGTCAGAATGGCTAAGTTCAAAAATTCATTTGACAGCAGATGCCGGCAAGGATGTGGAGAAAGAAGAACTTTCCTCCATTGTTGGTGGGATTGCAAGCTTGTACAACCATTCTGGAAATCATTCTGGTGGTTCCTCCGAAAATTGGAAATAGTACTACAGGAGGATCCCACAATACCTCTCCTGGGCATGTATCCAGAAGATGTTCCAACTGGTAAGAATGATACCTGCTCCACTATGTTCATAGCAGCCTTATTTATAATAGCCAGAAGCTGGAAAGAACCCAGATGTCCCTCAACAGAGTAATGGATACAGAAAATGTGGTACATTTACACAATGGAGTACTACTCAGCTATTAAAAAGAATGAATTTATGAAATTCCTAGGCAAATGGATGGACCTGGAGGGCATCATCCTGAGTGAGGTAACCCAATCACAAACAAACTCACATGATATGTACTCACTGTTAAGTGGATATAGCCCAGAATCTTAGAATACCCAAGATACAAGATACAGTTTGCAAAACACATGAAACTCAAGAAGAACGAAGACCAAAGGGTGGACACTTTGCCACTTCTTAGAATTGGGAGCAATCCACCCATGGTAGGAGTTACAGAGACAATGCTTGGAGCTGAGAGGAAAGGATGGACCACCTAGAGACTGACATACCTGGGGATCCATCCCATAATCAGCTTCCAAACGCTGACACCATTGCATATGCCAGCAAGATTTTGCTGAAAGGACCCTGATATAGCTGTCTCTTGTGAGGCTATGTTCGGCCCTGGCAAACACAGAAGTGGATGCTCACAGTCAGCTAATGGATGGAACACAGGGCCCCCAATGGAGGAGCCAGAGAAAGTACCCAAGGAGCCAAAGGGATCTGCAATCCTATAGGTGGAAAAATAATATGAACTAACCAGTACCCCCAGAGCTCATGTCTCTAGCTGCATATGTAGCAGAAGATAGCCTAGAAGGCCATTATTGGGAAGAGAGGCCCCTTTGTCTTGCAAACTTTATATGCTTCAGTATGGGGGAACGCCAGGGCCAAGAATTGGGAGTGGGTAGTTAGGGGAGTGGGTGCGGGAGGGTCTGGGGGACTTTTGGGATATCATTTGAAATGTAAATGAAGAAAATACCTATTTTAAAAAATAAATTAAAATAAACAAAACACAAACCTTTTGTTAAATAAATCTTTCTTCTCAAAAAAAAAAAAAAAAAAAAAAGCAAAGTAAAGCAAAGCATGGAGTTCAACTACTGCTCTGACCCTTCAAATTAAAACTTTTATAAGTTTGTTAAGCTTTATTTGATTATAGATACTTTATTAGACCAATTACTGACTAGCTGTCCACTGGTTCAAGTTGTAGATAATATTTAAATGGGAAAATAATATCATCTAGAACAGATAGTCATTATCAGGTTCAGACTCCAAACTTTACTTTTTTGTCTTAATTTTGTTAGGTATAATATTCATACCCAGAGTAACAATGACTATAGTCAGGGTCTAATTCTTCAGATCTTATTCATTCTTTAATCTATTTTAGGAGGAATATGACTGACATATAACCAGAAATTGAAGCACTTAGAGACTAAAAAATAATCCCAAATAGAAAAATTTATATTTAAAATAATATACTACAAGAAATAATTGTAGAATGTTTACTTTTGGATGGGGCAGATGGCTCAGTAGCTTAGAGTAGGCCCTGTTCTTGCATTTGACCTGAGTTCAGTTATCATCACCCATGATGAGCAACTCACAACTTCCTGTAACTTCAGCTTTTGTGGATCCATGACTTCTATTGGCAACCACATTCATGTGCATACACCACACCTATACACACCTAAAAACACATAATTATAAAATATATCTTTAAATATTAGTAAGTAGTGTTACATTTCTTTTGTTACTTTTTATTGATTCTTGTGAAATTTATATTTTGTACCAGAATCCCACTAATTTCTCCACCTTCCATATCCGTTCTCCTCTCTAGCAATCTCCTCCCCACAAAAGAAAGCAAAAAACAAGGAAAAAAAAACAAAACAAAAACAAAAACCATAACAAAATCATTTCATCAGGGAAAATGGGATGTGTCACTGTATTTTACACAATATACTCTTTTGTCCAAACAGATTTATTTGCAATTGTTCATTACAACGAGTCATTAGTCTAGTTGGAGGTCTTTCATTTCTGCTACATTGTCAATACTGGATCCTTACCTGGACTCCTTTCACATGTACTGCTGTTGCCCTGTGTCATGGAGATACCGTACCTTTGGTTCTGCAGGATTGAGTTTTTCACATACCCCACCAGTTTTTGGATTGGGTAAATGTTGGAATGGGTCAACTGAAAGCCCTGGATCTGGGCCTGGGTGGTAGATCAGTTGGTCAACCTGAATTGTCCTGTGCCTGAACCATCAAAGCCTGCTCGCCAGTTTTGCCCAGGAAAGGGGTGGGGGCAACTCTTAGGCCTGCCTCTGAAGGATGCTGCCAGGTCCTCAATACTTACAGCAATGGGGTTGACTCTCTTACACCAATGCCACAGGGCCACTCTGCCCAGGAAATATATGGGAGCTGCTCTCTGGAATGAATCAGCAGATGAGAGGTGAGCCTAGGTCTCCCAAGCGCAACTACTTGGTGTGGCTCACCATTTCTTAATGATAGGGAAAATTTCACCATTAGTAGTCATCATGTATCCTTGATTCAAGACAAATGTGCTTCCTATAGCTATGTAACCATTACATCTAGTTGGATAATTACAAATCTCATAGTGTTTTGTTGCCTTAAAAGCTAAATAACACAGTGTGTAGAAGATAATTACATAGTGAAGAAGAGAAATTGCTAGCATTTGATAATATATCAGAATATATTATAATAAGTTAAGTACAGTCAGAAGCAGATATAAACATTTAATTTCAGGTTTCTATGACAACAAAATAATACTTTGCTAGAATTCATAGATCTTGGGTTGGCCACTACCTTTTGGGTTTCAGTCATAAAAGCACATTTCTGCCTTCGACAGCAGTTGGTTACAGGGAGTTGGTCTTAAGAATTTTAGAAGCTGTTAAATATAATGTACTTTGTCTCATCTCAATCTGATTCTGGAGCCTAAAGTTAGGTGAACTGCTAGGAAAGGAGAGAGGGTAGACAGAGTGGGGACACTGAACACTGACAGGTAATTGAGAAGATGAGTGAAACCAGGTGGACAGACCAACTTGCTTGTATCTCTCACCTGTAACTCCATGACCGAGTTCTTTCTCAGGGGAAGGTAGCGTCCTTGTCAATAGGAAAGGAAGTGCCCCATGTCCACAGGTGTAGCAGAAATTAAAGTCAGTGGCCGGAATGAAGGGAAATGGAAAGGGATGGTAGATGCAACCTGGCTCAAGACTTGAGACCTATTTAGACTTTATGGCCACAGGACATATGTGGGGAGAAATCGCCTGAAGACCTCCAGCGTTTGTAAGAAGAGTATCTGTTCATGAAATACTAAAAGTTTACTGTAAAGGTTTCTTAGAGAGGAAGTTCTGCATTTGTAACTGGATACCATCAGCCCCGCGACAGCTGTTTTCTTGCCAACTTCACATTTAAGTATACTTTGTTTATCACGAGCAGAAAATTTTTGAAATTAATAAAAATAAAATTCATAATAACTGTGACTTTGAGTAACCTTGCTTCCAAAATGAAATTCAACTTCCATCCATACAGCCTTGTGAATTTTATCCAGAAATATGTTCTTTTGGAAAGATAAAATGGGCATTCTATGTTTGAAATTATGTTATGGTCAAACAGCTGACAGGCCATAAGTCAATATATTCATTACATAAAGTTTCAATAAAATTTCTACTACAGATCCAATAATATGTCCTCAAATGGATTACATGTATCTTATAATTTGCCAAATGTTCTTGTTGGATGAACAAATGTACATTTTTGTTTATTTTCAATTCACTGATCGACACTGAGTGAAGAAATCTTCTCACAGGGTTTTCTAAGTGCATTGGTCTGACATATATAATCACCACTATAGACGCCAAAGATAAGGAGAATCTCTTGTGCACATTTCTGACTTTCTCACACCTATCCTCAAAAGAATATCTAAGTGCTGTGACAAACAGAAGCCAAAACCAAACCTGAGAATTACTAGAGTATTTTATCAGTCTACATATATCACATGATGTATGAAAATCTTTCTGACTCATTTTAAAACTCACAAATTTCTGTTTGTTATTTATTTATTTTAACTAATCCTAGGAAATGTTTATTTGAAAAGATTTACAGTTGACTCAGATCTGCAATATTAGTGCTTAGAAGGCAGAGGCTTTCATTTCAAAGCCAACCTGAAACACACGGTGAGACTCCATCTAAAATGTGTGTGTGTGTTTTTCAAAATATTGACTCATTTCAAAAGAAACAAATTTTTGTTTGGAGCCTACATATTTAAATTTATTTTTCACAGATAATGGAATTGGTATATGAAAACTGGTCCTTGTGTTCTGTTTTTTTGTTCTTGGATCTATGAATTATAATTCAAAACAGGAAGTGAATCAAGAAATCACACCTGTTGATGGGCATCCTGTGATATTGTGCTAAATAAGGTTAATCAGGTCTACCTCAAATTTTTCTTTTCTTTTTTTTTAATTTTTAAAAAACTATTTACTTTATTTGTTTGAATGGATTGCCTGCATGTTATGCCTGTACACCACACATGTACCTGGTAGCTGTGGAGTTCAGAAGGGACATCAGATCCTCAGATCCTTAGAACTGTATTCATAGACATGATATACTACCCATGTGAGTGTTAGGAACTGAACCCATGACTTGTTCTGTCAAACCAACAATTGTCTTAAAGATAGAGCCATCTCTCCAACCCATTTTTTTGTCTAGTCTTGCATGGACAAACTACAGCCTCTCTATTTGTCCTGAAGTAATTATTTCTGACTCATTTCTAAACATACATATTCCTGTTTGGAGTGTGTGTATTTAAATTTATTTTTAACTGATCATTTACTCATATGAAAACTGGTCCTTGTGTCCTGTTCTTTGTTCTTTGTTATGTGCCTGTTCTATACTCTGCTTACCTTCCTGCTTAAGTCCACTGTTATTTGCAAGCCTTTCGGAACCTGTCCTAGTATCCAACTCCTAATTCCTGTCCTGTCCCTTTCTATAAGTAACTAGTAGGCATACACTTTCCTGAGCCTCGGTACTTCTTTATGTTTGACACAGTCTCAGAATAGATCACCTCATCTACCGGTAACAGCACATTACCCTGATCCTGGTTCATACAGGATAAGGAAGGCACAGAAGTTCAGAGGAAAGACTACAGAAGCAGTAGTGAGTACTGCAGCTTGTGGGAGGAAGTTAGTGAAAGAGAATAGGAAGGATCCACTGAGACTCTCTTTGGAATAAGAAAGAATTTTCAGAGGCAACATCCAAAGGTCAAAGCCTCAAGCTTCCACTAATGATTGTGATCTTGGGTAAGTTAATACTGTCCATTTGCTTCGGTTCAGTAACTAAAATGGCATGGCATCTGCCTCATAACTGTATGTGATTTAAGATGTTATAGGCTCAAGTGACATGCTTAATATTTGCTGTCACCTGGATATAACAGTGTAAATAACCATTTCAATTAGTGCTTACTTCCTACCATGCATCAGATGTATATTAGGGTATTCTCCATGTGAACTGATTGCCTAAATCAGAAAACTGTTCACTAGAGTTTTGTTTACTAACTCTGGTGAATTAACTAAACCCTAATTCAAGCAAGTTATGCATCAAGTAACCTGCAGTATTTACTTGAGTGTTTTGTAAGGATTGTATGAAATAAGATGTGTTAAAATACTTGGTACTCTACCAGAAATGGAATGATTACCCACTTTATAGTAAGTGGATCCATTCCTCTTGTAACCTCTTTATAAAACACAATTTTATATAGTCATCATGTTAAGACCTATGTAAAATGTTAATGCTTAGTTATGTCTCTAGTCTGCCATTATGTTTGCTGTTGCTAATACTTTAAGGAAACTTTCTTATATCACTCCTCTTATTAGTATGTTCTGTGCTTTGATGTTCTTGGAAACCAATCCCTACGGAAGTCACTTAGAACTTCTTGTATAGTTAGGCACAATAAGCTTGGACAGGAACCAAGCACCAAACAGCACTTTCTACACCTGTGTATAAGCTTTTATAGTATTTGCTTTTAAAAGCTGCCCATTGGGTGAACCCCAAACTGTGAGAGACACTTGCACCAGGACAAGAAAATATTTGAAATGAAATTTCTAATTTGAGTAAGTGTCAAGAAAATTTTACATTCCCAAGACCTCCCTGGGAACTGACATTATACTGGGCATAAAGAGACATGAAAGTCTGTAACTGATATTCTGTTTGGCAAGTTACCACATAAATATTAGACAAGGCACAGTTGAATACCCCACTCAATGTGAACAGGATAACAAATACATGTTCTAAGGAAATAGCTTATCCCTAAATCCTTGGCAAAATGTGTTTGGGCTTTAGTCTTAAAATCCCTGTAATATCTTAATTCAAAGTTCTGGTTCAGCTTCTGATTTTGACCTGTGGTCCTGATCCATCAGTCTTGGAGTGTGGCATTCAAGAAACCATCTCAATTGGACTGAGATCAGTGTTTAGCAGTTTGTGCAGTGATTCCCAGACCAAAACACATCAGGCATCTGATTGGCATCTCACTCTTCTACCCTTTATGCAAGTTCTAGTAATGATGAATGGTTGTTAATTTCCAAGTTTCCTTTTTTTTTTTTTTGGTGACAGTTTTCCCAGGTTATTCATTTAAGGAGATACTCATAAAATAGTCCTTTTATTTTTAATTTATTTATTTTATGTATGTGAGCACATTGTAGCTGTCTTCAGATTCCCCAGAAGAGGGCATCAGATCTCATTACAGATGGTTGTGAGCCACCATGTCGTTGATAGGAATTGAACTCAAGATGTCTGGAAGAGCAGTCAGTACTCTTCACTGTTGAGCCATCTCTTTTGCCCACATAAAACAGTCCTATCAAAATTCTAGAAGTCTATCAAAATGCATTATGGCATTCATTTCTGTAAGTTTTTTTAAAACTTATTATTATTATTTTTTAATGCCACTTTTGGAAAGTCACATGAAATAGAGGTCAGACAAGGCCATTTCTGAGTGATCTATCACTTCTGCTGTCTCCTTCAGCACTGAGTCTTCTTAGTAGTTATAATAGCAATAGTACAGAATGCCTATATATCCCTCCTTCAGTCAACAGTTATGCTTTAGCTATGGAGTGTCTTCCTAAGATTTACTTACTGAAATGCTATTTCATGAAGGGTAGATTTAATCACTGAACTGTGATTTAGTTGTGAGGCTATGATCTAATAAGTATATTGACCCACTAATGTCTTTATGTTTGAAGGGGGTAGAGAGCTAAGAAGAATATGAGTAAGGAGGTCTAACACTTCTGTAAGCAACTGTGTCAGACTTCTCTTTCTTAGTCTCTCTCTTTCTCTCCCTTCCCAAATTTTTCCATCAACACCTTCCATGAGGTTAATATCGCTACTTGTTATGTCCTTTCACAAACTCAGAAATAATAGAGTGGGTCATAGATAACTGTGAAATTGTGAGTCAATTAAATACATCCTCTTTATAAATTGTTTCTCTATGAAACTTATTAGTTATGTATCAATCTCCTCAAAACAAAACAAAAAATAAAACAAGGGCAATTTATGCTCATAATACTATTGAAAATTAGTGTGTGGTATATTAGAATCTTTTTTTTTCTATTTCAAAAATAAGCTATTATAGATAGTTGTGAAACACTTAACTGTTTCTTTCTACATCTGTAAAACAAAACCACAGATGATTTGTGACAACATCTTAGAAGGCTCTTTCTTGTAGCATGTCATCAGGTCAGCAACAGCTCTTTATGCCTCAGGGGCTGAGGAAGGCCCTGTGACATCGTTACATGTTCCCTCTGTGACTGTGCTGATTCCTGATGGGAACTTTAACCCCACCCCTTGCTCTATGAGTATCATGTCAGTTTAGATGTTTCCTTAGATTTGAGATAAACTAACTCTTAGACACCTGTGTTCCTATAACTGATAACACTTGAGTTTCTGTTCAGATGCTTTTGAACATAATTTGATGTGAGTCAACAGGTTTTCTCAAATAGAATATCTACCTGTTCAGAACTGCAGGGACATGACAGGTACATTCTTTTCATCAAATTTAATTTAATTGAATAAAATTCACTGCTTAAATTCATCACACCATGTTTCATAGCATTTTGATGCAATATTGATTATACAAGATATTATCATTATAACCTTGAGACATTGGAAGTATGGTAGAATCATATACAAGAATTGTCCTTGTGATTCATCCATAGTGCCAATGTTTTAAGATTATAATAATGCAAAATACACATCAATGTAAATACATATACAGAAACCTTTATGCCAGCAATTTAATTGTCTGAATTTCATGTTAAATGAGTCATATGTCAGTAGGACTTTTATAGAATTAATCTGATATCATTTACTCTCCTGTTTCCAGTACATAACCTGTAAACATTCTACTGTGTGCCCCCCCTCTTACCTTTGTTTGCAGCATTTCTCTCTGACTTAAAGCACAAATGAAGTTTTCCACAGACATGACTTTCTTCTTCTGCTTCCTGGGATGGTTTTATCTACTTCTGCCTCTAAATAAAATGTCTTTTTTGCACATATCCATTAATCATTTAGCTGATACATAAAATGGTGAGTCTGAGATGTGTCCATCCTGAACAGGGCACAGGAAACAGTAAAAACAGTAATGTATGAATAATGGAATAAAAGATAATTTTTTACTAATACTACCAGGAGAAAATTCTCTCAACTTGAATTTTTCTAGCATGCTATAGGATCCTGGTCAGTTTATCTCACGTGGGAAGTTTTAGCTATTCACTGCACTATTGTTTGGTAGAGAGATTCCTGCAAAAAAATGTCAGAGCATGCACCTATGAATTTTATATAAGCGTTGAGAAATAGACATTCAGCAAAAATCTAATGACTACAAAAATGGAAACTGAAAATTTCTTTTAGATCTATCCATTCACCATGTGTTAATTTTTGAAGTGAGTTACCTTTCAAAGTGACCTTTGTGTCTGTCTCTGGATTACATAATACTAACATTGAGAAGATTTTATAAGTCTTAATATTTTAATTTAAATAAAGAAAACTAAAGTATAAATGAATCCATGTTGACTGAATTCAATACCAAAAATATGCACCAGACAGCAATAACTTAATAAGAAAAGGTTGATTAAATTTGTGAGTAATCATATTGATGAAAGTGTGACAGGCATGGGATGTTGGTGTCACTCTAGTAAGATGGAATGGAAAAGAACTCGCATAACTTGGTTCCTGTGGTATATATTCTGTACATTTATTTTACATTAGAATTACATATGTGAGTACTGTATTTATATAATTTCTACTCTACCCTCTTCCAAAACCAATCTGTCTTACATCTTCCCTCTCAAAACCCTGACTTCTACAATTATTATTATTATATATAATACATACATATACATATAGTACAAATAGATGAATTTATAAATGTGGAATTACTGCAGCCAAACTCTAAAGGAGTCATTTAAGGAAAGGATGGGATAGGAGGATAGAAAGAAACACAGGTTCTTTCTCACAGGGGGCCTATCTCATAAAAATCAGCACATTTTAAGATGAGAATCTGAATTCATCACAGAATTTGAATTATCATGTGTCCTTGTATTACTACTAAATTACTACAGGCCCTTCATTACTACTGAATTCTCCAAAAATTATGTGTTGAGAAATATGATAATAATATCAAAATTTAACAGTGCATTGAATTTTAAATATTGATATTAAATTTTGCAAACTGGTAAGACCCTTCTGGAAATCAATATGGAGGTTCCTCAAAAAATTGGAGATAGATGTACCTGAAGAACCTGCTATACCGCTCTTGGGTATATACCCAAAAGATGCCTCACCATGCCACAAGGGCACATGTTCCACTATGACACAGCAGCCTTATTTGTGATACCCAAAATCTGGAAACAACCTAGCTGTTCCACAACAGAAGAATGGATTCAGAAAATGTGGTTCATTTACACATTGGAGTACTACTTAGATATTAAGAACGAGGACATCCTGAGTTTGGCAGGCAAATGGATGGAACTAGAAAATATCCTTAGTGAGGTATCTCAGACCCAAAATGATATGCATGCTATGTAGTCACAAATAAGTGTATATAAACCAAAAAAAAAAGTACAGAATTCTCAGAATACAATTCACAGAACTCAAGAAGGTTAGCAAGCTGTAAGGCCTAAGTGAGGATGCCTCAATCCCACTTGGGAGTGAGAAGAAAGGAATCACACAGGAAGGTAGGAGGAAGGGAGGGACCACGGGTGAGAAAGGTGATGGGGATGCAAAGAAGGGACCATGATCTAGTATTGGGGTCGGGGGAATAGGACTGAAGTCCTGAAGGCCAGCAGAAAGGATCAAAACAAGAAACCTTGGAAGCCAGGAGGAGGGGGACCCTCTAGACTATACAAAAGACATGGGAGGTGAGAGACTATCAGGGCTCAAGGGGGGGGGGACCTTAGATGAAATTTCCTACAGTTGGGAAGAGGGAACTTGTAGAGTCCACCTCCATTAGAAAGACAGGGCATCAAGTGGAGGGATTGTGTTGTCATCTTGTAGTCAAAAACTTCTGACCCAGGATTGTTCTGGTCTGAAAGAATTGCAGGAACAATAATGGAGAAGAGCCTGAGGAAAAGGAGGTCCAGTGACAGGCCCAAATTGGGTTTTAGCTCAGGGGGAGAACCAAAAGCCTGACACTATTACTGATGCTATGGTATGCTTACTAACAGAGACCTATCATGACTGTCCTCAAAAAGGCCCCATAAAGCAGCTGAAAGATTCAGATGAAGATATTTACACTCAAATAATATATAGAAGCTGCTGACCCCTGTGGTTGAATTAGGGAAAATCTGGAAGAGTCTGAGGAGGAGGGTAATCCTATAGGAAGACCAGCTGGCTCAACTTACCTGGAACCCTGAGATCTCTCAGACACTGAGCAACTAACCGGGCAGCATACACCAGCTGATATGAGGCCCCAGACATATAAACAGAAGGGGATTGCCAGGTTTGGACTCAGTTAGAAAAGATGCATCTAACCTTTGAGTGACATGGGACCCCAGGGAATGGGGATGTCTGGTGGGGTTGGTTGTATTAGTGGCATCCTCTTTGACACACTGGGTGGAGGTGTGGGATGTGGAAAATTTGGAGGGTGGATCAAGAGATGGATAACTTCTGAACTGTATAAAATATCAAAGAATAAGTTAAAAATGGAAAAAGTTATATATACTATATTTAAACAAATTTATAAGCTAGCGACAAATAATGATATCAGCTCAACTATTTGCAATGTGTCTCCTTAGATACCTTTTTAAAAGTTTATATGCTTTAGTTTTGACCTTTGAAAAGAGTGGTAAAATAATATTTTTATGAAATGGATTATGTATAGGCATGAATTGATAAATATATATGCAAAGCTTATATAAATTGAATGTATCAAAACTACCATAGTGTGATACAATATCATGCAAGTGAATGTCTTTTTGATGGCATACCATGGTTATAGCTTGTTATGGACAGCTTTAAAGAGCTTAATAAAGCAACATAGTATGTGGTAGTTGTCACTTGGTCTACTTTCTGAAATGCAGTTCGGAAAGCCTTCAGGTTTTCACAGAATTTACTTCTTGTTGATTATCATGTTAAATATGTATTTTATTATCAGAGGGAGACCCAAACCCTTAGCCAGACTATGCTCTGCCCTAATTGTAATCTGGATTGACATTGTGTTAATTACCCATTTTATTTGTCACATGGACTCCTTCCTTATTTCTCTTTTCAGTACTGTGGTTTGTGAATACTCTCAGGTTCCACCACTACCAGTCATTCATGTATGACACACTGAGGGTCATCTATGATGAAAGGTTGAACAGAGAATAGCCTCTGTTTTTACTGTTCACTGAAGAATTAAGATGGGCCAGGAAATACAAGTAGCTCTGGAACTTTTCTATTTAAGAATGCATTTTTATTTGTGTGCATGCATGTGCACCTGTGTGTGTCCTGTGTGTGAGTGCCTGGAGAGGAATAAACACATTGGATCTTCTAGAGTTGGAGATAGTTGTGAGCTGACAGATGTGGGTGCTGGCAACTCGATTCAGATCCTCTGTAGGAAAAGCAAGTGCTGTTAACTGCTGAGCCATCCCGAAGATCTCAGAAAATTTAATTCTTGATAACCTTTCTGTACAGATTCAACTATTAATTATATTAATTCAGATATCAATAAGGATAAAGAAGATGAAAAGTATTAGATCACTTTTCTCAGCTGCTACTCCAGAACCATGACCAGGCCTTCCAGCCTGGTGCCATGCTCCTAGACGTGATAGTCATGGGCACTAACTTCTGTAACCATAAGCCCCAAATTAACTTTTATTCCTCAGGTCACCTTGGCAGTGGTGTTTTATCACAGCAAGTGAAAATTAACTAAGATAGCTCTTCGGCTGGTTGCAGACTTACAGGCAACTAATGGCAACTAAGAGAATGAGGGTTGGGCTTCTCCAGAGTCAGCCTGATAGTCAGTTATAATTGCAAGTAGCCAGCCCCAAGCACATGCAGATGAGCACCATTTAAAGAACTCATCAGGTTATATTTCCATATTCATATATTTGTACTATATGTATATCTTATCTATAGCAATAATAATTATAGAAGTGGGGAATTGAATTTTGGCGAAACAAAAACTCATATAACTAACAAAACACTTATATGAGATTTTGTTTCCCCAAAATTGTATTTAAGCTTTTGCAAATGATCTTGATTTTAAATCCCTTCACAAAGCAATCACAATTCCTCGCCTAACAGACAACAAGAATGATGCTGGTTTGACACTTTTTCAAGACAGTAATTAAGGAATGTTTGTGCCTAGTAACTATCACTATTTGTATGAATTATCCACATCTTACTGGGTCACAGGAATATCTCTAAGTATTATTTATGAATGTTGAAATAATGTGGAGGGTCTGGCTATATCATTGGAGTGTTTGAATAGCATACAAAAAACTGAGATTTCATCATTAAAGAGCCATAATTTTTGTTTTGTTCTCCATACCTCTGATCTCAGCATGGGGGAACTGGAGCTGGGAAGATCAGCAGTTTAAAATCATGATATTTGCTACTAAAGAGTTTGAAAACAGCCTTGGGTGGTTGAGACCATGTATTTTTGTTTTGTTTTGTTTTTGTTTCTTTGGTTTTTTTTTTAAAGTGTGTTAAAATTTCACTCTGTGTTTTAATGGAGTAATAGGGATTTTTAACCTCCTTAAAAATGGCACCATATTTCGTCAAATTTCTTGAGAGTGACCCAGGGGTGTGCTAAGGGACATGTCTTAAAAGTATGTCTTTTATTTTGACTGTCATTACCCTTTATCATAGTTAGCTTTAAATCTAAATTTGATGCAGCCTAGAGGCATCTAAGGAAGTCTGCTTAAACTGGCCTATGGATATGTCTATAAGGAACTCTCTTGATTACTAACTGTGGTAGGCAGGTCCATCCCACTGTGAATGGCTTCATTCCCTGGACTGGTGGTTCTGTGCTCTATAATAAAGCAAGCTGAACATAAGTCTCTAAGTAAGCCAGCGAGCCCTGTTCCTCATCTGTTTCTGCTTTAAGCTCTTGAACATTTGCAGTGATGGCTTGTGACCTATTAGCTATAATAAATCCATTCCTCTTCCAAATTGTTTTTGACCGTGGTGTTTGTCACAGCAAGAGGAATCAAACCAGAATACAGATATTTTTGTTTTGTTTTTGTTTTTGTTTCTTGCATCTATGAGAACAAAACTATAAGTAGCTATGTGTACCTGTAACTGATAACCTTCCCAGACACACTTCTCTGAAGCTATTTCCAATAAAGACTGACCTTCAGAATCTTATTTCTTTAGCAGCTACTGGCCAGGACACACATACATAAAAATATTCTCAAGTAAGTCTTGCTGTTTTTGGTAGTTGGCTAGGATCTACTCCATCATACTTTGTAAAACTTTATAAACTGAAAACTTAACATTTTGTGAACTACTATACTTGGTTTATTTCTCTCTTTTTTTCTTTCTTTGTTGTATCCAATCCAATCATTGGAGATACGGTTTCGCTTCCTTCCTTTCTTCCTTCCTTCCTTCTTTCCTTCCTTCCTTCCTTCCTTCCTTCCTTCCTTCCTTCCTTCCTTCCTCTCTCTCTCTCTCTCTCTCTCTCTCTCTCTCTCTCTTCTATTCTCATAGGAAATTTTTGAGAGACTCAAAAATTCTGAATTTCTTTGCAAGCTAAGCTGTTGGTTTGATCTCAACACTCTCAAACTATACAAAATTAAGAAATTAGGTAAAGGTCTTTAGTTTGATTATGACAATTATTGTTACATGACTCTTTATATTTCATTTATATCATGTGTTCAGATTAAATATATCATCATTACACCTTAGGATTTATCCTTGTGCCTCTAAATGATCAGAGAGTTTGCACCTGTAGGTAGGTAACAGTTGGTTATGCCACCAGCTAATTTATGTCAAGTACAGAACTGAGTTGTTTAAAGCCTTTTCTGTAAATGCTATGATTGGAAGAAGTAGTCTCTAAGGAATTTTGATTTACTCATTTTTTTATTTCAAAATTATGAAATCTTTACTGACAGGTATACATGGATGTGCCTGCAGTCTGACTTTACACAAGAGGCAGAATTGAAACCATCAGATACCTGAGAACAAACAGAGTTTCATATGGAGACAACATAACAAAAATAACAAATAAACAAACAAAATTTGCTATGGAAAACAGAGCACAGGTGTTTCAAAACTTTGCCAGTGTTCTGAAAGTTTGAATAATAATGTTACAAATACTAGACAAATACCTCTCCTACTTAACTAGGTCCCCATTGTGTATTTTATTTAAGAAAATAATGAAATTATACAGTATGAAATAAGAAGACCCTGGTGAAGTAATAAAATAGGATAGAAATGATTCCTCAAAGATCCATATGTATTTAAATCCTACTGTTAAATCCTTCTTGTAAAGCTGAATTATCAGCAGGAAAAATCCCAAATCATAAACTATAATAGTGCAGAATCCATATATATTCCAGAGCTAAACATTAGCATATATTCCATTTATATAAAGTTCAGGAGCTTTATATTAATCTAGAATCCATCTCTATAATTATATGGAAATACTTTCATATATGTATGAAAATAAAATATTGAAAATAGATTCAGATGACTTACAAATGTGTGACAGAAAACCACCCACAGTCATTTGAACAGTACAATCTAATGTAATAAGCACTTGATAGCTATTAATACTACTACTTATACAAGACAAATTAGGAAAAGTAGTTAATAAAAGTCTTATTTGAAACTATATAAGTTGAGAGTACACCAGGTTGTAGAAAAAGTGAGCTTGGAAGGAACTGGTCCAGTGAGAAGTTGTAGAGCCATGTCCACATCTCACCCATCCATTTCTCAGTCTAAGGGATGCCTTTTGCTCATGATTTCCCATAATTTACTCTCATATTTTTATCTTCATAGTAGTTCAAAACTGTGAAATAACAAATGCAAAAGACAAAAATACATGATGATGTGTGCCTTGGGGAATATGATAAGATCTATTATCTACTGTATGAAACCTAACCACCTAGCAGTTATTCTGAACATACAAATCAAGAGACAGCTCCACAGAGATTAAGTAATCTTGCTGAACTTGTGGCTGCTGAATATAAAAACTGAGCATTGCTGCTCATCAGTGATGACTGGATCTTTGCTATTGTGCACACTCCTGTTCCACCAGCAGATGAACTCCTGTTTTGAATGTTTGTTTATTTTCATTAAGTTTTATTTTCAAAATTATGTAGTATCAATGACTTATGGGAAAGAGAGAGAAAGAAAGATGAGAAAAATGAGAGAGGAGAAAGGAGAGAGGGGGAGCGATAGGAGAGAGAGGGGGCGAGGACACAGAGAACAAGAATCTGTCAAAAACAGATACATTTTCCATGCAGTCCATGTTATTAACAGATCTGGGAGTTCAACATTTTTAAGTGCCATGCAATAGTGGTGGATAAAAAGGTTTGAAATTAAGAAAGTACTTTTGTATTTGGCCCTCATATTTCTCAAAAATAAGTTAGAGTTCAAATAGGTGGATTTATAATCACCTTACACAGATATATGTTTCTTGAGTATTTGGGGTTGTAATGTTTCATTGGTCACTGAATAAATGAAGCTGAGTAATTAAATGAAAATTACTCAATGATGATTTTGTAATTGTCATTTTCAAAGACACTAAGTTGTGACAAAGAGTCTTAGTAAGGTAAAGAATCTTAATAATTTATGTTAGACTTTTTTTTCTCTGAGAAATATACAGGAGAAAAAAAAAGGATAAATCTAAACACGTGTAAGTCATATCATGTGAATTACAAGTGAGCAATTTGACAGAAAATAAACTTCACATTTCAGGAAAATCATTTGTCATTATAGCACACTCACTAACTGCAAGGTAGATTTCCCACATTTGTTCTTAGAAAACCCAAAATGATGGGCATTTTCAAGAATCCCTTCCTGAGGTGGTGCTAGAATGAATGTTAGTTTCCTTTCAGAAAGACATAAAATTTTCTTTCCATAGACATCTCAAAATAGTAAGACTAAAAATATACCCTTTCCATCAGTTCCATTTTTACAATAACCCAATTTTATTTCATATAGATCAGTCTAAAGAGCATGAATTTGAAGTTAATGTCATTGTTAGCAGCAAAAGCTCAAAGGATTTGGCCCTCTGTGAATGCTTATGAGAAAGCTTGGCTCACTCATCACTTTCTTTTTATTTCTGTAGATAAAGATGGAACAACAATATGAACTTATCAGTACCCCCAGAGCTCGTGTCTCTAGCTGCATATGTAGCAGAAGATGGCCTAGTCGGCCATCATTAGGAAGAGAGGCCCTTTGGTCTAGCAAACTTTATATGCCCCAGTACACGGGAATGCCAGGGCCAAGAAGAGGGAGTGAGTGGGTAGGGGAGAAGGGCGGGGGAGGGTACAGGGGACTGCTGGGATAGCATTTGAAATGTAAATGAAGAAAATATCTAATAAAAAAATGTGGGGAAAAAAATAAAGATCATTGGCAAGAAAAAGTGCCTGGTTTATAGCTCACATGTCTGTGTTCACATTTCTGTGGCAAGAACAACCAAGTATTTGGATTTATGTGCATCACATTCACACCAGCTTCAGAACTCTATGCCTGTGACAGAGCAAGAATTTCTTTGTCACTTATGCCCACATCTAAATTTAGGCTGTGTTTCCCCCATTTGTGAGACATGGAAAATGAGGTAGTGTTCAATGTCACATAATTCATCTGAAATACTGCGTGACAGGGTTACTGTGGGCATCAAACACAATAAATGTCCTAGTTTGGCCTCTTAGCTTGGCCTTATTTCCTTCTGTGAACACTCACCACACTGCAGTCAAATGTCTTATGTATATAGCTCTGGATTAAAGCAGGAAATAGAATAATTGCACGTTTAATTTTATTTGCTGCATGTAAAGTATTTAACATAGTTTCTAGCATGTAAGAAGAGCTCATTAACAGGAGTTATGAGTATTTATGTCCCTCTATCAGTGCACACATTAGGGAAAATTTGCATCCAGAAACAATGGAGGGAAAAGGAGAAAATATTTGTTATCTAAGGAGACATTTGCTCAATATTATTCCTTCAGCCTTTCTTCTGTGAAGACTGAATGCTTCACTTACACTTTTCAAAAACTTTTATATTATCTTTCCCATAGAGCAATGGATAAATCTCTGAGTAATCTCATTTTGCCATATGACTCTGACTTCACTTGTCATAGCTGTGATAGAGCCATATTCCAGAATGTCTTGGTTAAGACTGGGTTTCTAATGAAAAGCAAATCATGTATAACCTCACATCCATCTTTAAACACTAGATATTCCATTTTATAGGTGAATGACACTACCTCTTTACACTCCACACTCCAACTTTTTAAAAGCTCAAAACCAGTATTTACTGTGAAAAATTAACTATAAAATATCTCCCATGAGATTGTGAATTTGAACGACTGGTTGCCTCTTTGTGGGGGTATTTTCAGAGTTTGTGGACTCTTTGGAAAGTAGAGCTTTAGAGCTTTTCTGTAGGGACTGGATGAATGGAGATGGATCTTGACGTTTTTACATTCTCTGGTGCCTATTATGTCTATTTGTTTGTAGCACCTGCTACATAATCTCATCAAAACCATAGAGCTATGTTCGCCATGCTTTCTTGACATGATGGGATATCTACCTTCAAATCAGGAGAAAAATTAAACCTCCTTTAAATAGCTTCTTGGCAGTTATGTTGTCCCATTAATGAGATAAATGAGATATACGACTGCACTCATTGTCATTAATAAACATGTTCTTGAAACACTAGATGTTATTTTGAGCTCTACAATTGTGCATCAAAATATTATACATATATATTATTGACATTTGTATCAAATAGATTTTTAAGTATAGGTGGAAATTTAAATTAAATACACGTATCAATTTTTTTTTACAAGCTGTGTGATATATGACAATCCAGAAAGCATTTCTTTCAACTTGTTCTAAATAAAGAGGGAAGCATGGAGGGATGGCTCCATTGTATAGAGATTCTGCTTCTTGGTAAGTCTTCTAATCACAGTGAATGTAATAATGCACTCACATCAAACTTTGCCAGTGCAGGTCAGGCTACTTAGTTCATTAATTTAAGTGCCTTGCACATATTGTTATCACTGTTTATTTTCTGTACTTTGAAAATTATTTAGCCATGTGTTAACCTTTATTATTTCCTAAATGTATCTATTTATAGGCTAATATAATCAGTAATTTTGACAGAGACATCTAAAAGTTAAGAAAAAATTAAGAGTTTTGAAATCTAAAGATATTGCATTTGATCATTAAATCATTAAATTGATTTCATTTTAGTTTTAACTAGAAGCAACTTAGGGGGTCAGAAAGAAGGTGCATAATATGTAACATGAAATTCTATTGAAGATCAGAGTGTTAGTTAAATTCAATGAATTATTAAATATCTTCAGAAAGGAAGGTTACAGGCTATAGTTGTTGGGAAATTTGTAAGCAATGAGCTGTGGTTACTGTAATAATCTGGAGGAACATTGAGATGTGAGAGAAATGACTTAAGGAAGCACTCAGCAGTGTAAATGCCCTGCACGGTTTGAAAAAACTGAATTTTTATAGTGCATGCATACACCAATCTTTGTTATTCATTTGAAAATAGTGTAATTGTATTAATTCAGATACTGTCCTTATTTTTATTTTCTGCAAATATGTGTTCACTGGATCAACATTAAGTCAGATAAAATGGTTTAAAGTGAGTGGTAATTAGTTCAATTGCATAGGTGGCTCCATTGTATAGAGATTCATTTGCTTGGTAATCCCTTTAATCACAGTTACAGTTAATGTAACAATGCACTGCAATTAAACTTTGCCAGGGCAGGTCAATCTACTTATTTCTTAATGCTGATATGCCTGTACTTTAGTTGACAAAAGTTCCCTTTCCAATAACCTTCTAACAGTAGCAATGAGAGTTTTAATTTTAATTAAATTTAGTGTCCTTAAGTAGGGCTAAAACTATATATTATTTGCTTGGGATTTTAAAGTTCCCCTTTTCCTTAATTAAAGAATTTAGCCTATTTCACTGATATAATTGGACATAGTTACTGTAGAGAATCACCATATTCCCTGGGTTATTTGGCTTCTTATGGGTTTCTATAAACATTTACAGTTTATATATAGTCACATAAACTCTGAACACTAATGACATAATTTCTTTTCTAAAAACAAAATAGCATCAGGTATTCACACAAGATAAAGTATTTTATTTGTATTGACTATATTTAATTTCTTAGAAAATCGAATAATTTAACTCCAAGAAAAGAATCTGGGTGATAGCTCAGCAGGTAAATCTTTGACCCATGATCTTGAGAAACTGAGAAGGGGTCCCAGATATGATGGTAAAAGGAGAGAACAACTCCAAAAATGCTATCCTCAGACCTCCACATGTGTACCATGATACTTGTGGGGTTGAGGAAATGAACACACACAAACAAACACACACACACAAATCCACACATTGGATACACACACAAATAAAAAACAAATAAAAAACAATTACAAAAAGAGATCTTCTAAAAGATATTGATATACTTAAAGTTTGTATAATCTATAATTAAGAAACTTTAATGTAAAGAACAAATAGTTTGCTAACTCTTTTTAAAATATTAACATACATTCTCAGAATCAAATATAAGCATGAGGTCAATTTAAAACATAATATATTTGAGTAGCATATAACTATTCTCTAATGCAACATGAATATTGAATATCATGAGTGTAGTATTTTATATTTTAAATAACTCTTTGTTTTGATTGTTTTTATGTTTTTTAATTAAATTTTTTGTAATTCATGTTCACACTCCATATTGCATTCCCTGCCCCTCTCTTCTCACCCTCATTTGCTTTTTTATTGTTCTATATCAATAAAATCTAATATCTGAATGAATAGATGAGTTTATTTTCTACACATGCGTGCACACACACAGTTAGAGACAGAGACAGAGAGACAGAAAATGAGAGAGAGAATTTAGAGTGTTTGGTACAAAGCCCAGGTCCTGAAGTCATTTTCAATATCATTTTGTTCAACTTTCTTTTCATTTCTGCAATGGAAAACATGTGAACAATTGGGAGTACTTTGAATTTTATACTCAAATAAAACTATAAATGGCTTAAATTATACTGTTATAAGGGAATCTTGACCCCAAGCTAATCTAAACTGAATTTACTCATATTCCCTAGCCTCTCAAATATGATCTATATTTGGAAAATGAAGTACAGCTATAAAGTTTGCACACAGTGATAAACCATGATGACCATTGTGGCTTTTCTCAGCATGCAAAGTCTTTCTAATTAGAAATATTCTAATATTTTAACAGACAAATTAATTTGATCCTTAAGAGTACATCTAGAAAATTATTTTAGGGCTGAAAGTCTATGAACCAAAATACTCATGCATACTAGACTTCCCTCAGACTTTTGTTTTTTGCCTTGGGAAAATGGTCTTTAGTATCACAGACTCTGTATTGTAGGACTATAATTTAATTCATCTAATTTAGCCTTGATTTCAGCTTTAATATAAATAAAATGCTCTCTCGTGTATACTTAAGGTATGTAAATGTAATGTCAATATGAAGAATATGTGTGGAATTCGTGAAGGAGCCTCAGATATATTATTTGATGATCAATATAAGATTCATATGCACTATGCATTGTAAGTATGAAATGATAATGATTAACAGGAAAAAGTCAGATGAACGAGAAAAGAACTCAGTGGTAAAGAATGTTGTCTGCTCTTTCAGTTCACCTGAGTCAGGATTACCTTGCAGGGTTCAATAATGGCACTACTAAACACCATGCATTACCAAACAAAATTCCCACTGCCAGATATGGGATACTGTCTTATGAGGTTTTGGTCAGATAGTTTCACTTTACACATACATATACACATACACATACACATACACGCACACGCACACGCACACGCACACGCACACGCACACGCACATGCACACGCACACACACATACACATACACACGCACATATACATATACATATACATATACATATACATATACATATACATATACATATACATATACATATACATATACATATACATATACATGTGTGTTTATATATATTGGTTGCAACATGTAGAGAAAGAAATCAAATTGGAATTGAGCTGGAAGCTTTTTCCTTGCTGGCTTTCTCAAATAGTGTTGCAAGGTGATATAGAGGCTACTGAGAAAGTTAACCCAGAAAACTACAATATCGATCAGTCAGGGAAGAAGAGCCTTGTGCAATAGTGGCATGGCCATTATAGTAGTAACCAACTGGTCTGGTTATACTTAAGAACAGCTTCTCAGGACAGAATTTTTGAATTTTTACTGTAAACACAATTATAAGCATAAGCCTGGGGAATTATAGACCCTTGGGAGAAACTTAATAGTGTCATTTAGCATTATGGACACACTCTCCAGCTGGCTTTTAGACAATTAGGTTTATACCAACATATCAACAGACAGATGTTGCTCTCAGTGTTATTTAGAAAAGTCTTTCTTTGCAGGGAATGAAGAGAACTGTGGTTGATCAAGATGCTGCAGACAACTGACAAATGAGTGCTAGACCCTAAATAAGACATTTATACCATCCCTTCTAATAGTCACCAAATACCAAGGGTTAGTAGGGTGAAAGGAATGTAACAGCCATATGGAGAGGACAGCTGTGAAGTATTATCTTCTGGGCAGAATGTAGCTTGTTCAAGCATGAACTCAGTAGCTAAGTCCAGGTAAGGATTCAGATAACACCCCATTGCCCTCAGATGTGACAGCAGCAAGTGTTCAAGAGCAAGCTCTGCATATGCTAGCTGGAAAGCAGCAACTAGAGCAATGTCTTATTACTGAAAGTACATGAGACCAGCCCCGAAGGATATGAGCTGATTTTCAGATATCTGCCTTAGGTAGTATCACTGTACACTGGGAATTCAAAAAACAAATATGACGACATGACCAGAACCTTCTAAAGAAACTAATGCTTCATTCAATATGAGGATTTAATATATAATTTTGGTAAAGAATAAATGAAGAAAAATGTTCAACCATTAATAGAAATAGATATACTATAAATTCCACGTTAAAATAATTTTATTTTAATTAAAATATCTAAAGATAGAGAAAACAGAACAACGGATTTTGTAATTATAGAAATAGGAAAGAGAATTAATGAAGTAACATTACATCAATTACTTAAAATTAATGAAAATTTAAATTCAATTACTTAAGTTATGAGCAAATTAATGTTGGGTTTCTTGAAATAACTAAGGTATTTTATAAGGTCCCACTTCAATATCACAAGATCTCTGGAAGGTGAAAAATGTTCACATTTGTAAAAACTCAAGTCAGTCCTGGAGAAAAGATGGAATAGCACTCTCTAGAGTATGGAAAATTGGGAGTTTCAGGCTTAATTTTATGACGAGATTTATATACATCAGTACGGATTCTATGACCCTGCTGAAAATGGTTCAAACGGTTGTCATTGACCACCCTACTGACCAGCTCATTAGTGAGCTATGCAAGGCCTTAGACATGGAAGTAGTGTGTAACAAGAATGTTGTCCTGAGAATTGAAGAGTCATAGTTGGACACTGGAATGTGTATTAATGGTGATGCAAAGATAGATGTGTACACAGTTTAATGAAAAAGAATGATGAATAGATTAGGGACAGATCACAATATAATAGTAATTAGCATTGCAATATATACATACATAAATATAAATTTGTGTACAAATATATAAAATAAACTCCCCTGATAAGTTAATAAATTTAATTAATTAATTAGTCTCTGAAACACAGTCTCTTCATTGAAAATAGTGTGGATATTATACCTATACAAAATTTTATAAGAATTCTTAAAGCTGACATGTGTACAACTTATGCCTTAAATTTCCAGGGAATTTTTAATAACTTCTATGAAACTTACACCATATTTGATAGAAAGAAAGCAATTATGTGGAATCATGATCCAAAAGCACAAAGGGTCTCACACTACAGAGCATCGCTTAAAATGTTATACTGAAAATTGCCATACCTATAACTGAAGCTTACATTTTGATATTCTGCACATTGGAATAATAAATTAATTCTAATTGCCAAGGATGTTTTATAGTTTCCTGTCAGTGTCAAGTTATGCCAGATTACTTCCTATAACATTTACGACTTATTGTTTTCCTGCTAAGTAATAATTTTATCTTCTTAAAACCATCTGACTGTCCCCATTCTTAATAGATGAGTAGTATTCCATTGTGTAAATGAACCACATTTCCCATTCTTATTTATTTATTTATTACGTATTTTTCTCAATTACATTTCCAACGCTATCCCAAAAGTCCCCCATATCCTCCCCCCCACTTCCCTACCCAGCCATTCCCATTTTTTTGGCCCTGAGGTTCCCCTGTACTGGGGCATATAAAGTTTGTGTGTCCAATGGGCCTCTTTTTCCAGTGATGGCCGACTAGGCCATCTTTTGATACATATGTAACTAGAGTCAAGAGGTCCAGGGTACTGGTTAGTTCATAATGTTGTTCCATCTATAGGGTTGCAGGTCCCTTTAGCTCCTTGGGTACTTTCTCTAGCTCCTCCATTGGGAGCCCTGTGATCCATCCAATAGCTGACTCTGAGCATCCACTTATGTGTTTGCTAGGCCCCGACCTAGTCTCAGAAGAGACAGCTATATCAGGGTCCTTTCAGCAAATGCTTGCTAGTGTATGCAATGGTGTCAGCGTTTGGAAGCTGATTATGGGGTGAATCCCAAATATGGCAGTCTCTAGATGGTCCATCCTTTTGTCACAGCTCCAAACTTTGTCTCTGTAACTCCTTCCATTTTCCATTCTTCTGTTGTGGGACATCTAGGTTTTTTTCCAGCTTCTGGTTATCACATATAAGGCTACTATGAACATACTGTAACATATGGATGAGTATACACCCAAGAGTGGTATAGCAGGGTTTTCAGATAGAACTATTTCCAATTTTCTGAGAAACATGAGTTTTGCAGGCAAATAGATGGAACTGGATAATATCACCCTGAGTGATGTAAATTAGACCCCAAAAGACCTGCAAAGCTGAAGGGCCCAAGTGAGGATGCCTCAGTCCCACTTGGGAAAGAGTAAAAAGCAACCACAAGGAGGGAGGGACAGGTCAGGAAGGAAAAGCAGATAGGGGTGAGGGGAAGAAGAACATGATCTGGTATTGGGTGAGGGGAAAAGACTGAGGTCCTGAGGGACAGCAGAAAGAATGGAAACAGGTAACCTCTGGAGATAGGAGGATGGGGGTACAGTCCAGAATGCACCAGAGACCTAGGACGTGAGAGAGTCTCAGGACTCAAAGGGAGGAGCCTTAGATGAAATGTTAGACAGTGGGGAGAGGGAACTTATAGAAGCCACATCTGGCAGGAAGACAGGGCATCAAATGAGAAAGAGAGGGTGATCATCCCACAGTCACAACTCTGACCCATAACTGTTCCAGTCTGAAAGAACTATAGGGATGGAAATGGAGAGGAAAAGAATGAGGAAAAGAAGTTCCAGTGAGAAGTCTAAGTGAGATCCACCTCAAGGGGAGGCCCCAAAGCCTGTCACTATTACTGAGGCTACGGAGCACTCACAAAAATGGACCTAGTATGATGGCCCTCCGAAAGACCCAACAAGCAGCTCAAAGAGTCAGATGCAGATATTTGCACCCAACCAATGGACAGAAGGAACTGACCCCTCTTGTTCAATTAGGAATGGCTGAAAGAAGCTAAGGGAAAAAGTGACCCTGTAGAAGGACCAGCAGTCTCAATTAACCTGGACCCCTGAGATCTCTCAAACACTGGACTACCAAACAGCCAGCATACACCAGCTGATATGAGGCCCCCAACACACATACAGACTGCTGGGTCTGTGTTCAATCAGAGATGATGCACCTAACCCTCAAGAGACTGGAGGCCCCAGGGAATTTAAAGGTCAGGTGGGGGGTGTACGGGGATATCAACATGGAGACAGAGGGTGGGGAGCAGTACAGGATGTGGAGCAGTCGAGGGTGGATGGAACAGTCAAGGGTGGACTGGGAGCGGGGTATAAAATATAAAAATTAATTAATTATTAAAAAAACAATATCTGACTGGAGGACCCACTGGCTATTCAGTTTCTCTGGTTAGAAGAAATCTCTGTGTTTAGTTGCCAAAATATCTTAATGATTATGACATCTTACTGTAAGTAATCTCAATACTGTGTTAGGACCCTAGCATGGGGAAGAATGTGAATTCTTTATAACTAAATTCTGTGTAAATATAATTACATAATTTTGGTATACTCTAATATTATCACCATCTTAACACTGAATTTCTAATGTTCTCCAGAAATAAGCTTCCACTTAATTGCACACATTTCACATTTCATGTTAGTAGTCTTTATTTCTGTACAACAGAATGTTTTACAGCTCAAACCCATCTATTGAGAAGTGGCAGGGATATTCTGACAGCTGCTAAGGACTGGAAATCCAAGTTTAACCTGCTGGCAGGCCTACTGGACAGCCAGTCTTCTGTGGCTTCTTAGGAACAAGAGAAAGTACACACAGAAGAGATGGGGCCCTATTTGTGGATACTCATCCTTTTCATGACATCTCCACTCTCATGACCTGGTTATATCTCTAAGGACTCAACTCTACCTTCATCCACAATGAGGATCTTGATTCAATATTTAACTTGCAATAAGAGAATCAAAGAAACATAACCAGGACACAACTAGCTGGTTTTACAACTCCAAAGAAGCAGGTCATTGTGAGACTGGTTCCACCTGCTAAGGACATAAGAATTCAATTCATGTGGCATCTTAAGATATATAATCCATTTCATGAGGCCTCTGTTTCCTGGTGTGAGGTCTCTAAGCCTACACAGGAATCAGAAATATATACTTTATTTTATACAATTTTCCTCAACTACTTTTGTTTCCATATTCTGTATTTTTCATTATAATCTCTATAATGTGATGGATAATTTTTGTGAGGGGTTATATAGGCATGTTTGTATGTGTGGTGGCCACAAGTCAATCTCTGATCTATTCCTCTATAGTTCTCCACCTTGTATTTTGAGACAGGGTCTCTCAGTAAGCCTGGAATTCTCCACCTCAGCTGGCATGATTAGCAGTGGACTTTGTGATGTTGTTTCCACTCCATACCATTAGGGTTATAGATACACACTGCCATCCAACTTTTTATGGGTGTTTGTGTTCTGTGCTCAGGAACTCAAGCTCTTGTAGCAAATATATCTTGTAGCACACTATCCATTCCCTGCTGTGTCTAGTTCCTTTTTTTAACTAAACATAAATTTCACCTTCACATCACTAATTATTAAAATTTGTAACTTACATGTCATCTTATCAATGACATTAAGTATCAAATATTTTCCATAAGTTTAAACCCATCTTAATAAGTGTGGTCTGTTGTGGACAGCTCTGGGGCTAATTATATTTGATGTTAATTCCGTTCTCCTGTGAGTGGTTGTGAATAAGGAATGAGTCAGGACTCAGGTGATTTCCTGTAAACCTGCTTCCTACCTTGATTTGTAAAATAAAGGAGAGCTGATGATTGGGCAGATAAAAAAGAAAGTGGAATGGAATGTGAGAAGAGAGAAGAAGGAGAAAATGGAAGAGGGAGAGGATGCAGAGGAGAAGGAGGAAGAAGAAGAAAAGTGAAGCAGAACCGCATGACCTGGAGAAACTGAAAGTTCTAAGGGGTCTCATATATGTGGAAGATGGTGGTGTAGCAGTAGATCTGCCCAATCTAGGTGCACAGCATGTATTCATATGAATTGAGTTTTGATTGCCAGGGTTTATTTGGAACGGAGAGTTACAGTGGTCAGTATAGAAAAATTTCATGAAGGTAATGAAGTTGTTGGAACCCATATACAAAGTTTGCATCTCTGTTTGTGATGCATATATCAGTTCTCTTAATCCTTCTACATTCCTACATTCAAACAAATTATTTAGATTTAAGCAGTTTATATCCTTAAACATGTACTTTATAATTTGCCTGCATTGCTGTTCTATTTTAGATAATCAAATATTATATCAGATATAAGTTAAATTTTTCTTCAAGTCATGTAATGAACAAGTACCATATTTTAGTATATCAGATATTCTGTAAAGAACATTTATTAAATGTTTGTCTAAGTTAAATACCTTCACTTTGAAGGTCTCTTAAAGGTATTAGGAAAATAGAGTCAATTTAAGGATTCCTCACATGGTTCATTTCTAATTCGAATTTTTCTTAATGGATATCCATAAACAAATCATGGTTAGCCACTATACTATGACTGGGGATCTAATGTGTATAAAAGTGAGTTAATAAAGAAGAAACAAACATCTCAGTCACTTTGAAAATTTCTTAAAACTTTTAATGACATTGAATTAAATTTGATATTAAAATATGATAATATCTTATTATAGTTTGAATGTGGTTACCAGAATTTTGGTTGATGGAGAGATGACTCAATTGTTAACAGCACTGATTGCTTTTTACAGAGGACCTGTATTTAATTTCCAATAAACACATGACATATATAGTCATCTGTATTTCTAGTTAAAAAGAATTTAATGCTCTCTCTTTTTCATGTGGATACTGTCCAAACATGATGTAAATGCATACAGAAAAACAATACAATAGAAATAAATCATTTTTAAAAAATCTTACAATATATAAATACATTCAAAGGGGTAGTGAGGTGACCCTGGACTCAGGTATATGCCAAAGGTACTAATAATAATTATACTCTACTGGTTAGAATGAATGAAAGTGTTCTGTAAGAGATGACAGTAACAGACAGGCCTAGGCATCCAGGTAACTAAGGATCAAGTGTGACAATGAAGGGAGACTCTCCTTTTGTTGTTTTGTTTCATGCAAGAAAAAAAAATTCACAGCTGAAATTTCTGGTTCCAGACACATAATAAAATAAGAAAATTGATGTTCTGTCACTTCCATGTTTCTAGGAAGAAAATAAGAGAAAAATCCCAGAATCAGCAGAGTACTGTGGTCACAGCATAAGCCAAACACACTCTGGGCTGGAAGATTAGAGAATCAGAACTAAGGTGGCTCTTGTGACAGGAGCCCTGGGGAGCAATACCATGTCAGTACCAGGAACTGATGGATGATGAGCTCAGCCCAGCTGAGTCTGAGAAGCTTCTGAGTCAAAATTGTATGAGCAACTCCTAGCTGTAGGTTTTACCTGATACTCTGTGAGATTCTCAAAGAGAAGATATGAGAAAAGTCTTTAAAGATTTAATAAGTAAAGAAACACAGAGATCAATCATTGTGACACATACTCAGAATGTCACCACACTAAAAGGGCTCCAACATGATCATCAGTAACTGTCAGTTACCAAAAGGAAAATGCATTGTGGTACAAGCAAGCTAACAGAACTCTCTAAGAAGCAAACTTGGGAAAGATAAGCAGGAACATGAGAGGAAAATGGAAATTCAATACATCTGAATCTTAAAGCCAAAACCTACAGCAATTCTTAAGAATATCCCAGCTGCTAGCCTGATGAATATAAACATGACATTTGGTGGCTGAAATCCCAGGTCTTCCATTGCTTACTACACAAAATACTAACCGAGACCAGTTAACATATACTGGAAATGCAGGGCAGAGAGAAGATGTATGCAGAGCAAGCACATACAGAGAAAGGTTAAGGAGGAAAAGGAATAGCAAGGGGGAGGTGATAGAGAAAGAGATAAAAGGGAGACTCAGAAGAAAAAGAGGAAGTAGAAGGGAGGAGAGGAGGACAGGGAAAGAAGGGAGGAGAAAACTACTAAAGAGAAAGAGAAATAGGAAGAAGAGGAGTGAAAAGAAAGGGAACAGGAAGAGATGGAGGAGAAGGGAGAGACTATGAGTCAGATTTGGTATTAAGAGATGAATATAGGTTAAATTACATTAAAGACTTAAGTAAGTAGTACCTCAATTTACAGATGAATGTGTGTGTGTGTGTGTGTGTGTGTGTGTGAGAGAGAGAGAAAGAGAGAGAGAGAGAGAGAGAGAGAGAGAGAGAGAGAGAGAGAGAGAGAGAGATTAATTGAATAAACCTGCCTAGAATTAAATACTCTAAGCTGACATACAGTCTTGAGCCTGGGCAGCAGGCTGGCTTTCTAACTCCTGTTGTAACTAAGGTACAGTGTTCCACCTATCAATTCCTATTCTTACTGTAAATTTTATTTGATAATCAGAAAAATACTTGTAGCTCAATGAAAATGCATAGGAATGTCTTAAAAAATTCATAGTTCTTCCTGAAAGAGAAAAATAGTTATCATCTTCACATGAATAAAGCATTTTCCTCGGGAAGAAACTTTAAATAATCTTAAATTTAAAAATTAGATCAAATATGAATCAAAATTCAATACCATATTTTGATACCACTGTCTTATACCCTGTATGTATAACTCATACACATAACAACTGGAAGGGGTACAGTACAGAAGAGAGTAATTGAGATCTGGGAAAAAATGTTCAGGAAATATCACAATACAAGGGAAGACAGGGATGCAAATGTTTACCAGGAGCATGGCTCAGCATGAGCAACATTTGCTCTTGGTTGTTGATGGGGTGGTATTATTTAGAGCCACATTCCAGAATAGATAGCTACTGAGTTATTCATTAATCCCCCAAATAGTCATGATTTGAAAGTCAGCACAGTGTTATAAGTACACTGTAAGGGCTTTTACAGGTATGGGGATTGTATCACCCAAGTGAATGTCTCTGGTACTCCAAAGCTTAGTTATTCCTAACATAACATTCTTTTGGTATTAATCATGTTGGGTGTTTTTGTTTTGTTTGTTCCTTTACTTGTTTGATTGTTTTTACAAATAGCCTGGTATTTGTATGCAATCTTCAGTGCCAGAGAACACTGTAGGATATAAATGTAGAAGAACCTCCACAACCATGTACTCTAAGATGTTCCTATGAATCCCAAAAAGTTCACATACAAAATACAATCATGAAGTTGAAATATCCCCAATAGATTCTGGCTGGTTTCCATTTGAACACATCTACCTTTCATGGTATCTGTGTTACAAGTAGATATGATCAATAATCAAGGAAAAAAAAACACCCTGGAGTGAAGATTATATTTAACACAAGGTTTCATGTGTCTTACATGCTGCTTTCTTTTGCATTTCTACAGTTATTGTGTGTCTTCTCAGCTTCCCTTTGACATTTAAAAACTGTGAGCCGGAAAGCTGGTATAACAGCTCACCTTCCTGATCATAAAACCTAGTGGCAGTTCTTCCACCTTCTCTCTGTGCTAAAAAACAATTGATGATTATGAAATAGCAGGACATTAAAATTGGGATCACTAATAACACCATATATATGCTAATATTTGTCAACAGTATTATAACTTCTTACTTTAGTTTTGCAGAATTCCAGCATTAAGTAACTAGCTTACTGCAAAGATAAGAAGACAAAAGGAGATCAAGGGGATACAAATTGAAAGGAAGAAGTCAAAATATCACTTTTTGCAGATGACATGATAGTATATATAAGTGACCCTAAAAATTCCACCAGGGAACTCCTAAACCTGATAAACAGCTTCAGTGAAGTAGCTGGATATAAAATTAACTCAAGCAAGTCAATGGTATTTCTCTACACAAAGTATAAACAGGCTGAGAAATTAATTAGGGAAACAAACCCCTTCTCAATAGCCACATATAATAGAAAATATCTTGGCCATCATTGGAAAGAGAGGCCCATTGTTCTTGCAGACTATGCCGCAGTATAGGAGAATGCCAGGGCCAGGTAGTGGGGGTGGGTGTGTGTGTAGGGGAGTCGGGAGCGGGGAGAGTATTGGGGACTTTTGGGATAGCATTGGAAATGTAAATGAAGAAAATAAAAAAAAAATTGTTTCTGGTAGACATGTGGGTCAGTGGTATTCTAGATAGAGGGAACAGCTTCAGCCAAGATGGAGACCCCGAGATGTCAAAAGAGAGTTATAAATCTTTGAGGCTAATGATCTCATTGTGGAAAGTAGTGCTAGAGGCAACAGAAAGGTGGAAGAAAAGCCAAAGCTGAAGTGTGGGATCAGGTTGTAGTTCTGAATTTTACCATTTGTCCAGAAGGTGCACTTGGCTGTCTTTTAAAATCCAGGAGAGATAAAATAAGGAGGCATTTTGATTTCTCAAAGACCATTGCATTGTATCAGATACTTGTTAGTGACTATAACTTCCCAAACCCACAATTTCATAAGCAAATTCTGGACGAGAAAGTTCACACTGCTGCAGTGTGAATTTGCTCAGTAAAAAACCTGAGCAGCAAATCATGACAGATATATAATTAAAACATCCTTCATAGAATGACAGGATCTTATCAATTACTATGAAATAATTTTTCCTTAGTTAAAACAATAAATAAATAGGGTGCTCTAGCTACAAAAATTAAATGTCAGTATCAGATGCCTAGTAAATAATGGTGGAGCATTAAGTAGCATCCATAATTTAGAACATAAATCTTTTACACAGTAAGCAGTGTTCTTCTCACCCTACAGACATACATCTCAGAATGACCTTGACTGGGCTAAGGTACAGCTAAAAAACTCAAATGAAATTTTGTCTAATAATTGCATAATTCTTTTTTTTTCATGGTTTTAGAGATTTATGGTAGAAAAGCAAAGAGAGATTAAAAAGGCAGAAGGAAGTCAAGACCATGTGGAGAGAGGGGAGAAAGAAGGGGGAGAGAAGGAACACGAGTGCTAGAGAGAAAGCAAGAGAAACCCATAATTCTTGATCCTCTATTTTCTCTCCTTTTTAATAATTTTTTTCTTGAATGAATCCAACATCATTTCTTTTTGTAGTCTTGTCTCTTTCTTGAAAACAACCATCTAGTGTAATCTTCTTAGTATAAGGAAGGTCCTATTACTATGCATTAATCAGTTTTCCATAACTTTAAGAGAATTGGCAGTATAATCAATTTAAAAAGTGTTAATATTGTTTCACTGTTTTTTTATGTTTCAATCCAAATCATATTGTTCCTGTGGCCTTTTCTCTATTATTTAAATAGTCAATCCTGGAAGCCAGGAAACAAACAACATGGGAGACACAGAATCTGAGTCCAATCATGCCAGTTATGTACAACTGACAAACACTACACCCATCATAATTCATTTCTTGGTTTCCATCATCATTTATTCCCTCCACTGTGAAGAAGAAGTACATATGGACATTTGTATAATATTCTAGAATAAAACTAAAACAACAAAGTTCATAAAAGTCTTAGGTTCACTTCCATATTATAAATGACAGGACTTGTCTTTATATTTAAAATGAAATGAAGTCAGAAGCAGATGCCTAGTAAATAATGGTGGAACAATAAGTTGCAAAAATAATTTTAGATTACAAATCTCTTACACACTAAACAGTGCTCTCCTCACCCTTTGAACACTACATCTTAGAATAACCTTGGCAGATCTCATGAACAGCTAATAAAATCACAAAGGAAAACTTTGACTAATAACTATATAATTCTTCCTTATACCAATTAATTGTGTCTAATTAGTTAAGTTACACATTTCTTGTCTGTCTTACTTTGTGATAAAATTCCTGGAAGGAAAGAGACCTGACTTTTATTGTTACACATAAACCTATGTTAACTGAAGTAAATAAAAATGATGTCTTACACAGTATTCCACAAAGACCCAAAATCAATCTCTCTCTCTCCCTCTCTCTCTCTCTCTCTCTCTCTCTCTCTCTCTCTCTCTCTCTCTCACACACACACACACACACACACAAATGGTTTCATCAATTAACAGTAGTAAATGCCCAAAACATAAGTGTTAAAACCATTATAGAGATTTTCTTCAGTTGATTTCATGTTCTGAACCACATTGTAAATGAGCCAGCATCACTTGATATTTCTTACTGATGCCATGTATCTTTGCTCCTGGATTCAATTTCAGAGAGTTCATGGGATGGATGCCTATAGACTTAAACACTTTTTTTTATGTTCTGGAAGAAAGGAGATGACAATTTAAAGAAGATCAAAAATAAGTTCTTTTGGATAACTTTATTTTTAATATCATCACCAAACCATTTTCCACTAGCAAGTTAATTATTCTTTCGTCAATTTTGAAAAACAGAGCTTGTTCAATAATATAAATTCAGTATTTATTATGTACAATTTCTATAAGGTTTGCTTCAGGGTTTGCCATAGGATATTAAATTATAAGATCTCAGCCATTGCAAAGAGGACACAAATTTATCAGGAGACTGATAGATAATTCCATGTTAACATGCCCTCAATTTATCTATTATAAAGAAATTAGGACCTAAAGCAGAGTTAAGAAAGCTTTGTGTCTAGGGAACATCTGTTTGGAAGCTCACAGGCATCAGAGCCACCCAAGTTAAAACCTCCTTACAGTTGTTCTAAACTAATGGCAGCCTTCCAGTTAAGCAGTGTTTCCATGGATTATTGAAAGTTAAGATAGATGTATGTTAGTAATTTTAGCTTTGGGTTTTGACCTAAAATAACTGGATAAATGTGTATGATGAAGTCTCCTGATTAAGGCAGAGGTCCCTGTACTGTTTATAATGTGTGTATCATGTTTTCCTACAACTTTACATCCTTCATTCTCTTGTTTTAATGTAATGCTCACTATGTGCTATCTGTTTGTCTACTTCTCATATCTGAACCATAATAAGCTCAGACATGATATAAGGTCATGACTGGGCTAGAATTTCTATAACAAAGCGATAAAGATTTCAGGCTTATGAATGCAAAGACAATAGAAAAGCGTAACACTTCACCTACAAATTTATTTCCATTGGATAAAAGCAAAAGTGGCCAGAAATAGTGGGACACATTCTAAAACACACTGACCTGACAATGATGTTTCTTCAATGAATCTAAAACAGACAGAGAGATAGACAGACACAAAGATGATAAATGAATGGAAAGCAGAGGATAGATAGGTGATAGATGACAGATATACACAAGTAAATGACAGAAAGATATATGGTAGAGACAAATAGATGACATTTGTATGATAGATGACTGATAAAAGAAAATAAGGAGAAATATGATAGATGATAGAAAATATATAATAGATTGATGATAAATTGATAAATTAGATAGGCAGATTATATATATATAATATATATCATATATATGACATATATAAATATAATCTGCCTATCTAACTTATCAGACATATATAATATATATTATATGTATATATATCTTTATGACAGAAGATAGATACACAGATAGTAGCAGAGATGGTGGATGAAGATAGTCAATTGATGGTTACATTGTTTTAGATAGAGTCTTTATATAACCAAAGCTATCTCTGACTCATTTATTATTGTTTTTATTATTCTTTAATCATTTTACAGTCTAGTCTTTATCACTATCCTGGTCCACCCTCTGAATATTTTACATCCCATATCTCCTTCGCATACCCCATCTCCAAGAGGATGTCCCTACCCTCACTCCACCAGACCTCCCCACCATCTGGGGTCTCAAGTCTCTTGATGGTTAAGTAGGTACATATTCTCTCACTGAGTCAAGACATGGCAGTCCTCTACTGTATGTGTGTTGGAGGCCTCATATCAGCTAGTATATGCTGCCTTGTTGATGGCTCAGTGTCAGAGTAATCTTGTGGGTCCAGGTTAGTTGAGACTGCTGATATTCCTATAGGGTTGCCCTCCTCCTCAGCTTCTTCCAGCTTTTCCCTAATTCAACCACAGGGCTCACAAGCTTCTGTCTATTTGTTGGGTGTAAATATCTGTATGCGACTCTTTCAGCTGCTTATTGGGCCTTTCAGAAGGCAATCATGATAGGTTTCTGTTTATATGCACATCATAGTATTAGTAATAGGGTCAGGCCTTGTGGCCTCCTCAAGAGATGTATCCAAATTTGAGTCTGTTACTGGGCCTCCTTTTCTTCAGGTTTTTCTCCACTTTTGACTCTGCAGTTTTTTTTTTTTTCAGACAGGATAATTCTGGGTCAGAGTTTTTGATTGTAGGATGGCAACCCCACTCCTCCACTTAATATACTATCTTTCTACTGAATGTGGACTCTGCAAGTCCCTCTCCCTACAATAGGGCATTTCACCTAAGGCCCCTACCTTTGAGTCCTGAGAGTCTCTCACCTCCCAGGTCTCTGGTACATTCTAGAGAGCTCCCCCTCATTCTTACCTCTGAAGGTTGCTCCTTTTCATTCTTTCTGCTGGCCCCCAGGGCTTCATTCATCTTCCCCCCAATAAATGACCATGCCCCTCCTTTCCCACCCAGGTTCTACCTCCCCTCTTCTCACCACCCCTTGATTGATTATTTCTTCCTCCCAAGTGAGATTGAGGCATTCTCACTTGTGCCCTTCAACTTGATAATCTTGAGTTCCGTGGAATGTATCCCTCATATTCTGTACTTTTGGTCTAATAATAACTTATTAGCGAGTACATACCATGCATACCCTTTGGGACTGAGTTACCTCACTCAGGATGTATTCATAAAAGCACAATCTAAAATTGCTAAGAATCACTTAAAGAAATGTTCAAAGTTCTTAGTGATCAGGGAAATGCAAATCAAAACAACCCTGAGATTCCACTTTATACTAATCAGAATGGCTAAGATAAAAAACTCAGGGGACACAACACATTGGCAAGGATGTGGAGAGAGAGGAACACTCCTCCATTGCTGGTGGGATTGCAAACTGGTTCAACCAATCTGAAAATCAATTGGGAGGTTTCTCAGAAAATTGGAAATAGATCTACCTGAACACTCAGCTATACTACTCTTTGCCATATACCCAAAATATGCCCTACCATGCCACAGGGGCACTTGATCCACTATGTTCATAGTGGACTTCTCACAGCTAGAAGCTGGAAACAACCCAGGTGTCCCACAACAGGAGATGGATACAGAAAATGTGCTTTATTTGTACAATGTAATATTACTCACCTATTAAAAATGAGGATATCATTAGTTGTGAGAGGAAATGGATAGAATTAGAAAATATAATTTCTTATACTAAATTCAAAACTGTCCTCTTATCTCTGTCTCTGGGTGTAGCTTACAGACATGAATTGCTACCACATGCAGGTAGGCTAGTAAATACTTATTTCTTGTCTAAGCGTTTGGAAGAATTTTGTGTCTAGCAGGATTATTTAAGACTGACAATTGAAGTGGTTTAGTGTATAGATGATTCTATTCTGGTTTACACAACTGTAAAATTGGTGTGAGGCATGGACAGGAAAACATTCTTCTCAGAGTAGTAAATCCATCTAAATGGTCTTGTAATAAACTTTGAAAGAGCTCACATTTTAAGGTGCAGCAATATAGACAGAATTGTCAAGTTGGACAATCCTGAATTATCATTTATCAGTTATAATACTTTCTTACTTAAATGCACGCTTGATGACCATGTATGACTGTGGAATCAATAGCAGTGATGCTTACTCTAAGCACTGGGAGTTGAGGATTTTCTGCAAAAGAGATATGGTCCCATAAGAATCCCAGAGAAAGAAAAGGCTAAGATAGAGATAAAAGATGCAGAATTTAGAATTAAGACTAACAGTCTCCTTATCATGGGTATCAGTCTAATTGTTCTTTCGTTTCTTATACGACTATTAAGACTATTCACAAACCCTCTGGTAATTCCTTTGGTCAAAATTATAAAATGTGGAAGAATGTTGCTGAGATATAGAAAGTAGCAAAAACAGCCTACAGCACTGGGGTTAATAAGAAGTGCTGGCCCCATTCTCTTTGGAACAGAAATTATCTTTCCTAAAATCCTACAACAGAGGAAGACTTTTTTCTTTGGGGAATTTGATTTCTGAATAATCTAGTCTGCCAACATTGCATGTTCTTCTCAAAAGAAGCCAAGCTATCTAATCAAAGTTGGGCCTGCTTGTCTCAGTGCATGTAGGACACTCTTGGTATCAAAACTGTCTCTTTATAATCCAGCTAAGATGTTTCACAGTCGTGCTTCCAATCCTCCTCATTATAACTTGGAACTTGTGGTTTTTTACTTAGTCTTTTCAACTCACTGTGTAGTCTTCGTGGATACAAACCACAAGTGAGGTTGTAGATTAGACTTTGTTTTTCATTTCACTTGCAGAGCATATGCCTTCTCCTTGATAGTATTAAATGTCTCCATTTATACCTTTGTTTCCTCCGCTTTGGGAAAACTACTCAGACTTCTGTCTATGACATACTTTTAGAATGTTTCCCATTTGATAACTGTTAATTCACTCCATAGCTTCAGATTTTCACACTTGTAGATTTGTTATATTCTGCATTAATTTTATGCACTGTGAAAAGATAAGTATTTCATTATCCCAGCCTTTATATATCAGATTTTCCCACTACTGTTTGTTAAAGTCTGTCTGTTCTGTCATAGGTTCTTTGATCCATTTTTAAGCTTCAGGTGTTCATATTCTATGATTCAAATTCTGATTCTGTATTTGGTTCCACTGGCTATGTATTTGATTTTTGTCACAGTGTTGTGTTTTATGATTACTGTAGATTTGTACTATATTTTAAAGTCAGATAATGTAGTGCTTCTATGCTTTTATTGTTTCTTGTATTTGTGTATGTGTGTGTGTGTGTGTTTCTGAGGGATGTTTCCCCTCAGTATCACTTGGATTAATTGCATAATTGTTCCCTTTTGCCATTTCTAGGAAAAAGTCATTTTTTTTTTTTTTGGTGACAATTGGACCAAATATTATCTTACTTTGGATAGTATCTCTATTTTATATTTATTCTTCAATTAGGACATGATTCCAGTGTCTTTATAATCTTACTATCTAATTTACTATCTCACAAATTCATTCAGCTTATGATAAACTACCCAGATTGGCTTAATGTTTATTCAATGATAAAAACATTTTTTTTAAAGATTTATTTATTTATTATATGTAAGTACACTGTCGCTGTCTTCAAACACTCTAGAAAAGGGAGTCAGATCTCATTAAAGATGGTTGTGAGCCACCATGTGGTTGCTGGGATTTGAACTCTGGACCTTTGGAAGAGCAGTCGGGTGCTCTTAGCCACTGAGCCATCTCACCAGCCTTGTGCTGTAAGATCGAGACAACTATATCATATTCCTTGCAGCAAAAGCTTGCAAGTGTATGCAATGGTGTCATCGTTTGGAGGCTAATTATGGGATGGATCCCTGGATATGGCAGTCTCTAGATGGTCCATCCTTTTGTCTCAGCTCCAAACTTTGTCTCTGTAACTCCTTTCATAAGTGATTGTTTCCAATTCTAAGAAGGGGCAAAGGGTCCATACTTTGGTCTTCGTTCTTCTTCAGTTTCATGTGTTTTGCAAATTGTACCTTATATCTCGCTATACTAAGTTTCTGGGCTAATATCCACTTATCAGTGAGTACATATCATTTGAGTTCTTTTGTGATTGTGTTACCTCACTCAGGATAATGCCCTCCAAGTCCAACCATTTGCCAAAAATTTCATAAATTCATTCTTTTTAATAGCTGAGTAGTACTCCATTGTGTAAATGTACCACATTTTTTGTAACCATTCCTCTTTTGAGGGGCATCTGGTTTCTTTCCAGCTTCTGGCTATTATAAATAAGGCTGCTATGAACATAGTGGAGCATGTGTCCTTCTTACCAGTTGGGACATCTTCTGTATTTATGCCCAGGAGAGGTATTGCGGGATCCTCTGGTAGTACTATGTCCAATTTTCTGAGAAACCACCAGATTGATTTTCATAGTGTTTGTACAAGCTTGCAATCCCACCAACAATGGAGGAGTGTTCCACTTTCTCAACATCCTCACCAGCATCTGCTGTCACCTGGATTTTTGATCTTAGCCATTCTGACTGGTGTGAGATGGAATCTCAGGGTTGTTTTGATTTGCATTTCTCTGAGGATTAAGGATGTTGAACATTTTTTCACGTGCTTCTCAGCCATTCGGTATTCCTCGGGGGAGAATTCTTTGTTCAGTTCTGAGCCCCATATTTTAAGGGGGTTATTTGATTTTCTGGAGTCCACCTTCTTGAGTTCTTTATATATATTGGATATTAGTCCCCTATCTGAGTTAAGATAGGTAAAGATCCTTTGCCAGTCTGTTGGTGGCCTTATTGTTTTAATGACAGTGTCTTTTGCCTTGCAGAAGCTGTGCAGTTTCATGAGGTTCCATTTGTCAATCCTCGATCTTATAGCACAAGCCATTGCAGTTCTATTCAGGAATTTTTCCCCTGTACCCATATCTTCGAGGCTTTTTCCCACTTTCTCCTCTATAAGTTTCAGTGTCTCTGGTTTTATGTGAAGTTCCTTGATCCACTTAGATTTGACCTTAGTACAATGAGATAGGAATGGATCAGTTCACATTCTTCTACATGATAACAACCAGTTGTGCCAGCACCAATTGTTGAAAATGCTGTCTTTTTTCCACTGGATGGTTTTAGCTCCCTTGTCGAATATCAAGTGAGCATAGGTGTCTGGATTCATTTCTGGGTCTTCAATTCTATTCCATTGGTCTACTTGTCTGTCACTATACCAGTAACATGCAGTTTTTATCACAATTTCTCTGTAGTTCAGCTTTAGGTCAAGCATGGTGATTCCACCAGAGGTACTTTTATCCTTGAGAAGAGCTTTTACTATCCAAGGTTTTTTGTTATTCCAGATGAATTTGCAGATTGCTCTTTCTAATTCGTTGAAGAATTGAGTTGGAATTTTGATGGGAATTGCATTGAATCTGTAGATTGCTTTTGGCAAGATAGCCATTTTTACAATGTTGATCCTGCCAATCCATGAGCATGGGAGATCTTTCCATATTCTGAGATCTTCTTTAATTTCTTTCTTCAGAGACTTGAAATTTTTATCATACAGATCTTTCACTTCCTTAGTTAGAGTCACACCAAGATATTTTATATTATTTGTGGCTATTGAGAAGGGTGTTGTTTCCCTAATTTCTTTCTCAGCCTGTTTATTCTTTGTGTAGAGAATGGCCATGGACTTGTTTGAGTTAATTTTATATACAGCTACTTCACTGAAGCTGTTTATCAGGCTTAGGAGTTCTTTGGTGGAATTTTTAGGGTCACTTATATAAACTATCATATCATCTGCAAAAAGTGATATTTTGACTTCATCTTTTCCAGTTTGTATCCCCTTGATCTCCTTTTGTTGTCGAATTTCTCTGGTTAGGACTTCAAGTACAATGTTGAATAGGTAGGGAGAAATTGGGCAGCCTTGTGTAGTCCCTGATTTAGTGGGATTTCTTCCAGCTTCTCACCATTTACTTTGATGTTGGCTAATCGTTTGCTGTAGATTGCTTTTATCATGTTTAGGTATGGGCCTTGAGTTCCTGATCTTTCCAAGACTTTTATCATGAATGGGTGTTGGATCTTGTCAAATGCTTTTTCTGCATCTAACAAGATGATCATGTACTATTTGTGGATGAGTTTGTTTATATAATGGATTTCATTGATGGGTTTTCATATATTAAACCCTCCCTGCATCCCTGAAATAAAACCTACTTGCTCAGGATGGATGATTGCTTTAATGTGTTCTTGGATTTGGTTAGCGAGAATTTTATTGAGGATTTTTGCATCGATATTCATAAGAGAAATTGGTCTGAAGTTCTCTATCTTTGTTGGGTTTTTCTGTGGTTTAGGTATCAGATTAATTGAAGCTTCATAAAATGAGTTGGGTATAGTACCTTCTACTTCTATTTTGTGAAAAAGTTTGTGCAGAACTGGAATTAGATCTTCTTTGAAGGTCTGATAGAACTCTGCACTAAACCCGTCTGGTCCTGGGCTTTTTTTTGGCTGGGAGACTATTAATGACTCCTTCTATTTCTTTAGGGGATATGGAACTGTTTAGATCATTAACTTGATCCTGATTTAACTTTAGTACCTGGTATCTGTGTAGAAATTTGTCCATTTCATCCAGGTTTTCCAGTTTTGTTGAGTATAGCCTTTTGTAGAAGGATCTGATGGTGTTTTGGATTTCTTCAGGATCTGTTGTTATGCCTCCCTTTTCATTTCTGATTTTGCTAATTAGGATGTTGTCCCTGTGCCCTCTAGTGAGTCTAGCTAAGGGTTTATCTATCTTTTTGATTTTCTCAAAGAACCAACTCCTCGTTTGGTTAATTCTTTGAATAGTTCTTCTTATTTCCACTTGGTTGATTTCACCCCTGAATTTGATTATTTCCTGCTGTCTATTCCTCTTGGGTGAATTTTCTTCCTTCTTTTCTAGAGCTTTTAGATATGTTGTCAAGCTGCTAGTGTATGCTCTTTCCCGTTTCTTCTTGGAGGCACTCCGAGCTCTGAGTTTCCCTCTTAGAAATGCTTTCATTGTGTCCCATAGGTTTGGGTATGTTGTGGCTTCATTTTCATTAAACTCTAAAAAGTCTTTAATTTCTTTCTTTATTCCTTCCTTGACCCATGTATCATTGAGAAGAGTGTTGTTCAGTTTCCTTGTAAATGTTGGCTTTCCATTATTTATGTTGTTATTGAAGATCAGCCTTAGGCCATGGTGTTCTGATAGGATGCATGGGACAATTTCAATATTTTTGTATCTGTTGAGGCCTGTTTTGTGACCCATTATATGGTCAATTTTGGAGAAGGTCCCGTGAGGTGCTGAGAAGATGGTATATCCTTTTGTTTTAGGATAAAATGTTCTGTAGATATCTGTCAGATCCATTTGTTTCATAACTTCTGTTAGTTTCACTGTGTTCCTGTTTAGTTTCTGTTTCCACAATCTGTCCATTGATGAAAGTGGTGTGTTGAAGTCTCCCACTATTATTGTGTGAGGTGCAATGTGTGCTTTGATCTTTACTAAAGTGTCTTTAATGAATGTGGCTGCTCTTGCATTTGGAGCATAGATATTCAGAATTGAGAGTTCCTCTTGGAGGATTTTACCATTGATGAGTATGAAGTGTCCCTCCTTGTCTTTTTTGATAACTTTGGGTTGGAAGTCGATTTTATTCGATATTAGAATGGCTACTCCAGCTTGTTTCTTCAGACCATTTGCTTGGAAAATTGTTTTCCAGCCTTTTACTCTGAGGTAGTGTCTGTCTTTTTTCCTGAGATGGGTTTCCTGTAAGCAGCAGAATGTTGGGTCCTGTTTGTGTAGCCAGTCTGTTAGTCTATGTCTTTTTATTGGGGAATTGAGTCCATTGATATTAAGAGATATTAAGGAAAAGTAATTGTTGCTTCCTTTTATTTTTGTTGTTAGAGTTCGCATTCTGTTCTTCTGGCTGTCTTTTTTTTTTTTTTTTTTTTTTTTTTTTTTTGGTTTGTTGAGGGATTACTTTCTTGCTTGTTCTAGGGCGTGATTTCCGTCCTTGTATTGATTTTCTTCTGTTATTATCCTTTGAAGGGCTGGATTCATGGAAAGATAATGTGTGAATTTGGTTTTCTCGTGGAATACTTTGGTTTCTCTATCTATGGTAATTGAGAGTTTGGCCGGGTATAGTAGCCTGGGCTGGCATTTGTGTTCTCTTACTTTCTGTATAACATCTATCCAGGCTCTTCTGGCTTCATAGTCTCTGGTGAAAAGTCTGGTGTAATTCTAATGGGCCTCCCTTTATATGTTACTTGACCTTTCTCCCTTACTGCTTTTAATATTCTCTATTTAGTGCATTTGTTGTTCTGATTATTATGTGTCAGGAGTAATTTCTTTTCTGGTCCAGTCTATTTGGAGTTCTGTAGACTTCTTGTATGTTCATGGGCATGTCATTCTTTAGGTTTGGGAAGTTTTCTTCTATAATTTTGTTGAAGATATTTGCCAGCCCTTTAAGTTGAAAATCTTCATTTTCATCAACTCCTATTATCCTTAGGTTTGGTCTTCTCATTGTGTCCTGGATTTCCTGGATGTTTTGAGTTAGGATCTTTTTGCATTTTGTAATATCTTTGATTGTTGTGCTGATGTTCTCTATGGAATCTTCTGCACCTTAAATTCTCTCTTCCATCTCTTGTGTTCTGTTGCTGATGCTTGCATCTATGGTTCCAGATTTCTTTCCTAGGGTTTCTCTCTCCAGCGTTGCCTCACTTTGAGTTTTCTTTATTATGTCTACTTCTCTTTTTAGGTCTAGTATGGTTTTGTTCATTTCCATCACCTGTTTGGTTGTATTTTCCTGTTTTTCTATAAGGACTTCTACCTGTTTGGTTGTGTTTTCCTGTTTTTCTTTAAGGACGTGTCACTCTTTAGCAGTGTTCTCCTGTATTTCTTTAAGTGAGTTATTAAAGTCCTTCTTCATGTTCTCTACCATCATCATGAGATATGTTTTTAAATCTGGGTCTAGCTTTTCGGTTGTGTTTGGGTGCCCAGGACTAGGTAGGGTGGGAGTGCTGCGTTCTGATGATGGTGAGTGGTCTTGATTTCTGTTAGTAGGATTCTTACATTTGTCCTTCGCCATTTTGTATTCTCTGGAGCTAGTTGTTATAGTTGTCTCTGGTTAGAGCTTGTTCCTCAGCCTCTATCAACAGACCTGGGAGACTAGCTCTATCCTTAGTTTCAGTGGTAAGAGTACTCTCTGTAGGCAAGCTCTCCTCTTGCAGGGGAGGTGCCCAGATATCTGGTGTTTGAACCTGCCTCCTGACAGAAGTTGTGTTCCACTCACTAGAGGTCTTAGGATCCCGTGGCAGATCCTGTGTGTGTCCTTGCGGGTGTCTGGAGACTCCCCAGGGCCAGGGAGCCAGGTGCTGCAGTGCGCTGGCTGGAAGGGCGATAACAAACTTTATACTAACACAGATACTAGTTTTTTCACCCAAATGTTATTTATTTATTTTTTTATTTGTTCTTATTAGACAGTTTCTTTATTAACATTTCAAATGTTATTCCCTTTCCTAGTTTCCTCTCTGAAAATCCCCTCCCCCTTCCCCTGCTCTCCAATCCATCTGCTTCCTGGCCCTACTACTTTTTTATTGAATAACATACTAATTTATTCACATAGGAAAACTAAATTTAAAAAAAAAACATTCCCTACAAAATTTGAATAGTTAAACCTGACAGGATGGCTCTAAATTCTTGCCTTGGAAGCATGAGGATTTAAATTCAACATTGTAAGGCACAAAAATCCTGCCACGTGCCTCAGTATGCATTTGTAATGCAAGAAGACAGGGGTACGCAGATCTACAGGGTTCTATGATCACTCAGATTTGGCTCTTGGTGAGCAGCATCCCATTAAGAGGCTCATTGGTGACCTTGGCTGAGACCCATGGCAGTGGGCTTATAGAACCTGAAATGGCCACTTCCTGTAACCATGCATAACTCACAGTGGCACAATAGGACATCAACCCACCCAAAAAAATTTCAACCCAAAATTTATCCTGTCTACAAAAATGCAAGAAGAAAGGTAGATAAAAGAATGAGGGAATGGCCTACAAATGACTGCCACAAATTGAGACACAGCTAATCAGCAAGTGCCAATTCATGACATTGTTAATAATAGTGCTTTTCTTGCAGACAGGAACCTAGAAATAACTGTCCTCTGAGAGGCTCCTTCTAGCAGATAACTGAAACAGATGCAGATATCCACAGCAAAACACTGGATGGCACTTGGGGACTCATATTGAAGAATTGTGGAAAGAATTGAGGGCCTCTAAGGGATAGGGACAGGAACACCAACAGAGTCAACTCACCTGGATTCTTGAAGGCTCTCAGAGACTAAGCCACCAACCAAAGAGCATACATGGACTTGACCTCACCTCCACACATATGCAGCAGATGTACAGCTCAGTCTTCATGTGCGTCAAAGTGGGGGCTATGCTTAAATCTGTTGCCTGTCTGTTGAATGTGTTCACCTATCTGGGCTATCTTGTCTGGCCTCATTGGGAGAGGATGTGCCTAGCCCTTCAGAGAATTGATGTCCTGGGGTGGGACCATAACCAAGGAGGTCCTCTACCCTCTCAGAGGAGAAAGGGATGCAGGGGAAACAAGAGATTGTGAGGCAGGGGGAATGGGAGAGAAAGAAACAGTCAAGATGTAAAGTGAATAAAAATATTGGTATAATCAAACAAGTAAACATAAAAAAGAGGTCTCATATCAGAAAAAAAATGTCAGTGACATGAGGAATGATGACCAAGCTCATCTTCAAGCTTCCCACTTGTATTGGCTAGTTTTGTGTCAACTTGACACATCTGGAGTTATCACAGAGAAAGGAGCTTCAGTTGAGGAAATGCCTCCATGAGATCCAACTGAAAGGCATTTTCTCAATTAGTGATCAAGGGGGAAAGGCCCCTTGTGGGTGGGACCATCTCTGGGCTGGTTGTCTTGGGTTCTATAAGAGAGCAGGCTGAGCAAGCTAGTAAGGAACATCCCTCCATGGTCTCTGCATCAGCTCCTGCTTCCTGACCTGCCTGAGTTCCAGTCCTGACTTCCTTTGGTGATGAACAGCAGCATGGAAGTGTAAGCCGAATAAACCCTTTCCTCCCCAGCTTGCTTCTTGGTCATGATGTTTGTGCAGAAATAGAGACCCTGACTAAGACACCACTTGAATACACATCTGTTCAGTCATGTGCATGGATCCACAACATACATGTGTGTAAACATACACAAAAAGGTGATAAAATAACTGATGTTATTTTATTGCAACTACACTGAATTTAAAAGTTCATGTTCATCCTACAATTTATTAATTATGTAAAAATTCATGAGATGAATAAAGGAAGCTAACATTTCCTTTGAACTTTATCTTCCCTTCCATTACATGCCCTGAAAGGGATGTGCAGAATTTTATTTTCTTTATGGAATAGTCTGGAAATCATATCTATAAATCCTACCCTTCTCAGCAGTAATAACTTCACCTAACACAAGTAAGTAACTAAGGCTAAGGGAAAGTTGATTTGTGGCATTTCTTCTGCGTCTATAAATTTGGTCTGTTATGCTGATTCTCTGGAAGAAGAAGATTCTCTTTTAGTTTTTTGTTGTTGTTGTTGTTGTTGTTGTTTTCTTTAGATGAAATTTTAATGACATCTATTTCATGTACATTTGTAGTAAAATGCTTCTTCATAAATATGGGTGACATCCAGAATTCCATTACACTATAGTGTTGGTTTTCTGACTTCTAGGAACTGTTTTTAATTGTTTGAACTAATTACATTTTACTCCAAGTTTTGGTCCAAATTTCTTTATATTTATTCACTTTAATCATGCACTAGCTGCAACATTTAGAAACTTTATCCCCTACATATAATGATGTAGATTATATTTGCTGCTGTATATTTCACTAAAGGTCTGTCTTCCCACATCCCCCCCTGGATCTACACAGACTTTAAGCATTTCATTTCTTGTTACAGCAACGTTGATTACCTTCCACCTGGGAAACAGCACTGTGAGCTACTTTATGTGCATGTGAACAGTGTCTCTCAGAGAATCTCATCAACTCTTCAGAAGCACAATTTTTGTTTACACTTCAGGTATATACTATAGGAAATGGGTACTTTTTAATTTATGTTTTAAGGAATATATTGTCACTTTTACAAGGTAACTAAAGATGCCTTGACTGTAGGTGCCCTCACTTTTAAAATTGTCTTCTCTTTTCTCCTGCTCTCAAATGAGAACAAAGTGAAACAAAGGTCCAGACAAAGACTAAAGAAGCAAAAATCACCCCAGACTGGGATTCTTTGTTGTTTTTTTATAGATCCTGATGCTGCAGATAATTATGGCCATGAACACATCTTCCTCAAAGGCACAAAAATGTCTCTCTTAGATTCTTATTAGATCAAGACCATGTGTTTGTTCCCAAACAGAACTAAATGATGAAGCCTTCTACTCCCACCATTTGACAGGCATAGTTGCAATTGAAAATTTCAGAATGATAAAGAAATGGCTTTCAGAATAGAATGCATGTCAAGTTGATGAGCAAAAGGAGATGTAAAACCTCTCCTTGTCAAAAAGAAACTGAAATTTATGTTCCCAGAAATGACAGGCAAACCTGGATGGCTCTTCTAGACTGGAATTCTAATCCACAAGCACTGCAGCGGACACTTCTTTCATAGAAAGGATATTATAATATGTTGATTTGTGGAATAGAGAAATGAAGTATATGAAGTTAAAACAAGGAAAAAACAAAACTATTGTATCAATATACTACATGATCACTAAAGTTAATAAAACTATTGAACTTTTAAAATGATTGATGAGACAAAAGGCATTTATATCATCTCACAAATTTGTATTTTTGAGAATTTTCTTTAAGAATAAGAAAATAGGAATTAAAGGTGAGATAAAACCTATAAAGAACATATTCAGAAGTTAGACACAACCCTGGTTGAGGGATGGGGCCACCCACCCATCTCAAAAATCTTAACCCAGAGTTGCTCCTGTCTAAAGGAAATGCAGGAACAAAGAGTGGAAAAGAGCCTAAAGGAAAGGTCATCCAGAGACTGCCCTATCTAGGGACACATCCCATCTTCAGACACCAAACCCAGATGCCAAGAAGTGCTTTGTTGATAGGAGTATGGTATAGCTGTCCCTTGAGAGGCTCTGCCAGAGACTGAGCAATACAGATGCAGATGCTCACAGGCAATGATTAGAGTGATCACCAGGACCCCAATAGAGGAGTTGCAGGAAGGACTGAAGGTGCTGAAGGATTTTGCAACCACAAAGGAAGAACAAGAATATCAACCAACCAGACACTCCCACCCCCAGACCTCCAGGGAGCTCTAAACCACCAACCAAAGACACATGGAGAGACCAATGACTCCAGATACATATGTAAGAGAAGATGATCATCTCCTTAGATGCAGAAAAAGCATTTGACAAGATCCAACACCCATTCATGATAAAAGTTTTGGAAAGATCAGGAATTCAAGGCCCATACCTAAACATGATAAAAGCAATATACAGCAAACCAGTAGCCAACATCAAAGTGAATGGAGAGAAGCTGGAAGCAATCCCACTAAAATCAGGGACTAGACAAGGCTGCCCACTTTCTCCCTACCTTTTCAACATAGTACTTGAAGTATTAGCCAGAGCAATTCGACAACAAAAGGAGATCAAGGGGATACAAATTGGAAAAGAGGAAGTCAAAATATCACTTTTTGCAGATGATATGATAGTATATATAAGTGACCCTAAAAATTCTACCAGAGAACTCCTATACCTGATAAACAGCTTCAGTGAAGTACCTGGATATAAAATAAACTCAAACAAGTCAATGGCCTTTCTCTACACAAAGAATAAAGAGGCCGAGAAAGAAATTAGGGAAACAACACCCTTCTCAATAGTCACAAATAATATAAAATATCTTGGCGTGATTCTAACTAAGGAACTGAAAGATCTGTATGATAAAAACTTCAAATCTCTGAAGAAAGAAATTAAAGAAGATCTCAGAAGATGGAAAGATCTCCCATGCTCATGGATTGGCAGGATCAACATTGTAAAAATGGCTATCTTGCCAAAAGCAATCTACAGATTCAATGCAATCCCCATCAAAATTCCAACTCAATTCTTCAACGAATTAGAAGGAGCAATTTGCAAATTCATCTGGAATAACAAAAAACCTAGGATAGCAAAAAGTCTTCTCAAGGATAAAAGAACCTCTGGTGGAATCACCATGCCTGACCTAAAGCTTTACTACAGAGCAATTGAGATAAAAACTGCATGGTACTGGTATAGAGACAGACAAGTAGATCAATGGAATAGAATTGAAGACCCAGAAACGAACCCACACACCTATGGTCACTTGATCTTCGACAAGTGAGCTAAAACCATCCAGGGGAAGAAAGACAGCATTTTCAACAATTGGTGCTGGCACAACTGGTTGTTATCATGTAGAAGAATGCGAATCGATCCATACTTATCTCCTTGTACTAAGATCAAATCTAAGTGGATCAAGGAACTTCACATAAAACCAGAGACACTGAAACTTATAGAGAAGAAAGTGGGGAAAAGCCTTGAAGATATGGGCCCAGGGGAAAAATTCCTGAACAGAACAGCAATGGCTTGTGCTGTAAGATCGAGAATTGACAAATGGGACCTAATGAAACTCCAAAGTTTCTGCAAGGCAAAAGACACTGTCAATAAGACAAAAAGACCACCAACAGATTGGGAAAGGATCTTTACCTATCCTAAATCAGATAGGGGACTAATATCCAACATATATAAAGAACTCAAGAAGGTGGACTTCAGAAAATCAAATAACCCCATTAAAGATGGGGCTCAGAACTGAACAAAGAATTCTCACCTGAGGAATGCCAAATGGCAGAGAAGCACCTGAAAAAATGTTCAACATCCTTAATCATCAGGGAAATGCAAATCAAAACAACCCTGAGATTCCACCTCACACCAGTCAGAATGGCTAAGATCAAAAATTCAGGTGACAGCAGATGCTGGCGTGGATGTGGAGAAAGAGGAACACTCCTCCATTGTTGGTGGGATTGCAGGCTTGTACAACCACTCTGGAAATCAGTCTGGCCGTTCCTCAGAAAATTGGACATAGTACTACCAGAGGATCCAGCAATACCTCTCCTGGGCATATATCCAGAAGATGCCCCAACTGGTAAGAAGGACACATGCTCCACTATGTTCATAGCAGCCTTATTTATAATAGCCAGAAGCTGGAAAGAACCCAGATGCCCCTCAACAGAGGAATGGATACAGAAAATGTGGTACATCTACACAATGGAGTACTATTCAGCTATTAAAAAGAATGAATTTATGAAATTCCTAGCCAAATGGATGGACCTGGAGGGCATCATCCTGAGTGAGGTAACACATTCACAAAGGAACTCACACAATATGTACTCACTGATAAGTGGATATTAGCCCCAAACCTAGGACACCCAAGATATAAGATACAATTTGCTAAACACATGAAACTCAAGAAGAATGAAGACTGAAGTGTGGACACTATGCCCCTCCTTAGAATTGGAACAAAACACCCATGGAAGGAGTTACAGAGACAAAGTTTGGAGCTGATATGAAAGGATGGACCATGTAGAGACTGCCATATCCAGGGATCCACCCCATAATCAGCATCCAAATGCTGACACCATTGCATACACTAGCAAGATTTTATTGAAAGGACCCAGATGTAGCTGTCTCTTGTGAGACTATGCTGGGGCCTAGCAAACATAGAAGTGGATGCTCACAGTCAGCTAATGGATGGATCACAGGGCTCCCAATGGAGGAGCTAGAGAAAGTACCCAAGGAGCTAAAGGGATCTGCAACCCTATAAGTGTAACAACATTATGAACTAACCAGTACCCCGGAGCTCTTGACTCTAGCTGCATATGTATCAAAAGATGGCCTAGTCGGCCATCACTGGAAAGAGAGGCCCATTGGACATGCAAACTTTATATGCCCCAGTACAGGGGAACGCCAGGGCCAAAAAGGGGGAGTGGGTGGGTAGGGGAGTGGGGGTGGGTGGGTATGGAGGACTTTTGGTATAGCATTGTAAATGTAAATGAGCTAAATACCTAATAAAAAATGGAAAAAAAATATACCTTTAAAATAAAAAAAAAAAAAAAAGAGAGAAGATTGCCTTATCTGTTATCAATGGGAGGGGAGGCCCTTAGTCCTGTGGAGACTTGATGCCCAAGCATAGTGGAATATTAGGGCAGTGAGGCAGGAGTGGTTGGATTGGTGGGACAGCAGCCTCGTAGGAGCAGGGAGAAGGGATTATGGAAGAGAAGGTTTGTGGAGGGGAAAGCAGGAATGGGGACAGCATTTGAAATATAAATAAATAAAACAACCAATTAAAAATAACATAAAGAGATATAAGAAATGAAAAGAGTGCTCATAAAACCATGATTTGAATTTCAATCTGGCTGTATCCTTCCAGATCCACTGTTTTTTCAAGCATTCCATCCCAGACCTTGGCTCATATCAAATTTGGTTCGAAGTACTCAGTCGTCTACAGATCTTGGCATCTGTGTTCAGTATTTGATTTTGTGGCTTCAATTGTACCATCTTCATATAAGGGGTACAGACTAAGAACAAAAATGAAGGACCATTCTCAGACTCTCCATTCATGGTCTGGTTTACTTCAGCTCTCAAAAGAGAAGTAATCTCCACCATGTGTTCCCACACAACACATCATTGTCTGTCCTTTCATTATTATTGTTTAATTTGTTGGTTCTTTGAAAGGGTGGTTTGTTTTCTGACAGATCTATTACATCTCATGTATTTGGTATTCATTTAGCAAGGTACTAAAATTATATTTTGGAATAAGGTTAATTATTGCATGATTTTACAAGTCTTCTCTGACTACTGTTCAAAGCTTTGTTTCTGACTCTCTAGATTCATTCACAACTATTCCAAAACATAATTTGATCTTTTTCAAGACAACAGGCATTATAAAAGTTTCAGAGAATATTTAGCTGAATAGAAATCAGAAACTACTCAGTGTGCTTTTAAATGTAAAGGAAAGAAAAGTTGAAACATGAAGTCATAAAGCTAGTAAGTGAGTATAGGGGTGGATTTTGCGGGAAGCAGAGAGAACACAATTTATATGAATGTGGGAACTAATAGAATAAGAATGGTTACAGGGCATAGAAAAAGAAAGTCTGGATAATGGAGGAATTGGAAGCTAATTAACACTAAAGATCTCCAAACATATCACACAGAAGCCTACTACTATAGATGCTTCAAAAACCATACACATATGTACATGTAGCTAAGTTTAAATGGACTTTCCATATAATGTGAGTTAATGTTTCTCCCTGATTCTGTAGTGTTGGAGACCATACTGTGAGAAAGTAAGCCTTTCGCAGCTTCCCATCCTAATAAGCCAAATGGCCTTGTGTTAAGGAGCCAGTCGACTCCTTCTCCCTATCTCTTGCTGGCACCAAAGACCCTAAAAGATTGAATTATAGTCCCCTCTTCCTTATCTCTTCCTGACTCCCAAGACTTCGAAGGACATGAGTTATGTGCTGAGCCCAGCCTGACACCCGGGACTGGTGAGGAGGAATCTACATTCCAGAGATAAGACTCAGAGTGCCTCCCGCCTGCAGTCTGAATTCGGCTTTCATGTCCCTAGATGCCCACTTCTTTGTTCTTTGTTAATTCCCCCTCAGCCCCTCCCTATTTCCCCTCGATGAGTGCTTATAACCTGGCGTTTCAGCCTAATAAACTGAGATCTTGACAGGAATCCTCCTTGGTCTCCGCTCTTTTTTCTCTCTCATTTCTCTTCCAGGTTTGCAGTCCCCCTTGCACCCACGAATAACTGGGTCCTGCTGGACAGGACACTGTAGGCTTTGTAATAATAATAGTAATAATAATAATAATAATAATAATAATAATAATAATAATAATAATAATAAATAGTGTCAGGTGTGGGCTATATCCTTTTAAAATTATTTGCTGTTGGGGTCACAGACACTCACACACATGTCATTGCCATGTTTACCCTTCAAAACTTGGTGGTGAAACCGTATTGTTGAAGAGTCCACAAGACATTGAAAAATCGAGCTGAAAGTCTCTTCTCCACTTAACATCTACCTAAGTACTGGAGTTCAAGCCTGGTAACATTAACTGAGCCAAAAATTAATAGCTGGCTAGGTCAAAAGACCTAGTACCATTTCTTTGATGAATGGACATAGTAATAGACTGTACCATAACCATCACAAGGTAACCTTCATTTTACAGTACATAGTGATTAAAACAGAGATCCACATTGATGAATGTGCAGAGGATAAGAGACTATGGAGCATTCAGTTCTACATGGGAAATCTATGTAACATTCCCTTTTCCTCAAGGCTCAGGGAGCATCACAGAAAAGAATACAGAGGGTAAGAGGAAGAGTGTGTGAATATCTGTGGCCAAACAGTATTGGCTAAATATGACTTGGCAGTTTCAGTCATAAACTCAGAGCAGCTGCAAGTGAATGCACAAGGTCTAAACAAGATCGACCTAGAAAAATTCCCACATGAAGAGGGAGGACCCATGATGCCACACCTCTACATGTGACACTATTGGCAGCTACTATTAGAGTGATCTTCAAAATTCCTCAGTACTTGAGCTCCTAAGAGGCTACCCACATTAGAAGAGATGGTACCAAAGCTATGCACATAGAATCAGTAATTTTAAAATACTGAAACATCAAGTTTAGAAGAAAAGGATGCGAGATGCCTGGAAGACTTGGAGTAGAGAAAATGAGGGATAATTTGACCAAAGCATATTGCACAAATATATGAAATAAACAATTTAAAAATCCAAGTGTTAAATTTTTTTTTTCTTAAAAAGAGGTTGGCACAAGAGATTTAGTATTTTAGGATGGAGAGAAGTAAAAACTGACCTGGAAGCACCCTAAAAGTGATGTCAGCACAGTATGGTGTGGAAGTATATGTGGATGCTTTCTCAGGACACAGTCCATTAAGGTACTTACTGTTTGTCATATATTGTTGGAACAAAGAAAAACACTAAGAGCTGTCCTACACATTATTTAGTAGATTATCCCCTTATCTCTGGCACAGAAAAGCAGTTGAGGCCTTGTCAAAACTTGCCTTGCCATCACAGTGCATTTCCTTATCAGGACTGATGCCTCCACTAATTGTCTGAACCTTGGGCTTGTATTTAAGTGATACTTTTCTGAAGGTTATGCTTCCTTTTTAAAATACTTTTGTTTCTGCAATGAAATTAATCTGCAGTTTCACAATAATGTAGTGTACAAAGATATATAATCTCTAGGGAATGTATTGCTTCTTAAAATCCCTTTGACTCTCATCTGGATGTAAGTTTCACCCTTATTGCTGTGTCAATCTTGTAACTACATGGTTTTAGTATTATGGATACTAAATGGTTCAGTTATAAAATATCATCTTTCCCATAGCTATGGAACGACCTGGACACTACTTGATAAAAGTGGAAGGTTAGAGACGTGAGGATGAAGCTACAACCTGACAGTTTAGTGATATGAAGATTACAGTCTACAAATACACATGTCTATAGCACACAGCCTTTTGTTGAAAACCTGGCTATCCCTTTAAATAACCTGAAAAAAATAGGGAGGATAATATGAGTCCAGTTCCTGAGAAACAGTCAGTAGAAAATAAGTATTTTCTGTATTATATATAGTCTTATCTTAATCTATCCACAGTCTTGCCTATATTTATAAAGATAAATGTTTCATGAACTAACTATATGTTTTAATTGAGTGCAGGGGTGTGTGGGGAGAAAGAGAAAGTACCTCAAAACTTGGGTGTAGGGTAGAAGATGAGACACTGCAGTCTGACCAGACACATGGATGGGTTTATTATTCACAAGGGTGGAAAGATGACAAAGTTTTGAGTGGCAGCAAAAGTGAAGTTAAAAGAGACATTTCAATAAAAAAGGAGACACTTTATAATTGGAGACAGCTATTGGTAGCAATTATATTTGAATGTCTCCAAATATCTTTTGAACATCACTTTCTTCAGATAGATTGAATTTTTTTAACCTTGTATGCCATGATAAAGATTTATTTAAATATACAAACTAACCCTTTATAAAAAAAAAAAAGAAAAAGAAGAAGATACTCAGTAAATATTTAGTGAAGGAGCAGATACTTGCAAAGCAGCCAACAAGATCTGCCAGGGCTGAGACTTTCCTTGCTAATAGCCAATCAGTTCAATCTCATTAAGCAATACCAGGTCTTAAGTACAAGCCCCAATGGTGCATAGAATTACTTTAGTGAAATTTAAAGGCACATGCCTTTTTATTTCACTCATCTTAATTCTATATTCTGGAGAACTACCAAGCCAGAAGAATAAGTGGCATAGATTTTATTTCCAGTCTTTTTCTTATAAAGTGAAGCTATCAGGGGAACAAGAAAATAAAATTTTAAAATCTAGGTAGATAGTAGCAAAGAAGTCCAAGAAGTACTTTTGATATCAAAAGGACATTTTCTGAATTTACTCACATTTTGTGATAGGTTGGAAATAAATATCTACTTAACAAGGTATTCTAGGTCATGCTCATAAGCATATACAAATAAAATGTAATAAAGAATATTTACTAAAGTAATTAATTAAATGACAAAATTGTTCAATCCTGTTGTGAATTAGTTTTTTTTTTTAAATTATATTATTTGGGCAATATGGTGATCAGGTAAGAGTTTGCCTGAAAGACTGATAATCTGAGTTCAATCCCTAATAACCATATGGTAGGAGGAGAGCACAAAATCATGAAAGTTGTCCTCTGATTTCCACCACATTCATGCTGTGGCATGCATACAGACGCCTACACACTACACACAGACACACAGACACACACACACAGACACACACACACCACTCATGCACACACAAATTAAAAGCATAGAAGAGCATGCAACATAAGCAAAAACATTAAAAAGCATTTTAAAGAACAATAATTAAATATACATAAAAGGAGAAATGCACCTCAGGGCAGCAGGAATTCACCTGGCACCAGATGCCCAGGTAAGCTGATGGTCAAAACTGACACTGCCTTTTTGTTCAATATTTCCACCTACTGGGTGGGGTTTAATACATGTCTACAAAGATTAAATCCACTAACACAAGGAGACTGACTCTCTGATGCCCAAGAAAAATTAGCTATTATAGCCGTGTGGGTATTGTTTCAAGATTAAATCATCTTCTAAGAATTAAAATCTATCACTTTAGCTTTCTGCCGTGTAAATATGCTCGTAACAGCTGTAATCCGACTGCCTTTATCTTCCGTGGATCATTTTCTCTTGCTTGTTGTTTTGTGTGTGTGTGTGGGGGGGGTTGCCCCCATGTTTTGAATCATTCTGCAGATGAGTCTTGGTGCTCATGTACTAGGTGTCCTACATATACATTTAATCACACAACTGCTGTCTTATTTTGCTTTTGATATTTTTTCTGTCTCTTGAGTATTAATGTTAAGTGTTTCTCTAACATCTATTTCTGAGTTTTGCTCAAATGTTAGGATAATAAATTAACACACTCTTACGGACAAAATAAATGAAAAAATCCTCTATGAATCTTTGATGGACACCTTCTTTTTGTCTCCTATTAACTGATATGAATTCCAATCCAGATCCAATCTCAATTCCATTCGATTAAAACTATACACACATTTGTAGATTTCAAAGTAATTGATAATTTATGCAACATATGTATCATTTGTAATCTTATAGGCTCTGGAAAGACACTATATCAACTCTCAATTTCATTGAAATTAGTGTAGATAGAATAATATTTTCCTTAAAGGCCTAAGTTCTAGAAGGGTATTTGAGGGAGAATAAACTTACATAGAAAGACTAGATAGTCATAAGATTCCCATGAGGAACTCACACTAAAACAACTAAATTATTATCCAGGGGCTGTGTTTGTTTTTGTTTTGTTTTTTACTTCTTTGACAACAACACATTTATTCAAATATACAAGCCTACAGTTTTGAAGAAGAGCACACACTACACATGATTAAGTGTCTGCGGAGTTCATCCAGCATACATAAATTAAGAACTTAGAATGCATACAAGGGAAATCTTCCAAGCACATGTCATGTAATTTGTTGGTTAATTTAGATTGGGTTGATTGTATTATTTTATAGAAGCAGAAACTGGGGCTGGATTTATTGGAGATCCTAATAATTAATTTTTATTTTTATTTAGAAAGCTTCCATTACAAAAATTAAAACCAGCTGGGCTGTGGTGGCACACATCTTTAATTCCAGTACTGGTAAGGCATAGGTAGTCAGATCTCTTAGTTCAAGGCCAGCCTGGTCTATATACTGAGTTCCTGGACAGGGCTATGAAAAGAAACCCAGTCTTGAAAAATCACACATTCATACACACACACACACACATATAATAATAATAATAATAATAATAATAATAATAATAATAATAAACAACAACAAAGGGTATCCACCTAGTTTTTGTTATGGACAGCAACAGAGAATCAGATGTACCACAGATGATCCTTCTTGAAGAATATCAAACACTGAGGTTCCTACTCAAGAAGCTTAGTGACTTGCTTACATAGATGTCCTCTGTAAAAAAAAAAAAAAAAGTGTGCACCATGAGGCTGGATCAATTGCAGAACTCTTTTAGATGCCTGGCTTTGTGTTGCTTAAAAATTCATGGAATTGCTTAGTGAGAATTGATCTCCTTCTACTCTGTATTAGTACATTCACTGTATTTGTGTTGTACAAAACTGTAGCATTCAAATCAAAATGTGAACTACAGAATATGGAAAAAAACTTCCTTAGATCTTTCAAAGCTCTCAAAGATTAATTTGGTACTTTTAGTAGGACCTCAGTAGGAAGGACTGAACTGTGCATCTATGCATATGTTTATGTGTGTGCCTGTGTGTTCATGCATAAATAGGTTTTTGTGCGTGAGTGTAAAGCATGTATGTGGTCACTTATATGTGCTTACATTTATATATATATATATATATATATATATATATATATATATATATACATATACATATATACATATATATACATATACGTGTGTATATATGTGTGTATTATATATATATATATATATATATATATGAGTTAATATTTAATGTTCAGTATAAAAAAACACCTGAAATAATCTTTTCTCAGAATCACTTCATCTTATTTGTAACTCTGTTGCAATACCTTTGTTGGGGGGAATTCAAGTTGTCTCAAAAGAGAAAGTATCATTTTTTTTTTCTGAGCCTCTCTAATGTTCTCAGGCCTGAACTGAATGGTTAATGATCTCCATGTGACTTCTTCCTTTCATAGTTATGGCATGCACCACTTAATCCTCAGTGTGAAGTGAAAGCCAGACTTGGCCTATGACTTAAGACTGTACAGCCAACAAGAGTTGATGTTGGCATCCAACTAATCATCTCTGATTCAGAGGTACAGCCACACCTAAGAACAGGTCTGTACAAGGTACTGCATTTTTTCATATATCTCTTAGCTGTTAGCTTTCTGTTATATGACACTATCAACTTTCTATTTGTGGGTCATGTGTAATGAATTACTATTATTGAAAGTATATATATTGGTTTTTCAAGACAAGGTTTCTCTGTGTAGTCCTGGCTATCCTGGAACTCACTCTGTAGACCAGATTGGCCTCGAATTCAGAAATCTGCCTGCCTCTGCCTCCCAAGTGCTGGGATTAACGGCGTGCACCACCACTGCCCGGCTTAAAGCATATATTCTTGAGATAAAGAATTACTTTTATATAGCCTGTATTTTTATTCACCTTAGGAAGGAGACAAAACCTTTGCCTGGATAAATTTGTTATACACTAATTAAGGCCCTGCTCACAGTCATATACAAATAGGGCTTAGGGCTGCTTCACCATCATTTTCACCCTTAAACATCCCCTTTTCAAAGGAACAGTATCTGCAGATCACTAGCTTCATAGCAAATGGTGCCGGAATCCTTGATTCTCAGTTGCTAAGATGCATAAACAAGACTTTTAGTGAAAGCAGCCTTTTACTTTCTACCTGACTTCACTTTAGACTAGGGGTTTGACCTACTGCGAGATATCATAATGCCATGTAATAAGACTGTTTAATTCAAAAAAGTGAACCCAGAAGAGAGAAATCTCATTTGACAAATGGAATATGGGGAGGGTGTTTGAAGAAACTTCAAAGTGGTGCCCTTAGGTGGAGAATAAGGAAGAGGGAATGGGACCAGTTCTTCATGAATGTTGTTTTACTAAGTCTTTTTTTTTTTTTTTTTAATGAACAGTCTGCCCAACTTTGTATATTCCTGGCCCTGTGTATTATAGAATCAGATATTCCCATCAGAAAGAATTAGCATTTTATGAACAACAATTTCAAGTTCAAATGTCTCTCCTGTGACGAGATTTTAAAGATTGCATTCAGGAGTTGAAGGACTCCAGGAGAATTAAAAAACAAAAAACAAACAAACAAAAAAACCCAAACAAACAAAAAAAAAGATACTGATATTGGGGAAAGCTGATTCTCATTTCATACCTCCTCCTCCTTCCTGTCTGCAAGAGGATGCCCACACCTCCCACTCCTACCTCACCAGACCACCCCCTTGAAGCCCCAGTCAGTTAAACTTTTATTTATTTTCACCACTCAGATAAAGTGTTAACTCTTTTTATAGTAAGGGCAAAACTCCTAGCTTAGAGTAAGAGGGTGATAAGATGGAAATGAATGTCAGGTTTGAAGTAATTTTACTACGTAATATTTAGTCTTCTCAAAGAAGGCTCTCTCTTTCTGGTCTCATTAATAGGCAATTCCCCTATTCATGTTATTTAGATAGGTGTCCAATTCATGTTGAAAGAAATTAAGGATATATTCAGAAGCAAACCAAGTGATACAGTCAGTTACAAACTTCCACAACATTCCATGTTGTGAGGGCAAACACAGCTCTGGTTTCTTTTGCTGTGCACTAGACAAAAGACTATATCTCAAATTTGGTTATGCTTTAACTACAGAAGAATAGATACAATGTGAATCTTTTCTCTTTAGACTTTTGCTAATATTTGCTACTATAGCATCAGTGAGAATCTATAGGATTGAATGTGTCCAGTGGAAATCAAAATGCATTCTCAAATATTAGTATAATTGAGTGATTAATTAATAGATTAACTAATAATATTCTTATTTTGGTAATTTTATTTTGTTTCAACTCTTTCACATGTGAGGCAAAACATCCATTTTTATGTAGCTACTTATATAATCTTTCAATTATATATCTTTCTATCTAGCATCTATATATCATCTATCTATAATTCTATAATCTGTCACTGATTTGTCATGTATCTCTCTGTCATTATCTTTTCTATCTATCTATCTATCTATCTATCTATCTATCTATCTATCTATCTATCTATCTATGGATCTATCTGCCTATCTTATATGTCACCTTATCTGTTTGTACTTATTTGTATATATCTATCTTCTATATGTTCTCTATTTATCACATATCTACTTTATCTATTATATATCTATCTATAATCTATGATCATCTGTCTATTCATCTTACATCCATTCCTATCATACTGTAATCTATTATCTATCCTATTTCTATCCATTTATCTATAATCTATCTATGAATATATCTGTCTGTCTATCTATCTATCTATCTATCTATCTATCTATCTATCTATCTGTCTGTCTGTCTATCATTATTGATTACTATCATCCTACCATCTATCAAAGTTGAGTGATTCTCCATTTTTAGTTTCAAAATAAATCTCTCAGTTTCAATAATAAAGTTGAAATTATTTGGCTTGTGAAACAGAAAGAGAAAGTAATGGATCAGAGTTCCCAATAATTTTTTTTCACTATCTATTTTAGGATTAAGTCATGACAACATAGGTGGAAAAGCAGAGAATGAAGGCATCTTTTCAATACTTATCATCTCACTGAGGATAGTGATTCACAGACTATAGTCTGAGCTGCATCACTACTTGTTCATGCTGTGAGTGTCAGTGATTCAGTTGTCTACACAACTCCACATCTCCTGCTTTGCATTTCTGGTAACTTTAAGAAACATAGTGCTAAAGATGTCATCACAGAAGCCATAGAGAGAGTGTGATTTATTGTTAACTGCAGCAATGACTGGCAAGGACAAGAAAATATCAGCTGATATGGCTTACCCGTGGTCTTTATACTTCTCAGATGTTCTTTGTGAAACTGTGCAGATATTTAATAGATTTTCACTCTTCTCTATTTTAATTGATTAATTTATTTATTCATCCTATATCATGAACACATCTCCCCAGACCTGGTTTCCCCCCTCGCATAGTGCCTCCATTGATAAATATACCCTCCTCTTCTCTGAGAAGAGGGTACTTCCCTCCCCCATTATATCACCCCACTCTGTTATATCAATCACTGAAGGACTAGGTACATCATCAGAGGTTAGACAAAGAAGCTCAAGTAGGGGTATGGGACCTACAGGCAGGCAACAGATTCAAGAAAAGCCCCTGCTCCAGGTGTTGATGGACTAGCATGAAGACCAAGCTGCACATCTATTACATATATGCAGGGTAGGGTAAGGAGAGGGGCAAGCCCATACTTGCTCTTTGGTTAGTGGTTCTGTCTCTAGAAATCTCCATGAGTACAAGTTAGTTTACTGTGTTTGCCTTGTTGTGGTGTCTCTGTCCCCTTTGGCCCCTCAATCCTTCTCCAAATTCTGCCACAAAACTCCTCAATCTCCATCTAATGTTTGGATTCGGGTCCCTGAATCTATTTGCATTGGCTGTTGGGTGGAACTCACAGAGGATGGCCATCCTAGGCTCAAGTCTGCAGGCATAACAGAGTATCTTTAGTAGTGAGAACGGCTGGTTCTTTACCATGGGGTGGACCTCAAGTTGGGCCAGTCATTGGTTGGCCATTCCATTAGTCTGCTCCATCTTTGTTCCTGGATATCTTTTATTCAGAACACATTTGGGGATGAAGGTTTTGTGGCTGGGTTTGTGTCATTATCCCACCACTGTGAGTCCTGAATTGCTAGAGGAGGTGACCACTTCAGGCTCCATATCTCCCACTGCTAGAAATCTCAACTAAATTCATCCCCATAAATTCTCTGGGGCCTCCCCATATCCAAGGTCTCAGACACATCCTAGAGATACTCCCCCTGCTCTCCGCATATTGCATTAACTCTCTGCACCTCTTGCTATAACTCTTGCTACACTTGACTCCCTCACCCAGTTCCTAAGCTATCTCCCACCTCCAATGACTGTTTAATTTCCACTTTTGAGTAGGATTCAAGCATCCTTTCTTGAGCCCTCCTTGAGATCTCCCTGTGTCTGAGGATGCATAACCATCCTGAGCTTAATGACTATATCAACTTATAAATAAGTACATGCTATTTTGGGTCTGGTTTCCCTCACTCAGGATGATGTTCTCTAGTTCCATCAATTTGCCTGTAAGTTCATGGTGCTCATATTTTTTAATAGTTGAACAGTATTTCATTGTGCAAATGAGACGCATTTTGTTTATTTATTCTTCAGTTGAGAGACATCTGGGCTGTTTCCCATTGTGCCTATTACATATAAAGCTGCTATAACCTTGTGGTATGGTAGACCACTTTTGGCTATATGACAAGGAGTAATATATCTGGGTCTTGAGGGAGAATTATTCACAATTTTCTGAAAACAACAACAACATCAACAACAACAACAACAATAACAACAAACCACCAAATTGATTTCCAGAGTGACTGTACATGTTTGCATTCTGACCAGCAATAGAGGAGAACTTCTCTTGCTCCACATACTCACTAGCATGTTCTCTTACTTGAGTTTTTGATCTTAGCCATTCTGATAGGTAGAACATGAAATCTCAGGGTCATTTTGGTTTCCATTTCCCTGGTGAGTAACAATGTTGTGTATTACTTTATGTTTTTTTTGTCCATTAGAGATTCATCTTTTGAGAATTCTGTTTAGTTCTGTACCCATTTTTTTGTTTATTTGTTTGTTTTTGTTTTTTTCTAGACAGAGTTTCTCTGTATAGCCCTGGCTGTCCTGGAACTTACTCTGTAGACCAGGCTGGCTTCGAACTCAGAAATCTGCCTGCCTCTGCCTCCCAAGTGCTGGGATTAAAGGCGTGTGCCACCATGCCTGGCTTGTACCCAGTTTTTAATTGTGTTATTTGGGTTATTAGTGTTGAACTTCTTGAGTTCTTTATGCATTTTTTATAATAGCCCTCTGTTAGATGTAGTGTTAGTAAAGATCTTTTCACATTCTGTAGCCTGTATTTTGTTCTATGGATGGTATGCTTTGCTTTTCAGTTTCATGAGGTCCTATTTATTAATTATTGATTTTAGTGCATGAGCTATGAGTGTTCTGTTCAGAAAGTTGTCTCCTGTACCAATGCATTCATGACTATTCCCTATTTTCTATTCTATTGGACTTAGTGTATCTAGTTTTATATTGAGCTTTTTGGTCCCCTTGACATGAGTTCTGGGTAGAGTGATAAATGGGTCTATTTGCATGTTTCTACATGCAGACATCCAGTTAGAACAAAACCATTTGTTAAAAATTTTTCTCTCTTTTTAATTTTATGGTTTTGGCTTCTTCAAAAAAATCAAAAGTCCATTGGTGTGTAGGTTTATTTCTGGGTCTCCAATTTATTCCATTGATCAGCCTGTTGTATTCTGTACCAATGCTATACAGTGTTTATTACAATTACTGTGTAGTAGAGCTTTAAGTCATAGATATTTATATCTCAAGAAATTATTTTAGTTTACAAGATTGTTTAAGCTATAGTGGTTCTTTTTATCTGTAAAGTTAAAAATTGCTCTCTCAATTTCTGTAAAAAATTATATTCAAAATTTTAAAATTTTATTTAATCTTTTTTGTTACATTTCAGATTGTATCCTCCTCTTGGTCCTCCCTTTAACTGTTCCCCATGCTATACCTTCTTTCCAACCCCTGTCTCTATGAGGATGTCCCAAGTGCCCCATCAACCCCACCAGACCTCTCCACTCCTTGGGGCTTCCATTCTCTTGAGGGTTAGGTGCATTGCACCCAGTCTGTTTATTGCTTTCCATGGGATGAATATTCTTATTATGTTAATCCTATGGATCCATGAGCAGGGTAAATCCTTTGATCTTTAGTTATCTTATTCAATTTCTTTCTTCAGAGACCTGAAGATCTTGTTATATTGGTCTTTCAATTGTTTGGTTAGAGATAAACCAAGATGTTTTATATTATTTGTGGCTATTGTGAATTGTGTTATCTCCCTAACTTTTTTTTTTCTCAACTGTTTGTATAAAGGAGGGTTACTGACTATTTTTTAGTTAAATTTGTATCCAGTCACTTTGCTGAAGGTATTTGTCAGCTGTAGGAATTCTCTGGTAAGATTTTACAGTCACTTATCAATACTATTATACCATCTTCAAAGTAGAGATACTTTGATTTTTCCTTTTCAATCCACTTGATCTCCTTTAATTGTCTTTTGCTCTAGCTGACAATTCAAGTAATATATTGAAGAGATATGGAGAGAGTAGACAGCCTTGCCTTGTGTCTAATGTTAGTTGAATTGCTTTAAGCTTTTCTCCATTTAATTTGGTGTTAGCCACTGGCCTGCTGTATATTGCCTTTAATTTTATTTATTTATTTATTTATTTTTAGATATGTGACTTTTACCCTTATCTCTCCAATACTTTTAACATGATTGGATGGGATTTTGTTAAAGGCTTTTTCATCATCTAGTGAGATAATCATGTGGATTTTTTTTTTCCTTTCAGATTGTTTATAAAGTCTATTACATTGATAGATTTTTGTATATTGAATCATTTCGGCATCCGTGGGATGTAGACTACTTGATCATACTAGATGGTATCTTTGATGTGTTCTTGGAATCAGTTTGCTAGCATTTTTGTATCAATATTTATGAGAGAAATTGATAATGTTCATTCTTTGTTGATTCTTTTGGTGGATTAAGATTCAGATTGACTGTTGCCTCCTAGAATGAATTTGGCAATGGCCCTTCTGTTTCTGTCTTGTGAAATAGTTTGAGGAGTATTGGCACTAGCTCTTATTTGAAAGTCTGCTAGAATTCTCTGCTAACACCATCTGGACAGAGGCATTTATTTATTTATTTATTTATTTATTTATTTAGTGAGACTTAATGACTGCTTTTATCTCTTTAGAAGGTATAAGATTACTTTAATAGCTTGCCTAATCTTGATTTAACTTTGTTAAGTGGTACCTGTATGGAAAATCATCCACTTCATGTAGATATTCTAATTTTCTAGGATCCAGGCTTTTGAATTAAGACCTAATGATTCTTTCTATTTCCTCCATGTCAGTTATTATATCTCACTATTCATTTTTAATTTGGTTGATTTGAATACTACCTTTAGATTTTAGTTATTTTGACTAAGGGTTTGTCTATCTTGTTGATTTCCCCAAAATACCAGCTCCAGGTTTTGTCAATTCTTTGTATTGTTCTCTTTGCTTCTAATTTATTGGTTTCATCCCTGAATTCGATTATTGTCTGGCATTTATTCCCTTGGGTTTGTTTGTTTATTTTTCCCTATACTTTTCAGATGTACTTTTTAATTGCTACTATGGTAACTCCAATTTCTTTATGAATTCTTTTATTGTTATGAACTTTCCTTTTAGCCATGCTTTCATTGTTTCCCATGAGTCTGGGTACACTGTGCCTTCATTTCACTGAATTCTATAAAGTTCTTCATTTCTTTCTTTACTTCTTCCCTGCACCAGTGATCACTGAGTAGAGAGTTTGTCAGTTTCTATGAGTTTGTAGGCTTTCTTTTGTTTCTGCTGTTGTTGAAGTCTGTTTTAATCCATGTTGATTTGATAGGATACAAAAAGTTATTTCAATTTCCTTGTATCTGAAGAGGTATTTTGTGACCTACTATCTGATAAATTTTGGAGAAGGTTCCATAAAGTACTGAGAAGAAGGTATATTCTTTTGTGTTTGGATGACATGTTATGTAGATATCTGTTAGTTCCATTGGATTCATAAGTTGTTAGTTCCATCATTTCTCTGTTTAGTTTCTGTCTGGATGACTTGTATGTTGGTGAGAGTGAGGTATTGACATTACTCACTATTATTGTATGAGATTCAATGTGTGTTTTAAGTTTAGTGATGTTTCTTTTACATATATGGATGCCTTTGCATTTTGAGCATGGATGATCAGAATTAAAATATCATCTTGGTGCATTTTTCCTTTGATTAATATGTCCTTCTGCATTTCTTTTGATTGCTTTTGGTTTAAATCTACCATAGCAGACATTAGAATGGCTTCTTGATATTGTTTCTGTCCATTTGCTAAAAATGAGCTTTTTCCAGCCTTTTATTCAGAGAGTATATTTTTCTTTTTTTACTAAGGTATATTTCTTTTTTCTTTTTTCTTTTTTTTTTTCCGAGACAGGGTTTCTCTGTATAGCCCTGGCTATCCTGGAACTCACTCTGTAGACCAGGCTGGCCTTGAACTCAGAAATCTGCCTGCCTCTGCCTCCCAAGTGCTGGAATTAAAGGTCTGTACCACCATGCCCAGATAAGGTATGTTTCTTGTATGAAGGAGAATGATGGACCCTATGACTTTTTAATGGGTAACTGAGTCCATTGATGTTAAAGGATATTAATGACCAGTAATTGATAATCCTGTTATTTTGATGCTTGTAGTAGTACTGTGTGTGTGTGTGTTTTCCTTCTTTTTGTTTTGCTCGTGCACAATCATTTATTTCCTGTGTTTTCTTGGGTATAACTGCTTTTGCTTGGAGTTTTCCTTCTGGTATCCCCTGTGTGGCTGGATTAGTGAAATAATATTTTTTAAATTTGTTTTTCACATAGAATATATTGTTTTCTATGTCTATTGATGATTGAAAATGTTTCTGGCTATAGTAGTCTTGCTGGCACCTCGTGATTCAGGTAAGTTAGAATATTTAGGGCTTTCTGTAGTAGGATAACTTGTCAGGTGGTACCATATTGCCTTGGCTTTTGTTGATTGTGTTCTGAAGCTGCCTTTTAACCATCTGCTTGTCCCTAGTATTGGCAGGCCTGACAGGCCCTAATAAGAGCAGGCCTCAGGGGCTGCAGAAACTAGTAATTCCTGATGTCAATAGTCCTCTGGGATTACATGTAGAGGTGGTTGTCCCTGATCATTGTAGGTCTCTGCAGTTGTGGGTAGAGATGTAGACTAGAAGATAAAGCACAGAAGGGGCAGGACAGACCTCAAAGCTTTTGGGTCTGCTGGGGCACCCAGGGGCAAGGAGTTAGGTGCTTGGGGATCTCACCTGCTGCCTTAAGTGGTAGCAGGCCTTCCTGGAGTGCAGAGGAGACAGGGAGGAACTCAGAACTCACTGCTGCTTTTTTTTTTTTTTTTTTTTTTTGGCAAAGAAGCACTTGCAAGCAGGGAATTCAGGTAGAACGTCTCAACTCGTAAGTGTGAAATAGAATATGAAAGGACCCAGTTATAGCTCTCTCTTGTGAGACTATGCCGGGGCCTAGCAAACACAGAAGTGGATGATCACAGTCAGCTATTGGATGGGTCACACGGCCCCTAATGGAGGAGCTAGAGAAATTACCCAAGGAGCTATAGGGAACTGCAACCCTATAGGTGGAACAACAATATGAACTAACCAGTACCCGGGAGCTCTTGTCTTTAGCTGCATATATATCAAAAGATGGCCTAGTCGGCCATCACTGCAAAGAGAGGCCCATTGGACTTGGAAACTTTATATGCCCCAGTACAGAGGAACGCCAGGGCCAAAAAGGGGGAGTGGGTGGGTAGGGGATTGGGGGGTGGGTATGGGGAACCTTTGGGATAGCATTGAAAACGTAAATGAGGAAAATACCTAATAAAAAAATAAAAATTAAAAAAAAAAGAATATGGAGTCCAGAGGGGTCATTGAAGACATCCTGGCTGCTGTGCTTGCAAGGAGACTCAGCAGGCAGCTTCACTGTGAATTACTGTCTATATGCAGGTGAGGGCAGGCACAAGATAAAGTGAGAGCCTGTGATTGGACAGTGGAAAAAGAGGCTGAAACACATGCTTGTAATTCAGGCTAACTTATTACAAGATTCCACACTCTGAACATCAAGCATGGTTGAGAAGCCACTGTTCCCATTCACAGCTCTCCTGTAAGCTCTGCCTGGCAAGTGTGCCAAGCTGGAAGAAGAAAGTATTCCCAATGGATCTTTTAAATAGCTTCTAGCTGTTTAAATAATACACAGTGTTCTCAGCGACCAAGACACTCTAAACAACAAATGATGTAAAAGCCAAATAACTCAAACCCATTTTCAGGTGTTAGGGATATATAGACAGGTGAAACATCTTGGGAAAACAGAAAGGCCAATTAAAAAAGAAATAGTCTTTTATTATTTTTAAGTTATCCAAGTACAAATGTTAGTGCATGCCGGAAGCATGGGGTGATGGTGATTCCCCTCCAATTTCATTTTCAAAGTCTATCAGTTTAGAGTAAAATAGAGCCTTGCCTTTATGTACAGGAAGCACAATATGTGCTGGCTCAGCTGGCACCTTATCTATGGAGACAGCTGTGCCCTCTGAGCTTTGGGACAGGTGATGTTGGGGAGTCACCCCTGGAACTTGCTAACAATACAGGTAAAGGGTGAAGATCTAGCACAGAACAGCAAAGCCAGCTCAAGATGGATGCAACTGTTGGGAAGAACTATGGAGGGAGCTCTTCTTCCAATTCCTTCCTTTATGACAGGATTCCTACTCATTCCTAGGTATGCTCATTCCAAACCTTACCTGCTAATATCTATGAACATAAGTTCGGGACTTTCTCATGAAAGGTATTAAGTTCCTTTCCAGAACATGTCAGAGACCTGTTCTCCAAGATACCTTTCAAAACCTTCAATGGACTCAGCTTTCTCTGAGTGCTATTATTACACATTTTGTTTGGAGAGGTTCACTCTCTGGTTCTTCATGACACAGGAAATTGGGGGAGGGGTTGGTCCCTGTTCAGATGATAGATGAGAGAACAGGCCTGATGGTGGGGGAGGGAGTGAGAGGTGACAGAGTCATATTATGAATCCCAGAAAATCAGACCCTGGAGACTAGCATCAGGTTACAGATATGAGATTACTGGGCATTGGATAATGTTTAAACCAATCTGAAGCTCCTAAATCCTCAGCTAATCATATCTTGCCACACCATATAATACCTCAATGAAATTCCTGAAATAAAATAACTCAGAAGAAGGGGGTAGAGTATCACCACCTGTTAGGATTTCCATGAAGATGAGGGAAGCAGACCCCACCATGTCCTCAGTTTCTTTTTATTATCTCACTGGTTTTCTGGGAGCCATCATAGTGCTAATGTTGTCTAGGACACATTAGGGCTCTTTCAGGAGTAGCAGGATCTCTGGCAACTTGCTCTCTATGCCACATTTTCCTTCACAAGATTGATTTCCACCACCCTCCACACCAAAAGGTGTCTGAAAGTGCTCTGATAAATCCAAGTATCTGAAATGCAGACATCCATAAACGATGCACATTTCCTTGAGTCATAGTTAGTTTACTTTATAGAAAGCACCATTTTCAGTAAGCTGAAAAATGTCTTTACTAACTTAGCTCTCTGAGAGTCAGAATGTTCATGGGACATTGATTCCTATCGAATCTTCAAAACCATTTCAAAATGCCAGCAGCTCTGGAGCTCCAAAACACTGAAGTATGCACCAGTCAAGACACTGTGATGCTTAAAATATTGTTCTTTTCAAAAGCCTGGATAATGTGAGGCACTTGACAAAATTTGCATGAAGGAAGACTGGGACAGGATATTGGAGTAGGAAAGGAGAAGACAGAATTGTTCTAAAATTTTGACCATCCATTAAAAATGATATTCATCCAAAAGCTATAGAATTTTAACTCTTGAAAAGGGCTGAGGCATAGAACCTTCACTGGACCTAAGGCCTTTCCTCCCATTGATGACTGACTAGGCCATCCTCTGCTACATATGCAGCTAGAGCCACAAATTCCACCATTTGTTTTCTTTGATTGGTTGTTTAGTCTCAGGGAGCTCTGCGGGTACTGGTTATTCATAATGATGTTATGCCCCAGTATAGGGGAATGCCAGGACTTGGAATAGGAGTCGGTGGGTTGGGGAGCAAGGGGGAAGGGGGAGGGGATAGAGGAATTTTAGAGGGGAAACTAGGAAAGGGGATAACATTTGAAATATAAATAAAGAAAATATCTAATAAAAATATTAAAAATAAACAAATAAACAAAAAATGGCTGAAAGTAAACATCCAATTTAATCTCTTCAGGATTCATTCCAAGAGATTTCAGTCTAGAGGCTACATCCTAGTGCTTACTCATCTTCTCTGCTTTTGTCTTAGTGATGTTCACAATTGCGAACACTTTGCGACAGTAAGCAGCAGCTTGATAGCTATTGACACATATTGACTGGATTTGATGTTTGAAAACTATGTGCATCTTCATTGACCCATAAAACACAAATAGTATCAGTAAATGTCTCTGAAGATCATAGTGATATCTTTAAAGTACAGTGAGATTTGTAACATTGTAAATGGTCAATGTAAATCTCCCCATTAGTCATATTTAGCGGTGGGATTGAACCTAGAGTAGCACCCACACTACTGAAAGATGCCTGCAGCCATTTATATGAGGGGCATAAATTACTTGAACAAATATGTGTTTAGAAAAAAAGGGGACCTCAGAAAAGTTGGGAGTAGAAGCCAACTATTAGCATTTTTCTCTTATGTTGAAGGTAAAGTATGATAAAGGATTTTTTTCTGTAACATTTACAGACCTCTTTAAAAGCGATCAAGTCACTGGAAGTTTAGTGAAACAGATCAGAATAGCAACCTCTGTTTAATTCATGAAGCTACATCTCAGAAGCGATCCCTTGTTGGCTGCTTAGGCTGTTATGGAAAAGGTTGAAGTTATTCAGACAGTCAGACACAAGGTTCTTTCCCTTTGAGATACATAACTGTTTCTACTTAAGGCTATGTGGATATATATTAGGTGGGTGGAAGAAAAGGTCTGTCTTTCTACTGAGGATGCAGATCCTGTGATCTGAATGCTAGAATTTGTAGATGAACCTTTATCTCAACATTAACTCTGTAATCTCTTTCCCAGAAAAATTTTCCTGTTCTGTCTTTGAAAGAGTATTTTAATGAAAATTGTCCCAATTTGAATAGCTAACAATGTTTCCTATTTTGAAATGATTGTGCTGAATACTAAAATGCACTTGCACATGCCCCCTAACCTATGAAAAGCATGAAAAAAAAAAACAGAAGGCAATATGATGGTGACTCAGATCCAGGAGGAGTTCCATGGTCCGTCCAGCTTAGATCTGCAAAGCAACTTTTTCCCTTGCCTTGCTTCTTTATTATTCTGGAGTCATAAGGTGTGTGTAATATCTTTCTCTTTTTGTAGGATAGTTTTGAAAACCAAGACTATATATCCTACCCATTTAAATATTTCAAGTGTCATCATTAATATATCTACACTTTATGTTTTTACTTCAGAAAATTATCACTTGTATTTTTTTCTCCTTATGTATGATTATTTTTGCTTGCTCTGACATTGATGGCTAGAAATCTCTCTCTCTCTCTCTCTCTCTCTCTCTCTCTCTCTCTCTCTCTCTCTCTCTCTCTCTCTCTCTCTGTGTGTCTGTGTATGTGTGTGTGTGTCTGTGTGTGTCTGTGTGTGTCTGTGTGTGTATGTATGGATGTGGCTCTGTTCATGTGTATGTTGGTGTATCTCATTGGCATAAGAAAAGTTTAATGAATCCCTTCAAGTACAACATAATGAAACAATTTCATTAACAACATTGTGGTTAACATCCACATACTCATCATAAGGATATTCTCAATGCTGATGAATGTTCTGATTCAGGACTTTTTTTTTTTTTTTTTTGCTCATGTGTTTGTTTGTTTTTTGTTGTTGCTGTTGTTGTTGTTGTTGTTAAACATGAAACCTCTTTGTGTGTGGAAACCACACCCAAACATTGAACCTCACATGAAGAGACTATGCTGTCACCATAGACTGTTATTTTAGTACTATTATTTAGTTACTAAAATTTAACATCTAAAAATAACATAGTTTTACTATTATGGAGAAATAGTATGTTTACAAGTTACTGTCTATCAATAGAAATATCAGATTTCCATGGTAGAAGTTTTATCGTATACTTTTCCACCACAGCTGGGAACTAGTGCTCTATTGTCTGAGCTTCTGGACCCCAAAATTCAGTTGGTAAGATTTCAGCTACTTTTATTTCTGGAGTTGATTCTACAGGTTAGCATATATAAGACATGAGAGATTGCAGTTACTCCAGTAAGAGGATACACTGGAGCTATAGTAAGGGACACAGTTAATGGCATTGCTGTTCTTCAGGCACCCAGTGACATCTTCTTCTAGGAGGATCATATTAGATTTGGACCCTTTCACTGAATACTTCTAGGAACAGATCTATTTGTAGCTCAGGAAACATGAAATTACCAGAATCATGTTAACTGTATGTACTTACGATCTTAGAACAGATGAGGGAGAAAGGGGAGAGAGGGGAAAGTGCAGTAGGCTGTCCCTAATCTGTCACTAAGCAATATAGTCAATAACATAGAGAAAAAAGAATGTAAAGAAAGGATTTTCACCCAAAGATTTTCACACACTAAGATTTATTATTTTAACTTGTATAAAAGCACTAAATAATTGTACTTTACTATATTTCATTTACAAAAGAAATCTCTATGATTGTAAAGCTATGGATGACACACAGTTTCATATCCAGAGAGTTCAGAGCATCCAAATGATTCTTGTTCTTCATAGAGATGTGTTATGTAACTTTGCAACCAGGGTGACTTCACTATCTTTCCCATGATATTCACTTTTTCAGAATGAATCATTACTACCCAGCTGAATCTTAAAATTCAGCTTAACAATTATCTGTGGTTGCACTGTTCCATGCTGGGTTATCTCCCCTGCACTGAGTTTCTACACATTCTGGTGTCTTGTGTTATTAAAGAGGTCACACCATTACCATACTTCACTCAACCATTTCATTCATTGGCTTCCTCATTTCCTAGAAATAGAAACTCTGTTGTGCTTTGAATGAAAATGTCCTTCATTGGCACAGGTATTTGAATGACCCAGTCAATCATGTGCTTTGGGAAGCTTTAGGTAATTCAGATTTTTTTTTGAACAAAGTTATGTTGCTGAGGTTAGACTTTAAGAGATGAAAATTTTATGACACACCCAGGTTTCTCATTCTCTACATGGGAAGATGTGCATTCTCGGTTTCTGTTTTCCATTCTCTCTGCTGCTCGCTGCCATGCCTCTCCAGCATATTGAACTGTTATTTCCTGAATCCATAAATCAAGATTAAGGGTCAGGAAGCAGGAGTGGGTGGGTTGGGGAGCAGAGTAGGGGGAGGGTATAGGGTGCTTTGGGGATAGCATTTGAAATGTAAATGAGAAAAATATCTAATAAAAATTTTAAAAGAAAGAAGCAGGGAATATAAACTACCTAAAAAATAACTATTACATGTCTTATCTAATTTTATAGATACTTAGTATGCATTCAACACAGAAAACACACACACACACATATGCATGCTGTCTATAGATGCATGCAATTTTCAAGCACTTTTACTTTATGAAATATTTTATGAAATCTATTTAAACAAGTAAATAACAGGAATAATAAATGGCTCTTAAATAGCTGGTTTTCTGTATATGCACATTTTCAGAAACATATTTTAATAGCATACCCAGAAGATTTTTTTTTTCTTAAGAAACCATCACCCTCATGCAAAGCCATATGGATAGGCCATGGAGACCCTTTTGATCCACAGCCAAGTTTTGCAGTGCAGGGAAGGGCTTGTGAATGAGGATGCATGTGCTGGGGGCTTAGCACAACCAACCTTACCACCACTTAGGGTGGCTGTTGATGACATTCCTCTGCTGTTTACTCCACAGAGGGACCAGTTGTGGAAAGGACTGGCTCAGAAGAACACAGAGGTTGGGAGGGAGTTCAGAGAGATGAAATTATGATTAAAGGCTAAGAAAGCCAGACCTGTGAGAAAAGATAAAAGGAACAGGGATTATGCTTCTCAAAGAATAATTCACTGAGGAGCAGTTTAATACTATTTTTTCAAATTAGAATATAATGCAGGGATTCTTCATGTCATGAAACTCAGCCAGAGAATATGCCTTTTGTGCTTAAATTGGGCAAAGAATTTGCCATGATTAACTTTCTAATGATGGCCATTGGTCAATATTTTATATTCTGGGTTGGGTCAGAGACCATATTGTTGTAGCTTTTTGCCTGAGACACTGTTCTCAATTCCAAAGAGCATGCATTAGCTTTCTGTAGTTAATTGCCATTCATGAATTCAATAATTATATGTTCTTTGCCTAGGTTTTTTTGTACATGGGTTCTGTGGATCAGAACTCAGTTCCTCATGCATGTACTGTGAATACTTCACCCACAGAGGCATCTCCCCAGCCCAGGTTCATTACTGAAGGATAAAATGATTTTCTGAAAATTAACTTCTGAAATTTCATGGAAGGACCAATTAATGTGATCATTGTGAATACATGAAGGGCTGTGTTACTGGATGCCTCTGTGCCCTGGGTGTATGAGGCTGCATATTTGTAATGAAAGACAGCAGGCAAAATATTTGAATATTTGTGAAAATGTTTCAGAGTATAAATAGCTTAAAATAGTCAATGTGGCTGACATTATTGATTTTATATGAAAAATATTTTTACATTAAACTAATTTGATTAAAAGGATTATGAATAAAATGAAAAAAATCTTCCATAAATAACTTTTGGTCATAGTATTCTACCATATCAACAGAAAAATATTTTTTCCATCACAGTCATATATAGCAGAGAAATAACTTTAAGTTCTTGCCAACACAGCAATATTGAACGGTTGTATGGAGCATTTCTTTGCTTAACCATAGATTTCAATTTGTATTTTTCTAATATGGCAAATGTGGATATTGATTGGGTATCAGGCTTTCTGATGGAGATGGAGGAAAAGAGACTGGAAGAGCAGAATGGTTTTCAAGTTTCCCAGAAAACAACAAAGCAGAATTTAAATTTACACAGTTGGTGCCATTTGGTATGGGTTTTGAAAAATGATTTTATTAGTGATTAATGGAAAGTTTCACATGTTGGGTGCCTGGAGTACCTGACATATCAAATATAATTCTGCCCCTTGACATCTCTCAAGCACACAGTTTATTAGGGAGTCATCAACACACTGTAAACACATAAGCAAAAATACATTTAAGAAATAAAAGGCTGTCTCCACAACAAGATGTTACTTCCATAAAGGGAATGCATATCCTAGAGAAATTTTCACCACTTTAGTACTCCTGTTGCCTATTTACATAAAAACATACTCTATAGCTATAACATAGTATTAACATTAATTTGAGAGAGAAAATATACTGTCTGAAAGATATAGAGACTCAAACAGTGCATGTTAAATGAGTCAGCAATGTAAGAAGATAGGATGGTTTTCACAGTGTACACACCAAATACAACAGTACCAATATTCATGAGTCAGACACTGTCAGAACCACAGGGAGATGCCTATACATACACACTACTGTTAGTGTTGGAGACTTGACTACCACTCTTATAAGGAGGACAAGTCTTGTAGGTAAACAACAGTGACTTCTTGGTTGATCTCAAAAGTGTTGCCAGGCCCTGCATCCAAGCAGCTGCTGTGGATAATTTCTCCCAACTACAACAGAATTCTCAGGTGATACTGACAGCAAAATATATTACACTGAGTGTCAACTTACATTTTTACAGATTATAATAGAAATCACACAATATCTGCCTTAGTCTCTGTGGACATTAACTCTGAAATCAGTTCAAGAAAGATAAACAGAAAATCTGAAATTCCTGGAAAGTCACCAACACACTGTATATAACAAACTGGTCAAAGTAGACACCTGGGAGAACTTTTAACCATTCTGATGTAAATCTGATAGGAGAGAACCAAAAATTGTCATCGTTTTGGATTTACTTTATAAATGCATAGATTAGGCTGGGATATGACATAATAGTGCCTAGGACCCAAAAGTACTGAATAAATTTATTTTATTGCTGCTGGTTTATTTTCTTTTTTTTCCATTTTTTATTAGGTATTTAGCTCATTTACATTTCCAATGCTATACCAAAAGTCCCCCATACCCGCCCACCCCCACTCCCCTACCCACCCACTCCCCCTTTTTGGCCCTGGCGTTCCCCTGTACTGGGGCATACAAAGTTTGCGTGTCCAATGGGCCTCTCTTTCCAGTGATGGCCGACTAGGCCATCTTTTGATAAATATGCAGCTAGAGTCAAGAGCTCCGGGGTACTGGTTAGTTCATAATATTGTTCCACCTATAGGGTTGCAGATCCCTTTAGCTCCTTGGGTTCTTTCTCTAGCTCCTCCATTGCGAGCCCTGTGATCCATCCATTAGCTGACTGTGAGCATCCACTTCTGTGTTTGCTAGGCCCCGGCATAGTCTCACAAGAGATAGCTACATCTGGGTCCTTTCGATAAAATCTTGCTGGGGTATGCAATGGTGTCAGCGTTTGGATGCTGATTATGGGGTGGATCCCTGGATATGGCAGTCTCTACATGGTCCATCCTTTCATCTCAGCTCCAAACTTTGTCTCTGTAACTCCTTCCATGGGTGTTTTGTTCCCAATTCTAAAGAGGGGCATAGTGTCCACACTTTAGTCTTCATTCTTCTTGAGTTTCATGTGTTTAACAAATTGTAACTTATATCTTAGGAATCCTAGGTTTGGGGCTAATATCCACTTATCAGTGAGTACATATTGTGTGAGTTCCTTTGTGAATGTGTTACCTCACTCAGGATGATGCCCTCCAGGTCCATCCATTTGGCTAGGAATTTCATAAATTCATTCTTTTTAATAGCTGAGTAGTACTCCATTGTGTAGATGTACCACATTTTCTGTATCCATTCCTCTGTTGAGGGGCATCTGGGTTCTTTCCAGCTTCTGGCTATTATAAATAAGGCTGCTATGAACATAGTGGAGCATGTGTCCTTCTTACCAGTTGGGGCATCTTCTGGATATATGCCCAGGAGAGGTATTGCTGGATCCTCCGGTAGTACTATGTCCAATTTTCTGAGGAACGGCCAGACTGATTTCCAGAGTGGTTGTACAAGCCTGCAATCCCACCAACAATGGAGGAGTGTTCCTCTTTCTCCACATCCACGCCAGCATCTGCTGTCACCTGAATTTTTGATCTTAGCCATTCTGACTGGTGTGAGGTGGAATCTCAGGGTTGTTTTGATTTGCATTTCCCTGATGATTAAGGATGTTGAACATTTTTTCAGGTGCTTCTCTGCCATTCGGTATTCCTCAGGTGAGAATTCTTTGTTCAGTTCTGAGCCCCATTTTTTAATGGGGTTATTTGATTTTCTGAAGTCTACCTTCTTGAGTTCTTTATATATGTTGGATATTAGTCCCCTATCTGATTTAGGATAGGTAAAGATCCTTTCCCAATCTGTTGGTGGTCTTTTTGTCTTATTGACGGTGTCTTTTGCCTTGCAGAAACATTGGAGTTTCATTAGGTCCCATTTGTCAATTCTCATCTTCAGCTATCCCATCATATTTTTATCTTTTGATTTTAGTGTTTCCCCAATATCTTGCAAGCATCTAACACTACTCTAGTCCTTTGAAATGCCATTAGAAAGAAATTTCTAGTATGTCTACCCTCAGGGATATTTTGTGTAAAGAATACAAAAATAAGGCAATTTAATCTTAGGGAAGAAGAATTAGTGATTCACAGTGTAAAGTTCCTTGACAGGAGGAGATACGTAGTTATAGAATATCAGTTCTGTCCTTTTTATAACTTATTTTATATCCCCATTGAAATTTCCCCAATCTCCTCTCTTCACAGTGCCTCTCGGTCATCTTCAGCCCCTGTTCCATCCTCCTTTTCTGCTCAGTATCTGTGGGCTCTGATAGGCTGAGCTTAGTTGATTCTGTATGTTTTCTTGTGGTGGCCTTGACCTTTCTGACTCCTTCAATACTTTCTTCCCTCATCCATGGGTTACTTGAAGCTCTGCATTATGTTTGGCTGTGGGTCTCTGCATCTGTTTCCATCAGTTTCTGAGTAAAGCCTCTAAGTGAGTTATGCTAGATACCTGTCTGCAAGTATAGCAGAGTATCATTACTACTGACAGTGGGGAACTCTCTCTTATACCATGGTCTCATGCTAGACTAGTCATTGGTTCGTCATTCCCTCTAGTTTTCCATCTTTAGAGCCTGGACAGTTTGTAGGCACAATTTGTGGGTTGACAGCTTTGTGGCTTAGTTCCTAACCCAGCCCTTCCATTAGAAGTCTTGCATTTTTACAGGAGATGGCCATTTTATATTCCATGTCCCACATTGGTAGGAGCCTTAGATAGGGTCGCTGTCATAGATTTCTGGGAATTTCCAGTGTTGTGGGATTTTAGCTCATCCCAGAGATGCTCCTCACTGATTCCAGTTCTCCTTCCCCAAACCCTCTCCCTCTGACCTCCTGTAACTTGATCACTTATGTTCCCCTCTCCAACCCTCTTCCACCCAGTTCACTACCTCCATCTCTCCCAGATGTCTGTTCTATCTCCCCCTTTCAATGAGATTCCAGTGACCCCATTGGCCCCTTTGTGTTACTTAGCTTACTGAGTCTGTGGATTGTATCATGGTTATCCTGCACTTTATCTTTCTGGGTCTGGGTTACCTCATTCAGGATGAGCTTTTGTATTTTTAAACATAAGGCTGCAAAATTCATAATGGCATTGTTTTTAATAGTTGAGTGATATTCCATTGTTTAAAGTACCACATTTTCTTTATCCATTCTTCAGTTGAGGAATCCATTTTATCCCAGTTGTTTCCAGTTTCTGGCTGTTACAAATAAAGCTGTTAACAACATAGTTGAACAAGTGTCTTTGTGATGTAGTGGAACATTTTGTGGTATAAGCCAAGAAGTGGTATAGCTGGGTCTTGATGTAGAATTATTCTCAATTTTCTGAGAAAGTGCCACATTGATTTCCAAAGTAGTTCTACTAGTTTGCACTCCCATCAGCAATAAAAAAGCATTGCCTGCCCCCTGAGAGGCTATGACAGAGTCTGAGCAATTCAAAACTGAGCATAGAAACCTCAACAGAGGAATTAGCATAAGGACTGAAGGAGCTGAAAGGATTTGCAACCCCATAGGAAGAACAACACCAACCAAACAGAATCCCCAGATCTCCTGGTGTCTAAATTACCAACTGAAGAGTACATGCAGGGTAGATGGAGGGACCCATCCCCCCAGCTACATAAGTAGCAGAAGATTGCCTTATCTGATATCAATGGGAGGGAAGGCCCTTTGCCCTGTGGAGGCTCCATGCCCCAGCATGAGGGATTGCTAGGGCAGTGAAGTGGGAGTGGGTGGGTAGGTGGGGGAGCTTCCTCATAGAGAGAGGGAGAGGGGAATGGGATAGGGAGTTTGTGGAAGGGAAACAAGGAAGGGGGATACCATTTGAAATGTAAATACATACAAAACCCAATAAAATAAAAAGAAAAAGAGTGTTTCCCTTGCTCTAGAGCCTCACCAGAATATGCTGTCACTTGAGTTGTTGATTTCGGCCATTCTGAAAGGTGTAAGATGGAATCTCAGAGTCATTTTCCTGATCCCCGCTTCCCAGAATTCTTCATCCCATCAAGTCTCTCCTTCACCTCTGATAGTGTGCTCCCCTCAAGCATCCCTATTCTCTGGGTCATTGAGTATCTAGAGGATTAGGCCCATCCTCTCACACTGGGACAAGACAAAGCAGTAAATCCTCTGTTACATATGTCCCAGGGTCCTCAGGCCAGCCCATGTATGCTCTTTGGTTGGTGGCTTAGGCTCTGGGAGCTCCCTGGGGTCCAGGTTAGTTGACACTGTTGGTCTTCATTCAGGTTTGCAACCCCCTTCAGTTTCTTCAATCATTTCTGTAACTCTTCCATAGGTGTCCCTGACCTCAGTCCAATGATTGGCTCTAAGTATCTGCATCTCTGTCAACTGCTGGTAGAAGGTCTCAAGAGGACAGCTATGCTAGTCTTCTGTCTGTAAGTACCAGTAATAGTGTCAGTGTTCAGTGCCCACCCATGGGATAGATCCCAAGTTGGGCCAGTCACTGGTCAGCCATGACTTAAGTCTCTGTTACATTTTTGTCCCTGGATTTCTTTTAGACAGGAAAATTTCTGGGTCAAAAATTTGAAGGTGGATTTGTGTCTCCATCCCTCCACTGGTGGCCCTGCCTAACTACTAGAGATGATCTCTTCAGGGTCCATCTCTTCACTGTTTGACATTTTGGCTAAGGTCACCCACACTGAGTTCTGGGCAACTATCACATCCTATGTCTATGGAACTTTCTAAAGGTTCCTCCAATTCACCACCTCAACCTCTGCCAGAAGCATATTTCCATTCATTCTCTTAGCACTCTGGTTTTCCTTTTAGACCCTGCATATCTTGTAGGTAGGAAAGTATTGGTTCTAATATTTTGTGGTTGTGTTTGTGCCTCAGCCCCTCCTTTTCTTGGAAGTCTTTTCTGGTTGAGGAGATGGCTGTTTCAGGTCCCATATTCCCCATTGCTAGGAGTCATCGATAGAGTCAATCTCCTAGATTCCTGGGACTTTCCATTGTGCAAGGTTTCTAGCTTGTCCCAGAGATACTCCTCCCAACCAGTTGTCTCTTCTACTATTCTCTCCTGTCCTCCCCTCAACTTATACCTCCTGGTTCTCATCCCCAACCTTCCCAACCAAGTCCCCTCCTCTCATTCATACTTTTATATGAAATAAAGATTCCAAGGAGTTAAGAGTTAATGTTTTAAATTATTTCTCAACTCACAGGAATCTATAGAAACTTTCATAGCAAAATCTTCAATCATTTTTAATATTTAGCACACATTTTTGTCTAGTTTAATTTGATATAGATTTGCCATGAGTATAAAATAATCCTGGCAAAGTGAATATTGTAGAAGTCTCTCATGTTGGAGAATGCATGGCCCCAGATATGAACGCACTCTGGTAGGAGCATTCCTGAAGGTTACTTTTTAGGGATTCTGTTAGGAGATGAGGAGAAAACTCTGGAAATCATAATATATTCTTATTCCTAATAAAACATGTTATAATAGAAGCCATCCTTAGGCTTGGAGCAAGTTGGCAAGGTTGAGAGTAATGAACTGAGTAGCTGTGAACAGGGCCTGTTTTCCCTAAGTGCCAAGTCCTCTGCTACAAATTATCTCCTAAATTCAAAGCAGCAGAGCAATGTTTCTGCCCTATGCAGATATACGTCCTTGTTGTTGTTGTTAGACTTAGTTTTCTTACTATTTCTGCTTATTTTAAAGGTTCTCAGGTTCTCGGTGACTGATTTCATGCCTCCTTTACTACCTTCAGAAATATGTGTTTATTCCATAGGAAGCCTTTGTTACAGAAGGAATAAAGTGTGTTTTCATACAGTGTAGCACAAGAGTAACCTATTCCCCAAGAAACATATGACAACTATCACTTCCATGTATTTCCACTTGTACTTCACTCTCAGGGGAACCACACTTTCAAAGATGCTCACATAGAGAATGGAAGTACTCAGAATTGACAAAAGTCATTTCCAAGGTATATCATTTAACAAATGAAGGGGATTCTCTAGAAATTAGATACAAATGTAAATAAATTGCAATATATTAACCAAGTGTGATTTTTAGCTTGTATGTGCTAGAAAATAATAATTTGGTTCCAATATCTATACATTTTAATATTTTGTGAAATAGCCCTTAACATTTCTATAACACAAATTATGCAAAGATTTAAAGCAGATGAAATGGAATGAAACTAATGTTTAAAGGAACTTTACTTATTTATGCAGCAGAAGAAAAAATATTTTAAAAGTGTTCCTCTAAAATGTCAAGAGAAACAGAAGACACAACTAACTTTCTATTTCTATCAACATGCCTGACCATAAAAGACACAGACATCTTTGTTGTGCAAAATTTGCTATTCCCAAAAGTTATACTCAGACAGCAAACGCAAATGTTATATTGAGTCTGACCTTGAAGTAATCATGCTGAGAAAATTTTATATGAATGTTACCAACAATAAAGTTCGTTTTGGGCCTGGATTGCATTTTCTTATGTTGTACTTGCAACTATTTACAGATAAAATATGTTGAGTGTACCTCTGAGAAGATTATTTGGCACTATTTTTGTTAGATTCTAGCAAGAAAATTAAGTCATCAATGATAAGTGTAAACTAAAAATTTTCTAAACATTTAGTGAATTTCCCAGCATGACTGCTATCCAAGATACACCAGCAAAAGCACTGTTCTCTCTTTACATTGTAACCATTTTAGAAAACAACAACAACATCAAAACACATAAAGCACTTCCTAATACTTGCTCAATATCTGCTTGGATACCTTCCAGCATTCCACTAGCAAGCAAACACATATAATCTGAGAGTTTGAAGTCTTCACAGAAATCACAGCAGGAAGGTTTCATTATGTTTGGCCCACAGTGAGGCATCTGCAAGGGGAGAAGTTTGACATCTGCCCTCCTGACTCGCATCCTGCAGCATTATTTTAAGGAGGGCTTTCGGCCAGGATCATCAGTGAATAAGGACAGATTGTCTTGGCTCGCAGGTGCAGAAAATCAGTAAGGAAGACTTGGAGTAGCTTTAACCATCTTCACAGTATTGTCACTAACACTGACGAATACAGTTTTATATTGCTTTATTTCTTATATATATTTTTAACTATTTAGAGATTATAGAAGGTTTCAAACATTAAAAGTACATAAGAACTTCAACAGCCTTTGATAGCTATCCATTAGCTGAGAGATAAATTTAGTTATTTTTTGTTTTAAATTTATTCTGCTCACATAAATGACATCTTAGACACAATTTCCCCTTTTTATCTCACCCCAGTTCCTTCCCACACCTATTTTCTCCCCCAGATCCATTCCTCTACCATTTCCCTTCAGAAAAGTGCAGGCCTCCCTGAGATTAATCAAACATGACATGTCAAGCTGCAATAGGACTAGACACATTCCCTCCTATTAAAGCTGGTCAAGGTAACCTCATAGGAGAAATGTGTCCCCCAAGCAGACAAAAATGTCAGAGATAGGGCCTGCTCCCACTGTTAGGTGTCCAAAAGGACATCAAGCTAAACAACCATAACAAATATGCAAAAGACCTCGGTCAGACTCATACAGAACCATTGAGTCTGTTTCCTCAAACAGGGTCCTATGAACCCTGGTTAGTTGGTTCTGTGGGCCATTTTCTTGTGGTGTCTTTGACAAAGTTAACTCCTACAGTCTTTCCTTATCTTCTTCCAAAATATTCCTACAGCTCAGGCTAATGTTCGACTGTGGGTTCTCACATCTGCTCCCAGGATTTGCTGGATGAAACCTGTCTGATCTCAATTACTCTAGGCTCTCTGTTCTACAAGTATAGCAGAATATGATTAGGAATCATTTCATTGATTTTTCTAATTTTAATTTTCTTTCATTCTTTTGTAATTTTTTTCTGGCCATGTTTGGTTTTAGACATAATCTCTCAATGATCCACCAGCTCATTTCCGGTCTTTCAGGTAGTGTCAATCATGAAGTTCCTCATATATCACATGTCTCTCATGCTCTTTGGTTGGCAACTACCACATGTTCTGCCTTTACCCTAGCATGTCCTTCAAGAACGACAGATTACAGATTGGAAATTTTGTGGCTGGGTTGGTACCCAAATCTCTCCAATAGAAGGCTTGCGTCCGTATAGCTGGCCAATATAGGCTCTGTGTCCCCCATTAACAGGAGTTTTTGCTGGAGTAACCCTCATGGATTCTTTTTTTTTCCATTTTTTATTAGGTATTTAGCTCACTTACATTTCCAATGCTATACCAAAAGTCCCCCATACCACCCACCCCCACTCCCCTACCCACCCACTCCCCCTTGTTGGCCCTGGCGTTCCCCTGTACTGGGGCATATAAAGTTTGCAAGTCCAATGGGCCTCTCTTTCCAGTGATGGCCAACTAGGCCATCTTTTGATACATATGCAGCTAGAGTCAAGAGCTCCGGGGTACTGGTTAGTTCATAATGTTGTTCCACCTATAGGGTTGCAGATCCCTTTAGCTCCTTGGGTACTTTCTCTAGCTCCTCCATTGGGAGCCTGTGATCCATCCATTAGCTGACTGTGAGCATCCACTTCTGTGTTTGCTAGGCCCCGGCATAGTCTCACAAGAGACAGCTACATCTGGGTCCTTTCAATAAATTCTTGCTAGTGTATGCAATGGTGTCAGCGTTTGGATGCTGATTATGGGGCGGATCCCTGGATATGGCAATCTCTACATGTTCCATCCTTTCATCTCAGCTCCAAACTTTGTCTCTGTACCCTCATGGATTCTTGGGTGTTTCCATTGCCCTAGGCTTCTAGTTCATCCCTGAAGTGCTCCCAAGCTCTAATTTTCTTCCCAGTCCTCTCTCCTCACCCTTCCTTCACTTCATCCCTTCAGTTCCCATCCTTTTACTTTTTATCTTCACCAGTCATGTCTATTTTATTTCCCCTCCAAATGGAGATTAATGCAACCTCTGAGCTGTTCTTGTTACTTGGCTGTTTGGGGTTTTGTTTTGTAGCAAAGTTATCCTTTACATTATAATTAATATTCACTTAGAAATAAATATATATCATATTTATCTTTCTGGGTATGGATTACCTCACTCCAGATGAATATTTCTTTTTCGTTCCAATCATTTGCCTGAAATTTTCATGATGATTTTTTTAAGAGTTAAGTTGCTAAATTTCTATTGTATAATAAATTTTAAAATAAAAATTAATTGTATAAAGAAATGCACAACATTTTCATTTTCCACTCTTCAGTTGAGAGACATCTAGATTGCTGCCAGTTTCTGACTTCTATGCAGAAATCAGTTATCAACATAGATGAGTATGTGTTGTGGTTCTAAAAGGGGGTCTTGTGTGTATATGCCACAAAGTGGTATAGCTGCATCTTGAGGGAGATAGATTTCAAGCCTTCTGAGGACCACCATAATGATTTCCAATGTGACTGTACAAGTTTGTACTCCCAAAATCAATGGAAGCATGATCCCCCTGCTCCACATGAGCCAACATGAGCTGTCACATGATTTCATTTTTTACTCTTTTCAATCTCATCCTTTCCAACTGTAGAAGGGAATCTCGGAGTTGATTTCAATTGCATTTCCCTAATGGCCAAATCTTTGAATATTTGACTGGCTAAGTGTTTGTTGACCTTCTGAGATTCCTCTGATGAGAATACTCTATTTCTGTTCCAATTTTGAACTAAATTATATGTTTTGTTGATGTGTACTTTCTTGATTCCTTTATGTATACACATATATTTGCTATTAGCCCTCTGTCAGATGGAGAATTGGTGAAAATAATTTCCCATTCAATAGGCTGCTGTATAGTCCTATTTCCAGTGTCCTTTACCTTACAGAGGCTTTGCAATTCCATGAGGTCCTATTTATCAATTCTTAATCTTGGAGCCTGAGCCACTGGTGTTCTCTTCAGGAAATTATCTCCTGTACTGATTATTCAAGGGTATTTCCCACATTCTCTTCTATGAGATTGAGTTTAGTTTTATGTTGTTTCTTGATCCACTTGGACTTGAGTTTTGTGCATAGTGATAAACCTGGATGTATTTTCATTCTTCTACATGTAGGCATCCTGATAATCCAGCACCATTTCTTGAAGATGCTTTCATTTTTCCATTGTATAATTTTGGTTTTTTTTATCAAAATCCAACTGTCCATAGTGGGGTGTGAGTTTATTTCTATGTCTTCAATTCAGTTTCACTGATCAATGTGTCTTCTTGTGTCCCAATACCATACAGTTATTATTATGAATACTCTAGATAGATTGAGGTCACAGATCATGATTCATCCCAAAATTCTTTTATTTTTCTGAATTGTTTTGACTTTGCTGGGTCTACTATTTCTCCCTATAGAGTTGAGAATTGCTCTTTCTAGACCTATAAACATAGTGTTGGAATATTGATGGGGATTTCATTGAATCTGTAGATTACTTTTGGTAAAATGGCCATCTTCACTATGTTAATCCTCCCAATCCATGAGCATGAGAGATCTTCCTATCGCATGTAATTTTTAAAACCACACCACTGTTATTCCTGAGAGCACATTCTTCACTTTGGCGCATCCTGGCTTAGCTCAGCCAATCAGCTGATGCTAGCCTCACTCTCAGGTTGCCCATTCCTCCCTGCCTAGCTGTGGCAAGCTGCCAGCTTCTGCCTTTCCCTTTTCCCTGGAACTGCTTTACCAGCCTCACCTGAGACCTTTAAATCCATGGATAAAAACCACACACTCAGCTTTATTATTTTTGAACAATCTTATTTGCACAGATGTTGGGCACAGAATCTCCAGCACTAAAGTTATCTGCTAGCCTGTATCAGCTAGCCTCCACCTATCTCCTTGGTTATCCACTGGTGTCAGGGCTGCTGGTTCTAGATTCCCCAAGATCTTACATGTTAGCTTTGTTCTCCTCATGCCAAAGCCTAGCAGAAAAGCCCAACTCTTTCCTTGTGTTTCCTTTTCCTCCTGGGACCCAGAAGTACTCCTTGTGCCTTCTACCCAGCAATTTGCTCCCTGGTCTCCTTTATTGGCTAAATCAAGAACCATCCCTCATCCCTGGAGTGAAACCTGGTTGACCCCTTTCCTGGCTAACCCCCAAAAACCCACTCCCCCTATCACCTTCCCCCTCCTTCTCTTTACCAACCAACCCACTAATTCCTGGTCCTGGCATTCCCCCACACTGGGGCATAGAGTGATCACAAGACCAAGGGACTCTCCTTCTATTGATGACAGATTAGGGGATCTTCTGCTATATATGTGGCTGTACTGTCACACTATGTGTACTCTTTGGTTGGTGGTTTAGTCCCTGGGAGCTTTGGGGTAATTGGTTAGATCATATTGCTGTTCCTCCTATGTGGCTGCAAACCCCTTCAAATCCTTGGGTTCTTTCTCTAGCTCCTTTATTGGAGAGCCTTGCTCCATCCAATGGTAGGCTGTGAGCATCCATTTCTGTATTTGTCAGGACCTGGTGGACCCTCTCAGGAGACAGCTATAACAGGTGCTGTTGGCCAGCACTTGTCGACATCAACAAAACTATCTGGGTTTGGTGACTGTATATGGGACAAATGCCCAGGTAGGGCAGTTTCTGGATGGCCTGTCCTTCAGTCTCTGCTCCACACTTTGTCTCTATAACTCCTTCCAAGAGTATTTTGTTTCCCCTTCTAAGAAAGATCAAGTATCCATACTTTGGTTTTCCTTCTTCTTGAATTTCATGTGGCTTGTGAGTTGTATCTTGGGTATTCTGAGATACTGGGCTAATATCCACTTATCAGTGAGTGCATACCATGTGTGTTCTTTTGTGATTGGATTACCCCACTCAGGATAATGTCCTCCAGATGCATTGATTTACCTAAGAATTTCATAAATTCATTGCTTTAAATAGCTGAGGAGTATTCCATTGTGTAAATGTATCCTATTTTCTGTATCCATTCCTCTGTTGAAGGGCATCTGGGTTCTTTCCAGCTTATGGCTATTATAAGTAAGGCTGCGATGAATATAGTGGAGCATGTGTCCTTATAACCTGTTGGAGCATCTTCTGGGTATATGCCCATGAGTGGTATTAGTGGGCCCTCAGGACTGAATGCTGGGATTAAAACTTTGTACCACCAGGCCTGTATCTAAGCCCATCTTCATCTAGGGCCTGGTCTGTCTCAGGCTGGCCCTGAACTCAGAAATCTGCTTACTTTTTTCTTCTCGAATTAAAAGTGTATACCATCATGGCTGGACATAATCTTTTCATGACCACTATTCCTAAAGACCTGGTTCAAAAACATGAGTTTTCCGGGCACATGATTAGGTACCACAAATGTGCCCTTCATTTCTACAGTATAGTTAATTCCAGACTAAAAGTCCAAACTATTCATTGTTTGACTATAAATACAAACAATAAGTTAAGCTAGTTATCATATTGCCCTAAGATTGCCACTCCCTAAATCTCTTTATCTCCTCCCTTAGTATCTCTCTCATAAAACTAGCTTATCAGTACATCTACCTTTGTTCTTACCAGTTCAGAAAACCCCTCATGCAATTCATATTGCATCCTTATATTTGGCATAGTTCAGAAATCCTGTAATGAATAGTTCTTACAATGATTTATGTATTCTTGAACTCATGCTATCAGAGTTAATTCCTATAGCCTTCAGGCCTGTACTGAAGGTTAAAGCCCAAATTTTGTTGAGGAACAACAGACCCATTCTCAATTCCTAGAATCATGCTATTTCTGAATATCATGGAATCATTAACCTTGGCAGGGAGACCATTCCTTCCTTGAAGGAAGAAATAGTGTATATATATATAATTGTATACTGATCTCAGTTAAGAAAGAATAATTTGGCTGGTCGTGGTGGTGCACGCCTTTAATCCCAGCACTCGGGAGGCAGAGGCAGGCAGATTTCTGAGTTCAAGGCCAGCCTGTTCTACAAAGTGAGTTCCAGGACAGACAGGGCTATACAGAGAAACCCTGTCTCAAAAAAAAAAAAAAAAAAAAAAAAAAAAAAGAAGAAGAAGAAAAAGAAAGAATAATGTATTGAATACATACTCCTAGACTTATCCATCAAAACTACTAAAAGAATTCACAAGCACAATCTTGTGGTACCTCTCTTTTCTGAAAGCAGGCTGTTTATAGGGAAAAAATTCAAATGTTTAAAAGGCAAGGAGGGGAGCAGTACAATGTTTTTGCTAACTATGCATAGTATTATCAGTTTCCCTTGAAGCTGATTGGTCCTAAGTGAGGTAGCAGAGGCACTGGGCAGATAGTGAGCAAGGGAGTTTCAGAGAACTGAGATAACAGAGCATGAGTATTTCAGCCATAGTGATATGAACTTTTTGGAGAATTTTTCAGTGTCAATTATGGATAATTCTTCTGGGAAGTAGAACCTGAGAAGCTGAACTTAATTTCACCTTATGAGCAAAATGAAGACTGAATACAAATGGATACACTTTTTTTTTTAATTTTGAGAAATGTATTACTCTACAGTAGTACATTTCTCAAAATTAAATACTGAGTGATTGTTGTCAGTTATATTCTTGTCAGTCACATATATATATGTGTGTTTAAAGGGCCATGCAGTGTTAAATGGTAGACATGCCCAGATACACACCTTCAAGAAATTTCATCTTTGAAAGAACATCATATAGTGTGTGAATTCAGTTTAATATGGCTGAAGTTCTCCTTGGCTATAGGATTTATATAAGCATCATAAGAGTGTTAGATCATGAAAGTGAATGGCTTTATCAGCTCATGACTAGATTTTATTTGTTTTTATTATTTAATTGGTGGGACACTAGAGTTTAAACAATATAAAAGCAGGTTTATGGTCTGTTATAATAATAAACAGATATAGATACAGCAATTACTTTAAACCTTTTTTGCATATTGAAAGGCTATCCATTTTATATTAAAAAAAACCTAAACTATAGCACTGAAGTACATCGTTCTGATTTTAAGAAACTGAGTCATGGAGTGTCACTTCTGGCATGATATTGAATACAGAGGGGGAAAAAAATCAATGTATGTCACATACGTTGGTTGAAAATTATAAAATAGTTTATTTTTAACATTTTTATTAGATATTTACTTCATTTACAATTCAAATGTTATCCTAAAACTCCCTTATACCCTCCCCTCGCCCTGCTCCCCAACCCACCCACTCTGCTTCCTGGCCCTGGCATTCCCCTGTATTGGGGCATATAATCTTTAATATTGATTTTTATAAACTTTTAAGTAATACAGATGACATTTTCTCATATTGATATCTGGTTTTCCATTTAGATTTATAATAATTTATACATATAATAAATCATAAACCCTTAGAACTGAAAATAAATAATTGACAATAGTATAGCTTTTAATAAATTTTCAATTGGCCATACACATTACTGATTTGCTGCATTTCTTTGATTGTGAGCATCTTTTATACTGGACATAGCTTAGGGGAGAAAAGCTCTGGACTTTGGTGCACCATTAAAGCCTCATAAAAAGTGGTTAGTGGAAGAGCTTTGTCTAAAACATTATATAGATTCCAAAAGAAAAAGCCCTTGCCATCTGCAACCAGTTTAAAAGTATTGATTCAAGATCTTCTTTTACCATCAGTCACTTTAATACTTTTAAAAGCTAGTTTTCAATGAACAAAGAAAACTATTTGTTGAACGAAACTCTCCTTTTTTTTTTTTTTTTTTTTTTTTTGCTTCTCAGGAAACTTTACAACAGAAAGAAGAGGGAAATGTTGCAGTACTGCCTTTGTTCTTAGGAGAATAATAACTGTCATTTAAAGGTGTACACAGGTGTTGTGCCCTGGAATGCTGGAGGAGGCAGCAGCTTCCCCTGGAGTGGAATTACCTAGGTACTGGAGACTGAACTCAAGTTTTTGTTTTGTTTTGTTTTGTTTAAAACATCTATTAAACCAGTTAACTACTAAGGTTAAATACATAAGCACGCTGTAGTTCACCCTGAAGCTGTATGCTGTGTGCAATTGTATGTAAGATTCTCTTATGATATTTACAGTCCTTTTCCTGAAAACCTCATAATCTTCCTATACATGATTCATAGAATACAGCTACTCAGAATTGATACCCTCAAGTCTCAAATTCCAATAGAAGTCATTTCACAAACACTTGAGGTCCCTCACCATGTATGAGGAATGCATCACTAATTTCTATAGAACCCCATGAGGAAGTCAATCTCCTGTCACTCACAGTAGTATGTAGCTGAAAAGATCATCTTTTCTCCCAGTTTCAACCACTTCCTAAAGGCACTGCTTACTTTTGAATCCTTGCCTCAGGCATACCTCTGGGGACAACAAGCTCAGACAATCACTATGAAAACTTCTGTGGTTCTTGCTCTGATTTCCAATGATCCAGATGTTTCTCTACTTAGTTACTCATGACAACTCCAGTTTCCTCCACTTCAAGCTATTTCCACTGTGTTTCTGTCCTCTGCACACACTGTAACATAGTAAAGTCTGATGATTTTTCTTCCTAGGTTTTAATTTCTAGGTCCTTTAAGAGCTATAAAATTATATGTATTGGCTGAAGTTAAACAGACCCATTTATTTTATCCAGTAGTAACAGGAAGAAGTCTGGGTTCATCTTTGTGAAGTGCAGGGAAAGGTTTTGGAAAAGCACTGGATGCCAGTGGGACCTGGAGACGCACATCCAACTACTCATTAGTGAGGACTTACTTTTATTTATTAATTTTTCTTCATGTTATAATTGGGTCATAGTTACTTTCTTATTGTTGTCTCCCTCCCCTGTCTCTCTAACTCTATCCGTCACACACACACATACACATACAAATACACACACACATTCACATACAAAGTAGTGATGTTAAAATGGACTGACCACATGGTATAAATTTCAGTGATCTCTGAAAATTATCACTTTCCCTCTTAATCACTCCATGTTTATGTGGGACCCTGAAAGGAAGCCCGTTTTTATTTTTGTTTGTTTTTGTTTTTGTTTTTGTTTTTCTGGCCAAGTGAGAAGTATTCTGGAGACCCGGTAGAAACTCTGCAAGAGACAGAACAGTGAGACATGCCCCCAGACACACAGGTATCTGACACCATGGAGCCCTCAATTCCATAATCCTGTGGTTATTAGTCATGCAGACAAAGTCCCAAGCCCCTGCCATTCTGGCTAGACTCTACCCTCACATTCAACTGACAATAGCCAGGTGTGCTCTGCCCCACAGTTACCCTGCAACAGCAAGATAGCCTAGCCCACTATAAAAAAGACTGCTTGGCCCCTCCTTTCTCTCATAAGCTCTTACCTCTCATTCTTATCTGCAGTTCTCCTTCTCCTCTCTTACCCTTCCCTCTACGTGGCCATGGCCGACCACTCTACCGTTTCTCTTTCTCTCTGCCTTTCTACAATGAAGCTCTAAAACCATAGGCTGTCTCTGCTCATCAAGGCCCACAATACTTGAACGATGGAATAGGCTTTCCCCTAAAGAGTTATGTCTAACCTCCTGCCAGAAGGCCTTCCTGTGCTCCAGCCACAGACCTGGCCAAGGAGACTCACCTATGTGTGAACCACCTAGCGCCCCCTTTTCCCCTGCCCTCTTCTTCCTTCATCCCTGGGGCTGACCGAGTTTCCCGTGGGGCTCCCACTTTGGTCTCCACTATTCTGCAGTGTCCAGTGATGTCTGGGACGTCCCATGTCCGAGACTGAGAACCTGTTGTTTCTCTTTCTTTCTCTCTCTCTCTCTCTCTCTCTCTCTCTCTCTCAAATACACACACACACACAACCTCTCTCTCTGTGTCTTTCTCTTTCTCTGTCTCTGTCTCTCTCACACACACACACACAAAATCTCTCTCTCTCTCTCTCTCTGTCTTTCTCTGTCTCTGTCACACACACACACACACACACACACACACACACACACACACACACAATCTCTCTCTCTCTCTCTCTCTCTCTCTCTCTCTCTCTCTCTCTCTCTGTGTGTATGTGTGTGTGTGTGTGTGTGTGTCTTTGTCTCTTTCTCTATTTCTTTCTGTCTGTCTCTCATACACACACACATACCCTACAAATAATGAAACTCCCACAAAGTCCTATTGCTTTTCAGATGGGTTATGAACTTCTTAAAATTAAATAAAATCTTGTAGGTAGGTTACATCAGAATTTATTTCAGAAGTTGTATATTAGTTTTAATTACAGTGTTAAAGATTCATTGCCTTAAAAAAAGAAACATAATCATTTGCCAGATTATATTTCCTCAAGTAATGCTAAAATATAATTGAAAGTATAAGGGCCAGAAAAACAGAAATCTTCCCCCATTGTACAGAGGCAGAAAGGATCCTTAGTACCAATGTTTGTATGTGCTAGAAGAGAAATGATGTTATAATAAGTACCATATTGAACTACAAGACCTTCAAGCTGGGAAATTAAAAACAATAAGTAAATAAAATAAACTTTGAAGGAAATGTTTCCCATTTTCTTCTTCTGTTGAGGTAGAAATTAGTGTCAGATTGAGAGAATTTTTCTCTACCATTTTGACTTTTTGACCTGTGACATCTGTCTGCCAGGTTGTTCAGAACAGGTGGTTTTCCACACACCATTTTCCTAACTCATAAATACTAATTGTATCTCTACCATGTACTATGAAAACATATGTTTAATGGACTGCAGAATTACAACAATATGTAATTTTAAGTTTTTCTTTAGAGATATATACCCAAATAGAGTCACATGCATCTTTTGACATGAAAGTTTGAGTCTGAAGGAAAGATGTTTCAGTCCACTGCTCAGATTTCTGATCCTAAATGGAAACTAACACGTAAATATTACTAACAATCATATAGGAGTGGAAGCTTTCAATAGAAATGAGTGAAATCAGAAAACATGTAGCCTTTGGGGGCAGACAGTGTCATTACTAATATAGAGATACAACTTATTCTCTTGTCATCTTTTCTTAAGAAATCACAGTTATAAAATATGCCTAGCCAGTGTCTCCGTATGATAGGTTGAATTTGACTCTACAGGCTTCTATCTGCTTTTGAGATGTGAACTTCTAGAGGGAAATGTTTCAATAAAAATAACTGTAGCATATCAGTTAACCATCTAACAAAACCAAATAAAACCAGTCTAGCTGAATAATGTTAGAGTCTAGTCTCAAACTCTAATGTAGGCAGAGCTACATAGCCTTATAGTGGGAATAAATTCACATAAGAGTCAGTAATTATCTCATAACTGTTGAAAATAAGACTATAATCACATAGTAAATTCAATTAAAAATGCTAATGATAGTACACATATTCATGGCTAGTTCAAGGAAGAAACAAAAATTAAAATGGGAATATTCTGGTAAGACAATAACACACACACACACACATAATTTTGAATCATCCAGTATGTAAGAAGTTTATAAAGCCCTTTAAATCTAAAGTGTATTACACTTTTCCATATACTGTGTAGTTCCACAGTAGGTCCAAGAGTTCTTAGTTTTGTGACATAAGAATGAGAAGACACTCCACACTAACTTCCCCAAAGCATCTAATATGCTTAAGGGAAACAGGAGTTTGCCATAGACACTTTTTCAGCATGTAAGTATTGCTGATCCAGTACATGCAGCATCCATGGCTGGATCTGTCGTAACAGGAGTCTCTCAGCCTTTCTCCGTGTCTGACCTTCTCTCCAGCTTTATTGGCAAGGCCATTACTGATAAGGTGATGAGATGAGACCAAGATTTAGGTAGGGACAGTAGAAGATAGCCAAGAAAGCTTGGCAGTGGATGTCCTTGGCAGAGAAAGGTGCAGAGGACCTTGGTAAAAGGTCCTAGTGATTCTTGCAAGGACGCCACTTACCACTGTATGAATGGAGAGGATCTCCTTCTGTCCCATTAGAAAAATTAAATCAAACCATGATGCAGGAATAAAATATAAGAAGTAAGATAAAGCAAAAACATGATAAAATAAAAGCAACAACAGCAGCGTCTACAAAAATAGCAATAATAAAATTCCAAACTAACAAAAAAAAAAATCAAGAAGAAAATAGCCTCTGGTGTTGTGTGGTTATGAATCATTTATCAGGTATCCTGTTCACTTGGCTTCTTTATGTCTTCAGCATTGATTATCACACTAACTAAACTTTATTAAACATGCCCATTGAAGTCTTGTCTACTGCTGCTCAGTCAAAAATCTTTTCAAAGTGCCCATGTTCATCTATAAGGTGACTTCAGACTTGATTAATTTGTTCCCCTCTCTCCCATTCTCATATAGTCACACCCACTAATAATTACAAAGTCTTTCCTCCAGCTGCTATTTTCATATGAATTCTAATTCTCAGATATGATGTTCAGCCTTGCATGGTGGTTTATTCATAAGTCTTGTCTTTATGACACATTTATCAATGAGATTCAATTTTGTGGGTGAGGGACAGTGTCTTTAAATTAAAGAATAGAAGATCTAATGATTTAACTTCCATCTGATTCTATAATCACTGCAGGAAGGCAATCAAGGTAAGTTATTGAAACTCTGTCAAGTGTCATAGCAGTTGATTTTGAGAAAACTCATTACTATCTATGTAAAAATGTACAAGTGAGTTCCCATCATCATTTTACAGTCTCTCTACAATTGGATGAAACTAAAAAAATCCATCTCATAAAAGCATTGTAACACAGTGTATTAGTGCCCATGGAGCTCTCTGGCTAGTCTGATATATTGCCTGTGAACAGGAATGAGCATGAGATCCAAGAATGGCAGGAGTGGTGTCAAAGCTAAAGACATTTACTATAACATACTATTTCTAGAAATGGAACAGCCTTTTCTCTGTAAGTAATGCTTCTATTCTTTGTTGAAAATATTTGTCTCAAAGAACTCAAAGACTACAACCACCTCATACTAAAAGGCTGCTTTGGCTCAAATGGGCATGCCCCTTCTGTCTGTTCTGTCTGTCATGTCGTATGTATGCATGTATATGTATATATATATATATTTATAATGTATATATATATATATAATGTATATATATATATATACATACACATGCACACACCTACATACATCTCTATGATATACATATATATCATAGAGATCTAGATATATACGTTTTTGCTGTTTCTTTGATGTTTGGTTTTCATTTTGCTTTGTTTGATTGTTTGGTTTTTACCACAACCACTTGTTTTGGAGGACATTCCTTCATTTGATATCTCCTATCAGGGTTTTGGAAAGAACCTGAAGGATGTGAAAGAACCTAGTGGGGAAACTCTCACTCAACTCCTGATTCAGCGTGCACCCAAGAATCACGAACAGAACACATTGCCTTGATCTAAAAATACGAGGTAGTTTAATGGTGGAGCTCTGGGTCGAAATGTTATCTCACGCAGGAGACAGTGGATTCGACCACAAGGCTCAGAAGCTAGGGGTTTTTATGGGGTAAGGGGCTTAGGGGTGTGGAATTCAGCATAGTGACACACAATAGTGTGCTTATTCAAACAATAACAGAAAGATTAAATGTCAGCAAAAGGGCATCAGGACTTTGTTCCTGTGGGCTGGGGGCTTATCTTTGTTCACATAGCAACCAGTTGATGTATGACTTTACCTGGCATCAAGGGGCAGTAGACAGAGGGGAGGTTCTGGCCAAGTGGTGTTGACTCAGACAAGATAACCCTGCTTGTGACCTTGCATTCTTTTTCATCTTTACAGTCAAGCTTTTCTTAGGAATGTTTTAACAACAGACCTGCCCGTTCTGCTTTGTTCTCAGCCCCAGGCCTCCGGCTCATAGACAACTCTTTTACATGAATCACAAGTTACAAAATCTCATTTTCCTTCAGATGCACTTAGGTTCCTCCTGCTCACAAGAGTGGCTTTGAAATACAGAATGATCCCTACTTACTACCTGAGGTCCCTACACTGTCTCCATATACTTTCTTCTTCTATGGTTGATAACAGTATGGCTAGTACATTGAGATATGCTGGGTCTACCCTGTAGTTGTAAGAGTACTTTCAAGCTTTCAAAACAAATCACAGTTATTTGATGTTTTGGAAGCATTTGTGTGTGTGTGTATGTGTGTGTGTGTGTGTGTGTTTTCTCATAGTAGAAAGTCACAAGAATGGTATTCTATTCTTTTTCATTTATTTATTGTCATAGTCTTTTTTATTATTGCAAAAAGATTCTTCTCTCATATAATACTCCATATCACACTATCTCCTTGATCTACTCCTCTCCTGTGTCTTCTCTCCTCCAGACCTACTCCCTATCCATTTCTTCTTCAGAAAAGAATAGGCCTCCAAGAGATAACAGTCAAAGAAGAGAAAACAGGATATTTTAAGACCAAGTCTTCACATTGAGACTATACATGAAAACCCAATTGGAGTAAAAATAGAGTCCCCATATAAACAGCAAAGTCAGAGATACACTGGAGCCCACTGTTAGGAGTCCCACCAAAACATAAAGATAACAGACATAGAAAATACACAGAGGACCTTTTCCAGACCCATGTAGGACCAAACTTGTGACCTTAGACTCTGTGAGCCCATATGAGTCCTGCTTAATTATTTCAGTGGGCCACGGTTTCCTGGTGGCCCCTTTGACTCCATTCATCTTTTGTTGCCCTGTTCAACAAGGTTCCCAGATCTCCTAGGGGAGTAACCCAATGAATTTATACTCTCTTTCCTCTCGTCTGGCTGTGGGTCTTGCACCTGTTCTTATTTGCTGCTGGAGAAAGCAAATACCTATTAGATATTTTAAGTAAACAATACCAATGTTGGAGAGATTCATCCTATTTTCAGGCACCACATATAGTTGATACCAAACCAAATATAAGGTTTTGCCTTCCCTAATGTTAATATTTAAAAGTATAGATTTAAAATGTTGGTAAATGGAATTATTTTTGATTTACATTTTCCCAAAGGACATTATTAATGGTTTGCGAGCAGATGAGCATTTGTCAGTAGAATTTTTTGGATAAATCTATCATGATACGAACTTTATGGTATGAATAAAAATATCATTCATTAGGTTTTTTTGTTAGCAATATGAAAATGAATTAGTCATAATTAAGATATTATATAATTAAAGCTGAATAGCTAGGGATAGGCATACCATTTCGAGGTATAAAAGTGTGTAAGGGACTGTATCCCTGGATGGGGAGAAGAGGAATAATTACTCCTCTTATAATTTAAAATATAATTATAACTTGTAGGAAAAAATCACCACTATTAAAACTCAAAACATGCCTGCAATACCATCTTTGTTTCTGGAAAAAATTGACATGATCCAAAAAAATAAGAAAGGCAAAAAATGCTTGTGAGTATAAATAACAGAATAACTTATGTGATACTGGAAGTGGCAGGAGCAGTGTGGTGGGTTTGTAAACTTGCTGAGTCATTACGGAAGCCCTTGGTATCTAAAGTAAAATTACCATATGACGCAGCTGTGCCAATTTTAGTAACCAATGATAGGATAAAAAGCAATGTTCTCCATATTTTTATATTTTTGCTATAGCATAATTCACAATAATGGATTTGTAGAATCAGTCTTGGTGTGAAATAAAAAAAACGGGTCAACATATATGATTGGATGTTATTCTTCTAAAAATAACAACAGAATTTTGTCATACAAAGGAAAGTCAATAGGAATGCAGATAATCATGTTAGATAAAATTAGCCAAACACATCAAGGCAAATATATTTTTCTTTATACATGGGATTTTTTTTTCTTTTCTTAATACACAAAAATAAAAAACTATGTTGGAAGAAAAAGTGGACCATTATAGGTAGCAAAAAAAAGTAATAAGCATTAATATGATTATACGAATCCTTATACATGATAGATGGCAATATTGAGAAAGTTATTTTAAACATTGAATATAAGCTAGAGGTGAATAAAAATGAAGTGCACTGTAAGAGTTGTTATAGGCAATAGAGAGATATTTCTGGTTGATGCTCTTCCAAAGGATCCATGTGCACTTCTCCACACCCATGTTAGGGGCACACATCCCCACCTGTGGCTCCAGCACCAGGAGATCAGACAGACTCCTTTAGTTTTTGCATGCAGTGGATTCATATGACCTGTGCTCACACAGAGACATTCTTTTTTTTTTTTTGTCTCTCTTTCTTTCTTTCTTTCTTTCTTTCTTTCTTTCTTTCTTTCTTTCTTTCTTTCTTTCTTTCTTCCTTCCTTCCTTCCTTCCTTCCTTCCTTTCTTTCTTTCAATTAGGTATTTTCCTCATTTACATTTCCAATGTTATCCCTAAGTCCCCCATACCCTGCCCCCCACTCCCTTACCCACCCACTCCCACTTCTTGGCCCTGGCGTTACCCTGTACTGAGGCATATAAAGTTTGAACGACCTATGGGCCTCTCTTTCCACTGATGGCCAACTAGGCCATCTTCTGATACATATTCAGCTAGAGACACAAGCTCCGGGAGGTACTGGTTAGTTCATATTGTTGTTCCACCTATAGGGTTGCAGATCCCTTTAGCTCCTTGGATACTTTCTCTAGCTCCTCCGTTGGGGGGTCCTGTGATCCATCCAATAGCTGACTGTGAGCATCCACTTCTGTGTTTGCTAGGCCCCGGCATAGTATCAAAAGAGACAGCTATATCAGGGTCCTTTCAGCAAAATCTTGCCCGTGTATGCAATGGTGTCAGCGTTTGGAGGATGATTATGAGATGGGTCCCCGGATGTGGCAGTCTCTAGATGGTCAATCCTTTTGTCTCAACTCCAAACTTTGTCTCTATAACTCTTTCCATGGGTGTTTTGTTCCCAATTTTAAGAAGGAACAAAGTGTTCACATTTTGGTCTTCGTTCTTTTGGAGTTTCATGTGTTTTGCAAATTTTATCTTATATCTTGGGTATTCTGTTTCTGGGCTAATATCCATTTATCAGTGAGTACATATCATGTGAGTTCTTTTGTAATTGGGTTAACTCACTCAGGATGATGCCCTCCAGGTCCATCCATTTGCCTAGCAATTTCATAAATTCATTCTTTTTAATAGCTGAATAGCACTCCATTGTGTAAATGTTCCACATTTTATGTATCCATTCCTCTGTTGAGGGTCATCTTGGTTCTTTCCAGCTTCTGGCTACTATAAATAAGGCTGCTATGAACATAGTGGAGCATGTGTCTTTCTTACTGGTTGGAACATCTTCTGGATATATGCCTAGGAGAGGTATTGCGGGATCCTCTGGTAGTACTATGTCCAATTTTCTGAGGAACCGCCAGACTGAATTCCAGAGTGGTTGTACAATCTTGCAATCCCACCAACAATGGAGGAGTGTTCCTCTTTCTCCACATCCTCACCAGCATCTGCTGTCACCTGAATTTTTGATCTTAGCCATTCTGACTGGTGTGAGATGGAATCTCATGGTTGCTTTGATTTGCATTTTCCTGATGATTAAGGATGCTGAACATTTTTTCAGGTGCTTCTCAGCCATTTGGTATTCCTCAGGTGAGAATTCTTTGTTTAGCTCTGAGCAGAGACATTCTTACATGTAAATAAAAATAACTTTTTGAAAACAGATTTGTTTTAGGAAATTAATTGTTGATTAGTTGTTTGCTCAGTGAAGTCAATCTATTTCACAATATTTCAGAATTTAAATTGTAATTGGCTGTTGAATCCCCAATAGCTGGAATGATAGGAGATTTTGAGCTATCTTGTGAGTGCTGGGAACTAAGTTTACCAGAGCATTTAGTGCTTTTAACCTAAAAGCCGAGTCTACAGCCCTCTATCTTCAATCTTTAAAATTTTTCCTTTGTTTGTTTAAGTTCTATATTTCTCCCTCAAATATTTGCATTTTGTGTTTTATTTCTATTTATTTTACTACTTCCTTCTACTGAGGAAAATACTTTTGAATACTCAATGCAGTAATATTGACATTTATGGCTACATTTTCAACTAATTGACATCATCAGCATACATCAGTAGTCCTATGAATTGCAACATCTACAATGTCAGGCTGAAACTGCACATCTGCCAAAGCCTTTATAAATTTTTATGCATCCTACTCTCATTATAACTGGGAGATGAAAATGGCTGCATGGATTCTACTAAATAGAAAAATAGAATGTGTGGGCCTATAATTCGACAGATCTCACTCTTAGCTGAGGCTAGAAAACCATGTGTAAGCTTGAATCTTCTCAGTAGCTGCCACTCTTTTAGCATGCTGATAGCTGCACATACCTTCTACTTAAATATAACTGTGTGGTGATTTTCATGCTCTTGTTTAATTAGTAAAAATGATAAGAGTGAAGAATACTAGAGCAACAATATAACCTGATCTTCATGACTCTGGTTCATGCAGTTCCAATATTAGATATTACAGACATTGTCTCCCTATAGTCTCTTAGGATGTGGTTCCTTGGACATTTTTGACACGGTGACTATAGCCTTTTCTATTATCTAAAAATAGTTAATGACCTGGATTGCAATTATGCTGCTGCGATATGCGCCTGGTGACTCATTCCTTCTATGAGTCCTCGCCTTGACTTCGGACAACAAAACAAACTACTCTGTCATTTTTCTAATGTGTCTGACACTGTCACCTGAATAGAAGTTTTAATATTTGAAACAAAAAAAAATTCATTCTGTGTTTGGTTTGGTGAAGAAAGTGATGAGAAATAAGAACTAAGTGTTTAAAGAATAAAGTATCTCTGTTTTTCGTAAAACTTTAAGGAAATGCCAACTATGATGCAGTTTATGCTTAAAAGCAACTAGTTTTTAACCTTCAAATATGTTAAAGTAAACTCACCATTGAGTGTCTTAATGCTGTTCTCTGTAGATATTAGTAAATATCTACTCCCATTCTTTTGTAACTAATTTTTTTTCATTTGTTATAGGTTGTTTATAAAATGGTACATCATGTATAATCAGAGATTATCTTTGGAGAGAGAGACAGAGACAGACAGAGAAAGGGAGGATGGAGGGAGGAAGAGAGAGACAGAAGTTAAAACAAAATGTGTACTGGTTCTGTGTGGACTATTATGATAGATTACATTTGCTTGAATTAAAACACTGACTCAAAATAAATCAACAAATAAAAGTAAAATAAAATCACAAAGGGCTGGACATACAGTTCAGTGTCAGACAGCACTTGCTTATCATGCTGGAGGCTCAGCGACAAAACTGTGGGAAATTACAGTCCATTGTGGACCCTGTTGTTTTTTATAGTGGAGTGACACACAGTAGTGGAACTCAGAAATCCTGCCTGCCCCTGCCTTCTGAGTGCTGGAATTAAAGGAGTGTGCCACTACACCCAGCTTGACATTAGCATTTTCAATAAATCACAAGGTAATTACAATATATGCCTTCATTTAGCTACTTAAGGAAGGATGATAACCCTGGGCCTGGCCTCATATATAATGCCAACCATATCAGATTCCCCTTGGTTTCCAAGTTTCAGAAGTCATAAAGCTATCTCATATTCTTCTATGCCTAGACTTGTGCTTGAATTCTTTCTTGGAATTTCTTCTATGCACATGTCTATGCCAAACTTGACATTTCATTAGTATTAGTGAGTACTTCAGATACTTATGAAATTCTTCCCAAAAACAGCCACTTATATTTATGTGTAAGTAAAAATAAAAGAATTTAGCTATAATACATTCTTCATACAAAATAAGGTTTTAACCCTACTTTTACCTCAGCTTAAGTACTCTCAGTTTTGACAAATGATTCTTTAACAGTGAGCAACAATATTGATATGTCCATATTATCAGCTGAATTGATCTGGGTACACATTTTTGAGAACTAACATTGTGTGGCAATCTGTAAAGAGTTTTTCTTTAAAATAAAGATTCTTAAATATTTTCCATTTTTTTAATAGAAGGTTATTTATAGAAGAAGAAGGAAGAGGAGATGGAGGAGCAGGAGAAGGATGAGGAGAAGGAAGAAGATGAGGAGAAAGAGGAGGAGGAGGAAGAGGAGAAGGAGGAGGAGGAAGAAAACGAAGGAGAAGGAGAAGAAGAAGGAGGTGGAGAAGGAGGAGGAAGAAGAAGACAAAGGAGAAGGAGAAGAAGAAGGAGGGGGAGAAGGAGGAGGAGGAAGAAGACGAAGGAGAAGGAGAAGAAGAAGGAGGGGGAGAAGGAGAAGGGGAAGGAGAAGGAGAAGGAGAAGGAGAAGGAGAAGGAGAAGGAGAAGGAGAAGGAGAAGGAGAAGGAGAAGGAGAAGGAGAAGGAGAAGGAGAAGAAGAAGAAGAAGAAGAAGAAGAAGAAGAAGAAGAAGAAGAAGAAGAAGAAGAATGAAGAAGAAGAAGAAAAAGAAAGAAGAAGAAGAAGAAGAAGAAGAAGAAGAAGAAGAAGAAGAAGAAGAAGAAGAAGAAGAAGAAGAAGAAGAAGAAGAAGAAGAAGAAGAAAGAAGAAGAAGAAGTACTTAGAAAACTTGAAGAGAGTTTTTAAGAAATATTTAACAAAATAGAGGACACAGCATTGCTCATGAAGTTTAATTAAGGTTTAATTGAGGTTTGCTTTCAAGCTGCCTGGACACATAGTAAATAGAGAACCACGACATTGTAGCACAAAAAGACATGTTATTAATTATTTCGATACAAATAAAAATTAAAAATTAAAATTAATATCATAATTATGAAAGCACAGCTATTAAACTACTTATAATCTGTGAAATATTTAGTTCTTTTTTTGTTTGGAGACAGGCTCTCCTATTTCCCAGACTGGCTTCAAACTGTGATAAGCCCCAAAGTGTGTGTTTGTTTGTGTGTGTGTGTGTGTGTGTGTGTGTGTGTGTGTGTGTGTGTGTGTATTGTGTGTGTGTGTATATATATATATATATATATATATATATATATATATATATACACACACATATATATATAGTTTCTTTATTTACACTTCAAATGTTACCCCTTTCCTGGTATCCTCTCCAAAAATCACCCTCCCCATATCCCCTAACCCCTTCACCTGCTCAACAAATCACCCACTCTTGCTTTCTGGATCTGACATTCCCCCACATTGGGGAATAAGGCCTTCATAGAACAAAGGCTCTCTCCTCCCATTGATGTCCTACTAGGCCATGCTATGCTGCATATGCAGCTGGAGCCATGAGTCCCACCATGTGTGATCTTTGGTTGGTTGTTAAGTCCCTGTGAGCTCTGGGGATAGTTCATATTTTTGTTCCTCCTATGGGACTGCAAACCCCTTTAGACCTTTGGGTCATTTCTCTAGCTCTTTCCTTGGGAATTCTATGCTTAGTCCAATGGATGGCTGTGAGCATCAACCTCTGTATATGTGAGGCACTGGCAGAGCCTCTCAGGTGAGATCTATATCAGGCTCCTGTAAGCAAGCACTTGTTAGCATCCACAACAGTGACTGGGTTTGGTGATTTTAAATGGAATGGACCCCCAGGTGAGTCAGTCTTCATATGGTCATTTCTTCAGTCTCTACTCCACACTTTGTCTCTGTTACTCCTTCCATGGGTGTTTTGTTCTGCCCTTCTAAGATGGATAGACGTATCTATACTATGGTTTTCATTCTTGAGTTTCATGTGGTTTCTGAATTGTATCTTGGGTATTCTGAGCTTCTGGGCTTCTTGATTAATATACACTTATCAGTGAGTGCACACCATGTGTGTTCTTTTATGATTGAGTTACCTTACTCAGGATGATATACTCCAGATCCATCCATTTGATTATGGATTTCATAAATTTGTTGTTTTTAATAGCTGAGTAGCACTCCATTGTGTAAATGTACCACATTTTCTGTATCCATTCCTCTGTTGAGGGACATCTGGGTTATTACAGATTCTGGCTATTATAAATAAGGCTCCTATAAACATAGAGAAGCATGTGTCCTTATTACATGTTGGAGCTTCTTCTGGGTATATGCCCAGGAGTTACTGGGTCCTCAGGTAGTACTATGCTCAATTTGCTGAGGAACTGCCAAACTGATTTCCAGAGTGGTTGTACCAGCTTACAATCCCAAGTTAAGGAGGAGTGTTCCTCTTTCTCCACATCCTCACCAACATCTGCTGTCCCCTGCATTTTTGATCTCAACCATTCTGACTGATGTGAGGTGGAATCTCAGGGTTGTTTTGATTTACATTTCCAAGATGACTAAGGATATTGAACATTTTTTAGGTGCTTCTCAGCCATTGGTATTCCTCAGTTGAGAATTCTTTGTTTAGCTCTATACTCCATTTTTAATAGGGTAATTTGTTTTTCTGGAGTATAACTTCATAAGTTCTTTGTATGTATTGGATATTCACCTTCTATCAGATGTAGGATTAGTGAAGATCTTTTGCCAGTCTGTTGGTAGCCTTTTTGTCTTCTTGACAGTGTCCTTTGCCTTATAAAACTTTACAATTTTGTGAAGTCCCATTTCTCTATTCTTGATCATACATCACAAGCCATTGGTGTTCTGTTCAGGATTTTTTCCCCTGTGTCCACATGTTCAATGCTCTTCCCTACTTTCTCTTCTGTAAGTTTTAGTGTATCTGGTTTTGTGTGAAGGTCCTTGATCCACTTGGACTTGAGCTTTGTACCAGGAGATAAGAATTGGTTGATTTGCCTTCTTTGACATCCTAACTGCCAGTTGAGCCAGGACCATTTGTTGAAAATGCTGTCTTTTTTCCACTGGATGGTTTTAACTCCTTTGTCAAAGATCAAGTGACCATAGGTGTGTGGGTTCATTTTTACATCTTCAGTTCTATTCCATTGATCAACCTGCCTGTCACTGTACCAATACAATGCAGATTTTTTCACAAATGCTCTGTAGTGAGGTCAGGGATGGTGATTTTCCTAGAAGTTCTTTTGTGTTGAGAATAGTTTTACTATCTTGTATTTTTTGTTGTTGTTTTGTTTTGTTTTTTGTTTTTTGGATTTTTTTATTCCAGAAAAAATTTGAAATTGCTCCTTCTAAGTCTATGAAGGATTGAGTTGAAATTTAATGGGGATTTCATTGAATCTGTAGATAGCTTTTGGCAAGATGGTCATTTTTACTATATTAATTCTGCCAATTCCATGAGCATGGGAGATCTTTCCATATTCTGAGTTCTTTGATTTCTTTCTTTAGAGACTTGTAGTTCTTATCCTACAGATCTTTCACTTGCTTAGTTAGATTCACACCAAGATATTTTATATTATTTGTGACTATTGTGAAGGGTGTTGTTTTCCCAAATTTATTCTCAGCCTGTTTATCCTTTGTGTAGAGGAAGGCCACTGATTTTTTTGAATTCATTTTATATCCAGCCACTTTGCTTATGTTGTTTATGAGGTTTAGGAGTTCTCTGGTTGAATTTTTTTGGATCACTTGAGTCTGCTATAATATCATCTGCAAATACTGATATTTTTGACATCTTCCTTTCCAATTTGTATCCCTTTGATTTCCTTTTGTTGTCTAATTGCTCTAGCTAGGACTTCAAGCACTATATTGAATAGGTAGGTAATAGGTCTTCTTTGAAGGTTTGATAGAACTCTGCACTAAACCCATTTGGTCTTGGGCTGTTTTGTTTTGTTTTGTTTTTATTTTTGTTTTTTTGTTTTTTGTTTTTTGTTGTTTGTTTGTGAAACTATTAATGAGAGTTTCTATTTCTTTAGGGGACATGAGACTGTTAGATCATTAATCTGTTCCTGATATAACTTTGGTACCTGGTATCTGTCTAGAAAAGTATCCATTTGATCCACGTTTTCTAGTTTTGCTGAGTAAAGTCTTTTGTAGTAGGATCTGATGATTTTTTTTCTTTTTTCTTTTCTTTTCTTTTCTTTCTTTCTTTCTTTCTTTCTTTTTTTTTTGATTTCCTCAGTTTCTGTTTTTATGTCTCCCTTTTCATTTCTGATTTTGTTAATTTAGATACTGTCTCTCTGCCTTCTGGTTAGTCTGGTTAATGATTATTTATTTGTTTATTGTTAAATGATTATTTATCAGTTTTCTTAATGAACCAGCTCATGTTCCTAAAGTACCTTGAACTCCTGGTCCTCCTGCTTTTACCTCCTAAGGGCTGAAACTGGGCACATTACCATGACCAGTTCAGTAGAGCTTATGTCAACCTCAGATTCATAAACTAATGAGAAAGGGAACTACCCAACTGCCAGGGAGTCAGAGTGGTACACCCTGTTCCCCTAATAGTAATTGTTGGTATTCCTATCTAGTAATCCTCACCTACACATCTCTTGTTGCTTCCAAATCTCTCTCAAAGTAAACAGACCAAAAGGGAGAGAAAAATTTTGCAAAAATAAAAATAGAAGAGGGAGATATAGAAAGGCACAGAAAGCTGGGTGTTGGTGGCACACGTCTTTAATCCCAGCACTCAGGAGGCAGAGGCAGGTGGATTTCTGAGTTTGAGGCCAGCCTGGTCTACAGAATGAGTTCTAGGACAACCAGGGCTATACAGAGAAACCCTGTCTCGAAAAAACAAACAGACAAACAAAAAACAAAACAAACAAAAAAACAAGACACACAAAATAAGATGGAATCAAAGAGAGACAGAGATAAAGAGACACATACAGAGAGGCAGAGAGAGACAGAGAGAAACAGAAAAAATATAGAGAGAAAGAGAAGGAGAAATCGCCAAATGGGCAAAAGTGAATTTTATACTCAAGACAATTTTGTTCACTGGAGAGAAATTTTTTATATCCAAAGTCTCTTGACCTATGCTAGTGGAAGCCTGCAGTGTACTGCAGACAGAGAACACATCAGGTCATCAGGTTCCATAACAGCAACCATTTGCTTCATGGAAAAGTCAAGACCAGTCTGTGTTGCATGAGATTCTTTCTCAAAAACAAAACAAATATCACTGCCCCTCAAAAATACCAGAAGCATCAACCATATTAATTTGTATACTATTTATATAACATGAAAATCTAGCACAGATATTTTCAGATGTGCAGCCTTGTGAAATAATTTTGCTGAAAACTAACATTAAATAGCTACTTCTGCATATAAATAGGAAAATTGACAGTGAAAATGTTTGAGGTAGAAAAGATTCAAGTATCATATATTTGTTTTAATTATTGGCAAGCCAAGGATACTCCAAGTATACATTAATTAATAGATGAGTGATCACATCCCAGGAGAAAGAAATTACTTCTTATAAATGTCTTTTATTGTTTTGTATCTAAATAAATAATATTTAAATTAGAGTTCAAATGTTTACTGTATAGGAGTTTTCCATTTCTTGAAATAAATACAAATACTTCTTAGATCTCCTATACTCAATGATTTTCTGTTTACCAACTATAATCAGAACAGTCATATAATGACCATTGGTCATTGCCAAAAACTATATCCAGGTCCTAAGGAACTCTATCCAACTTTCTACTTTTGCAAGATGAGTATCTTCAGGTAACATTGATGAGGGAGATCAGATACAACTTCCAATGTGTGATTGGCTTATTTCCCACTATAGAATCTAGGTTGATCCATGTCAGTAACACATGACCTTCTGTGGTTTATTATGGTAGTCTGTGTACCATTTCTGTCTTTATTCACCGGATCATAGATGCTTAGACTGTTTCCATTTCTTGCATATTATGAACCATAATTAGTCATCTTTGTTTCTTAGACACATTGATTTCATTTTCTGTGAAAAATATCCACTTGTTTCCCATTTGAAACATACTGTCATTCTCTTTTCAATTTTGTGAGGAAACTACACAACTTCCCCTCATACCTTTAAAGTAATGATTTGTAGAAGAAAACAACCATGTTTGAAAATGGTATCTAATTGATAATCAGGCAAAGTGACAAATCAGGGAAAGATTTGACAGAATGAGTCAGAGATAGACTATACCACTTTTTCAGGAGACCAGCACGGGAATGTAAAGCTATTTAGGAGTAGCAAGGAGAGCAAATCTATGCATTGGGAATCAGAGCAGTAAATGTAGTACAGTAGAGTTGAGTTCCTGCACAAATTCATAAAGTTCAGTGTGGGTCAGCAGAAACAGTTGAAGTATGGAAATAAGGAGCCAGAATTAGTTTGAGATCAAGTGGAGCATTTAAGTGAAAGACTGAGAGAAGACAGTTTGAATTGGTCAAGTGTGGAGGGGATTTTGAGTCAGGACAACTGAGTTGAATCAAACAACCAGAGTTCAGAAAGAGCTAGAAAAGGAGAGGTTATTCAGCAGTAAGCCTCTGAGGTAATAATTACATCTGGCAAATAAAAGCTACATTTATGCAAATACATGAGTGTCAGCCTAAAACATAATCAATAACAGCCAGGATACTGTCTACACAAAAGCCTACAAAGTCAACTAGAATAGATGTTAAGAACTGCAACACTCTGGCATCAATCTGTAGGTTCCTCAGAAAATTGGAAATAGATCTACCTGAAGACACAGCTATACCATTCTTTGGAATATACCTAAAAGATGCCCCATCATTCCACAGGAACATGTGTTCCACTATGTCATAGTGGCCTTGTTTGTGATAGCCAGAAGCTGGAAACAACCTAGATGTCCTAGGGCAGAAGTATGGATACAGAAAATGTAGTTCATTTACACAGTAGAATATTACTCAGCTATTTGGAATGAGGACATCCTGAGTTTTGCAGGCAAGTGGATGGATAGAACTAGAAAATATCATCCTCATTGAGGTAACTCAGATCTAAAAGTACATGCATGGGATGTACTTACTAATAAGTGGATGTTCGGCTAGATCCCCCTAATAAAAGTACAGAATATCCAAGTTACAGTTCACAGAACTCAAAAATGTTAAGAAGCTGAAGGGCCCAAATAAGGATACTGCAATTCCACTTGGAATGGAGAAGAAAGCAATCATAGGAGGGGGATACAGGGAGCAACTTGGGTGGGAAAGTGGAGAGGGAGGAGAAGAGAAGAACATTATCAGGTATTGGGTGAGGGAAAAGGACAGAAGCCCTGAGGGCCAGCAGAAAGAATGGAAACAGGCAACCTCGGGAGGTAGGAGATCTAGGGACCCTCCAGAATGTACCAGAGACCTGGGATGTGACAGAGTCTCAGGACTCAAAATGAGGGACCTTAGATGAAATTCCCTACAGTGGAAAGAGGGAACTTGTCGAGCCTAGCAGAAAGGCAGGGCATCAACTAAAGGATGGCTTTGACATACCACAGTCAAATCTCTGGCCCATAATTGTTCCTGTCTGAAAGAACTGCAGAAACAAGAATGGAGAAGAGTCTGAGGAAAAGGAGATCCAGCAATAGGCCCAACGTGGGATTCAGCTCAAGGGGAAGGCCCAAGCTCTGACACTATTATTTAGACTATGGTGTGCTCACAAAAAGGGACTTCAAGAGTGCCCTCTGAAATACTCAACAAGCAACTGAAAAAGTCAGAGGCAGACATTAACACCCAACCAATGGACAGAAGCTGCTGACCCTTGTGGCTGAAATAGGATAGAGAAAGGACTGAAGGATCTAAAGGGATTTGCAACCCCATAGGAAGAACAACAATATCAACCAACCAGAGCTCTGAGAGCTCCCAGGGACTAAATCACCAACCCCAACCAAAGAGTACATATGGAGGGACCCATGGCTCCAGCTGCAGATGTAGCAGGGGATGCCCTTATCTGGCATCAATGGGAGGAAAGGCCCTTGGTCCTGTGAAGGCTCAATTCCCCCATGTAGAAAATGCCACAGCAGTGAGGTTAGTGTGGGTGTGTGGGAAACTACCCTCATAGAAGTAGGGGTTGGGGTGGGTGGCATAGGAGGTTTCTGAGTGACACCCAGGAATGGGGAAAATATTAGAAATGTAAATAAATAAAACATCCAATAAAAAGTAAAGAAATAGGGAGTAGCTGGAAGAAGCTGAAGAGGAGGCTGACGCTGTTGGAGGACCAGCAGTCTCAATTAACCAAGACCCCAGAGAGCTCTCAGATACTGAACCACCAACCAGGCAGTATAAACCAGCTGATAGAAGGCTCCCAACACATATACAGCAGAGGACTGCCAGATCTTGTTTCATCAGAGAAGGTACACCTAACACCCAAGCGACTGGAGGCCCCAGGTAGTGGAGAGGTCTGGTGGAGTAGGGGGTGTAGTAGGAGGACCCTCTTGGAGAAGGGGGAAAGAGGTATGGGATGTAGAAGAATCAGAGGGTGGACCGGGAAGGGAATAAAATCTGGAGTGTAGAAAAACAGATTAAATAATATTAAAAATATATTTGAACTATCTTCCTTCCCCGATTTGGAGTAAGTAGATATACATCATAACTCGCTAGTAAAATTCCCAAACCGATAAGGTCTGTTTTCCTTTTTATATATTGTTAGCTCTCTAGTCAACATGGGCTCGTAAATCCATGCTTTTGGAGGCTTGCCCTTTCATTCTGTATGACTTTCTGATCTCCTGTTTCAGGGATGAGTAAATTCATTTTGCTAAACATGCTTCCTATTTTCTCTTGGTATTTTGTAAAGTGAATGTAACAGTGGAATATAATTATTACAAAATATATATGATTATAAATATTTAGCAGCTGTATTTAGCTGGTATGCTAATAGTTATTTTTCAAGTCCTTAAGATCAAAATAAAATAAATTATAATTATATAGGCCCCCAGAAGTTACATGTTGGGAACGAACATCGGAACCAGTGTACACTTCTTTCAATGTTGAATGAATGGTTTTGCTTTGCAAAATAATTTTGAAAACAGCATTGAATTTGACACTTAAATTTGATGTTCTTGCTGTCAATATTAAACTATGAAAGCACAGTAGAAGAAGAGGGGAATGGCATCATGTGGTGTGTCTCATCCTATCCTGTGGTGTTCACAGTTCACAAATATGATATGAGCCGTGAGTTACACATTTGCTGTTCATTGGTCATTAAGTTGATTCACAAAAATTCAGAACCATGCTCTCATTAGTGAGTTGATAGAATATTCTACAAGCACCTAAAAAGGCCCATCTCTTCCTAAAGAATTAAATATATAGGTGACACTACTAAAGATACTTTCATTCTAGAGACTGTAAATATGGAAGCATGTACACATAGAACACTTCTGGGTTCACTAGAGAGAAATGTGAAGATATATAAAGAGAGAGTAGCTGTGATAGTTACTTTTCTATCGCTGTGATAAAACACCATGACCAAGGCAACTTATATGGAAAAAAAGACTTATTTGCGGACAGTGGTTCTGAGATTAGAGCATACGGTGCTAGAACAGAGTTACAACAGGTAGTAGGAAGCTGGGGCAGCAGCAGAGAGCTCACATCTTGAACCAAACGCAAAAAGTAGAGACTAATAACTTAAAAAGGAGTAAATTTTTTGAAACTTCAAATTCGACCCCAGTGGTATACTTCCTCCAGTATCTAATCCTTCCCAAATGGCCACTATCTGGACACAAATGCTAATACTAGGGCAACTTTTATTATATAAAGACCACAGTAGCCATTTGAGTGAGGATGCTATTTTATATAGTAATAGAATTTAGCAGAATTATTCCCAATAATGTAAAATGAATAAGCAAGCTGAAGTAAATTGAGTGTGCATCTCACATTATTGATAAGTTGAATAAATGTTCATGTTGTGTGGAATCTATTCAGGTTTTCTGGGTTAGAATGCTCTAACCCAAATAAATTTATCAGTTATGAGAGAGAAATATGTATATATATAATACTATATATATATATAATACTATATATATAATACTATAAAATTGTATATGTATGTTCTAACATTATATGTGATACATATATAGATACAAAAATACAGCATCTCTAAATATTTCTGTTTTGCATTTAGTTGCTAATGTATTAAATTATCATGAAAAATAAATTTATGTTTTAACAATGATATTAAAACAGTAAGAAGATGTGCTAAGAAACCCATTTGACAACAACATCATTATCAGATGCATTTAGACTCCTGGGGTGTCACATGATGGCAATTAGTGCCTAAGAAAATGTCCAAATTTAACTGAGTCATGGAATAGCACACAACATGTAAGCTAATGTTCACCAAAGAATTGTGCCCCACTTATTTTATTGGATCCAAGTCGTTTTATGATAAAATCTGTTCTCTGCTTCTTAACATCCTTGAACAAAAAGACAGTAGTAATGTGGGTACCTTGGGGTTTCAGTCATCAGCAGGATATTGAAACTATGCCATAATGTTCAATGGGGCCTTCCCACTCAAGAACAGCACTTGCCAGCTTCAGAGGCTGTGTCCAAATGTTTTCACAGCTCCCAGTTTCCAAAACAAACAGAAACACTGTGTGTTCATTAAATTTAATTAGTAGATCATCTTTAATTTGGTCTCTCAACAATCTGTCAATGTTTTTCTTAAAATAGCATTCTAAAAGAATGAAAATTGTATCACTTAGGCTTGTCCATTCCAGTGATGCTAGGGGAATCGTTTTGTCAATAATATTCTTATATTTCTCAACAACCTACATATCAGTATTGAATATTCATACAAAATATAATGATAAAATTGATGAATATTGAATTGGAACATATAAAATAAACATATAGTAATATAAACATATATTCATACATATATGTGATTATATATATATATATATATATCATAGAGACTTGGGGTACATGATTCTACATTAGCTAATTTATTTCATTGACTATCAGGTTAATAGTTAATAGGTAAAATTCCTAGTTTTCAGTTAAATCCTCAAGTAGCTCATTAGATGTGGGTCACAGACAGAGGAGTCAATATATGCAGTTCTTGCTGCCCAGGTCACTCCCTGCCTTACTTATTATCAATCATGTGCTCTTGGATTCCTGCTTACATCCTTCTATACTCAGAATCCTCTTGTTTACAGTGAGACTGCAAATGACATTTGCTTCAGCACATTGCAACAATGATTACCAGTGCTTTGGCTGGTCCCTTAAAAGACCAATAAGCATCACTTTTTCTGTGACTATTCACTGAGCTCAGAGCAGTTAGGAACAAGAACAGTATGTATCAGACTATGTTTTAGGAGATGTATATGAGGCGACAGCAGACATTTAACTTACCAAATACAATTAGTTGCAGCCATTAAGGTTGTATTTATGAGCATCAGAAATCCCTGCTAATCTTGAAACCATAGAACTGCTTTTCTCTCCTGCTGAAATACTAGGAGGGAGGATTTGCAGGGTTTTTTTTTTTTTTTTTAGCCTGTGTTTAGCTACATACCAGTGTCGTCAGAGAAGTTGGGTTGAACTCTAGCAATTTCACCACATCTGGTGCTCAGTTACATATCACAAAGCATTCAAAGGTGGGATGGAGCTGGGATGGGGCAATATCTCATTTACTTGCCTTTCCAGAAAATAATAAATAAATAAAAACAAGATTTGCCCAAGTTCCTACTGGAATATTACTGATGTCTCAGCAGTATTGTCTCTGTCAAGGGGTTACTCCTGGCTGCAAGATGTTCTGAAGTAGCCGTCTGTGACCTCCCTCTCTCCAACAAATCTAAAGTTATATTAACAGGAAAGAGTACAGAAAAAAGATACAAGGTAATATTTTATTCTCTTTTGTGATAGTCATCATGGGAAACGTTATAATTTGTTTAGACTTTTTATATTCATTTTACAGCTTAGTATTCATTGTTTTAATATTGAATTGCCCATGGGAATATGCTGCTATAAACTTTTTATTACTTAGTTCCTTGGAAGCTGAACAAGGAGCTGATGTAAGGTTATTTTATTTTGCACCTGAAATTTTTATAGCTTTTTATGTATCTTTTTCCCTTTATCCCCTTTTGAAACAGAAATAATAATAGACGAACACAAGAAGTTTGCCAGCCATCACTGCTCACTCAGTGTGCTCTAACTGAACAGACGTTCCTTATTTTTCTCAAGTATAAAAACTCCATGTCTATACCATAGCCTTTCCATTGTTCTTTCTTTAGTTTTGGAAGTCTCTGTAGGCCACAATCTCCACTGTCACTGTCACTCTTTCAAGTCTGGTCCTCCATTAGCTCTGGAACAAGCATCTCCTTCTTGGCACAGCTTATCTCACCCAATACCTTTTTAAATATTCCTCTATATCTTTAATTATATTTTTGTTTTTTCCGTTTTTTACTTTCTTCTTATGAAACGTATGCCCATGTTAATAGTCAAACATGCCCAACATTAAAGTAGGTCTTTCTTTTATTTGTCTGATTAATGCTACAGTTTTTTGAACCTGAAACAGAGTCAGTCACAATTATTAAATTCATGTTAAACAAATGAAAGAATCGGCCAGGCGGTTGTGCTGCATGCTTTTAATCCAGGCACTTGGGATGCAGACGCAGGCGGATTTCTGAGTTTGAGGTCAGCCTGGTCTACAAAGTGAGCTCCAGGACAGCCAGGGCTATACAGAGAAACCCTGTCTCAAACAAACAAAGCAAAATAAAACACCCACAAAAAAACAAACAAACAAAAACAAAAACAAAAGCAAAAACAAATGAAAGGATCACTCCATACTTCTCTACCTTTCTGCTGTCTACAAAATGGAAAAAAAAATAATGGGAATATGAATTTTAACAGAGTTCTTGGCCAGAAATTTCTTAGAACAAAATTACTTATATATATTTTAAATGTATATGTCTTGTGTGTATATAAAGTGAATTGACCATTAACTCAGATCAAGTGGAAAATTATTTAGAGCATTAACTGTGATACTATGTGCTGCTTTGATGGGCGTTACAACTAATGATTTTTATAGTTGACTACAGCCATGAATGAGAAATACTTTATTTCACATAATTATAATATTTTTGTCAGATTCATGTTCAGATCTTAGTGTTTGTATATCATAAGACTTGCTTTTGTCTTCTCTAAGACACAAATATTTTAAAAGATTTGTTTAGAGAGTTTAATTTCACGTGTGTCCGAATATCTCCCTGTGGGTATGTGTATTTCCTTACATGTACCTGCCCAAAGTAAAATAAGGTCTGAACCCCTGGAGCTGGACTTAAACGTGGTTGGGAGCCACTTGATCTGGTAGCTAGGAAATGAACTCCATGTCTCTTCCATATACTCTCACTGAGCCCTCTCTGTAGATCCTAAGTATTAACAATAAAGTTTATTTTTTCCTCAGTTTTAAAAATTAGGTAAAGGACTAGAAGTGTCACCTTACAAAATAAGATGCACAGATGAGATATCAGTATATAAAAGGATTTTCAGTACTGTGTCTCCTCGAAAAAGCACTGAGAGTACATTTGTGCCTGCTCAAAAGCATCCTTTCCAGAAGATAAATCCACATTCCCCAGGACACCAAATGCTGCTGAGGAAGTAGGATAAAAAGACATAATGAAAAATTGATAGGACTCCAAGATGTGGTGCAAGGACCTTCTGAAGGGAGCATGCAACTCACCTGAATGCTTGATCACACTTGTATGGAGACTTCATTTTCCTAGCTCTATTATCATGTAGTTTCAACTTTTCGAAAGATTATTTTATTACCTTTGCTCTTAATAACCAGCCTGTTAGACAAGCATCTTTAAAGCAGTTCGAAGCTCATCCTCCTCATGCTTTCCTTTAGTGACCTGAGGGCACACAAGCACAAAGTCCTCCCATAGCATGCTACTCTTGCTTTTGGTAGAATGCTTAAGCTATTCGACAAGAGTGTTCTCTGGAAGACGTTTGCAACCATAACAACTTGTCAGTAGTTGAAGGGGGGCAAGAAGAGAGGATGGTGGAACAACTAAAGACAGTTACATTAAATAAAGGTAGATGAGGTATATATAGAAGTCAAGAAACATAATAATGCCCATTGCTATTTTTAAAACACCTTCCTCAAGCTTTTGGTTAATGATTTACAATAAGCCATTTTACTTAAAGGCCTTCTATTTCAGACAATACTTTTCTTGGAGTGTTAGAAAATGTTCATGTCAAACCAACTGTGAGATGTTGCATAATTTCTAATCAGCAACCCCATGAAACTAAAACCAAGACACACGAATATGCCATTTTAGTGATAACATGTCAGGTAGGCTAACACTGAAGCAGTGTACAAAAATCACATTCCATATTGAAGAGATTAATGAATGTGTAGGACAGATTCAATAAAACCCAAGAAGAAGTTGCTGCAGCTGAACTGTAGCAAAATCTCTATCTTCCTCTTCCTGCCAGCACTCTTTTTCTTTTCCTTTTTTCTTCTTTTTTCTTTTTCTTTTTTCTTTTTTCTTTTTTCTTTTTTTCTTTTTTTCTTTTTTCATTTGTACAGAATAAAATTTATTCAGGGCATGGGGAGGAGAGTTAGTAGGGTAGCAGAGGCAGAGAAACTCAGAAAGAATGAGAGAGCAGAGGAGTAGAAGCTGGCTATGATCCTGTGGAGAGAGGGGTGAGAAAGGAATGGAGGGGGGAGCAAGGTGGCAAGAGGCAAGAGAGGGGCCATTAACACACAGTGAATTTATCAGACGACTTGTTATATCTGAGCAGAATGCAGTAACCATGTTATTTGAAATCACCTCTTGCAGACTGAGGAATACATCATAGCTGACCTGCTTTGCTGCTTTTACACTTATGGAAATTTATGTAAACCAATGTGGATGCTGAGCTAGTTATGGGCTTTGGTGATGATAGTGTTCAATACGATTTCATAGATATTAGAAAGTTCAGCACTCTAGCAAGAGTTGAGTGTTAGAAAGAGAACATGCTTTTAAAAGGATAAATTTTGAGGTGTTTAGGGCAGTTCTAAAAACAAAAAACTCCATTGGACAAAATTTTCTTTAATTTGGCTCACCCAATTGTAGTTTTCTAATGATCATTAAATCACTTTAAATTTAATGACATAAGTATATTATATAAAATAGATACAACATATTTTACAGCAAAAATAAAAAAATAAGACATAAATTTATAAAAGGATAAACATATTAGGAAAATACACCCAAAGTGTTCATTCAACTTTAACATAGAAGCAAAATGTTATAAAGATGAAGGAAAAATAAAAAGAGTTAATAATTATAGCTGACTATCTCAGCAACTCTCGGGTGTGTGTTTGTCCACGCACATATGTATTTTGTGAAGACTCTTTGAAGGATGTATGCAAAAACTTTTCTACATTAATTTGACTTGTTGACATCACTAATAAGTTATAATCATTATTTGAATATTCAAGACATAGAGTATATATCTAACTTGTTTCCAGTACCTTCCATAGAGAAGAGAGTTAACCTTTACAAAATCCCTTATCTCAGGATCTTGTTACTGATGTTTTAAGTTCTGAACTTATGTATGAATGGTGCTTATCCTGTGTGCATTTCTTTTCAGGTTATTGAGTGCATAAATTATTTAAGATTCTCTAAAGGAACAAATCCAGGAGAATATATAAGAGTAAGATGATTTTTTTAGTCTTGGGTCTTGGATCCCTCAGTGACTAGTCTGCACAGATGAGTCTGCAGACTACAGAAGTTACACAGCTTCTGGGACAGGCAGAAGCGACATGGCTTCTGGGACAGACTCTGTTTCAGGCTCCAGACATCCGGGAACCTTCCCTGCCAGAGGAGAGGTATCCACCTGGGAGGGCTCTGACGGAGCACCTGGGGGAGCCATTTGGGTTCTGGATCCCTCAGAGAATAGTCTGTGCAGGAGAAAGTGTGGACTACAGAAGCTACACAGCTTACAGGACAGGCAGAAGTGAAACAGCTTCTGGGATAGGCCCTGTTTCAGGCCTTCATCTTCAGTCAGTAGGCAGGTCTGAACACCAGATATCTGTGCACCTTCCCTGCAAGAGGAGAGCTTGCCTGCAGAGAGTACTCTGAACACTGAAACTCAGGAGAGAGCTACACTCCCAAATCTGCTGACAGAGTCTAACAGAATCACAGTAGAAACAAGCACCAACCGGAGACAACTGTAACAACTAACTCCAGAGAGTACCAGATGGAGAAAGGCAAAAATAAGAATCTTACTAACAGAAACCAAGACCACTCACTATCATCATAACTCAGCACTCCCACCTCAGCCATTCCTGGATACCCCAACACACCCGAAATGCAAGACTTGGATTTAATATCATATCTCTTCATGCTGGTAGAGGACATCGAGAAGAACTTTAATAACTCACTTAAGAAATACAGGAGAACACTGCTAAAGTGGTAGAAGTCCTTAAAGAAAAACAGGAAAACACAAACAAACAGGTGATGGAATTGAACAAAACCATACAAGACCTAAAAAGGGAAGTAGACACAATAAATAAAACCCAAAGTGAGACAACACCAGAGATAGAAACCCTAGGAATGAAATCTGGAATGATAGATGCGAGCATCAGCAAAAGAATACAAGTGATGGAAGAGAGAATCTCAGGTGCAGAAGATTCCATAGAGAACATAGACCTAACAATCAAAGAAAATGCAAATTGCAAAAAGATCCTAACTCAAAACACCCAGGAAATACAGGACAAAATGAGAAGACCAAACCTACAGATAATAGCATAAATGAGATAAATGAGAATGAAGAGTTTCAACTTAAAGAGCAAGCAAATATCTTCAACAAAATTATAGAAGAAAACTTCCCAAACCTAAAGAAAGAGATACCCATGAAATTACAAGAAACCTACAGAACTCCAAATAGAGTGGGCCAGAAAAGAAATTCTTCCTAACACATTGTAATCAGAACAACAAATGCAAATAAAGACAAATAAATAAAGATAGAATATTAAAAGCAGTAAGGGAAAAAGGTCAACTACCACATAAAGGCAGGCCTATTAGAATTAAAGCAGACTTCTCACCAGAGACTATGAAAGCCAGAAGATCCTGAATAGATATTATGCAGACCCTGACAGAACACAAATGCCAGCCCAGGTTACTATACTCAGCAAAACACTCAATTGCTATAGATAGAGAAGCCAAAGTATTCCATGATGAAACCAATTTCACACAATATCTTTCCATGAATCTAGTCCTTCAAGGGATAGATAATAAAGGGAAAACACCAACACAAGAATGGAAACTACACCCTAGAAAAAGCAAGAAAGTAATCCTTCAACAAAACTAAAAGAAGACAGTCAAAAGAACAGAATGCCAACTTTAACAACAAAAATGACCGGAAGTAAGAATTAACTTTCTTTAATTTCTCTTAATATCAATGGACTCAATTCCCCAATAAAAAGATATAGACTAATAGACTGGCTACACAAACAGAACCCAACATTTTGTTGCTTACAGGAAACCTACCACAGGGAAAGGACAGACACTACCTCAGAGTGAAAGGCTGGAAAACAATTTTCCAAGCAAATGGTCCAAAGAAAGAGGCTGGAGTAGCCATTCTTATATCGAATATAATTGACTTCCAACCCAAAGTTATCAAAAAAGACAAGGAGAGGCACTTTACACTCATCAAAGTTAAAATCTACTAAGATGAACTCTCAATTCTGAATATCTATACTAAAAATACAAGGGCAGCCACATTTATTAAAGAAACTTTAGTAAAGCTCAAAGCACAATTTGCACCTCACACAATAATAGTAGGACTTCAACACCCCATTCTCACCTATGGACAGATCCAGGAAATGGAAACTAAACAGAGACACATGGATACTAACAGAAGCTATGAAACAAATGGAACTAATAGATATCTACAGAATATTTTATCCTAAAAAAAGGATATGCATTCATCTCAGCACCACATGGTACCTCCTCCAAAATTGACCATCTAATTGGTCACAAAACAGGCCTTCACAGGTACAAAAATATTGAAATTATCCCATGAATCATATCTGATCACCAGGTACTACGGCTGATCTTCAATAACAACATAAATAATGGAAAGCCAACATTCATGTGGAAACTGAACAACACTCTTGGCAATGATTCCTTGGTCAAGGATGAAATAAAGTAAGAAATTAAAGACTTTTAGAGTTTAATGAAAATGAAACCACAACATACCCAAACTTATGGGCCACAATGAAAGCAGTCCTAAGAGGAAAATTCATAGCCCTGAGCACCTCCAAAAAGAAACTAGAGAGAGCATAGAATAGCATACTGACAGCACACCTAGAAGCTGGAGAACTAAAGGAAGCAAATTCACCCAAGAGGAGTAGACAGCAGGAAATAATCAAACTCAGCACCGAAATCAACCAAGTGGAAACAAAAAGAACTATTCAAAGAATCAACCAAACTAGGAGCTGGTCCTTTGAGAAAATCAACAAGATATATAAACCCTTAGCCAGAATAACTAGAGGTCACAGGGAAAGTATCCTAATTAACAAAATTAAAAATGATAAAGGAGACATAACAAGAGAAGCCAAGGAAATCCAAAACATCATCAGATCCTACTACAAAAGGCTATACTCAACAAAACTAGAAAACCTGGATGAAATGGGCAACTTCCTAGACAGATACCAGGTACCAAATTTAAATCAGGATCATATTAACTATGTAAACAGTCCAATTTTTCCCTAAAGAAATAGAAGCAGTTATCAATAGTCTCCCAACCAAAAAGAGCCCAGGACCAGATGGGTTTAGTGCAGAGTTCTATCAGACCTTCAAAAAAGACCTAATTCCAACTCTTCTCAAACTATTCCACAAAATAGAAACAGAAAGTAAGCTACCAAATTCATTCTATGAAGCCACAAATACTCTGATACCTAAACAACACAAAGATCCAACAAAGACATAGAACTTCAGACCAATTTCTGTTATGAATATCGATGGAAAAATACTCAATAAAATCCTCGCAAACCAAATTCAGAACAGATCAAACGGTCATCCCTCATGTGCAAGTATGCTTCATCACAGGGATGCAGAGGGATGGCTTTTTGTTTGTTTGTTTGTTTTTATACTTTTTATTAGTTCTTTTCCTCATTTACATTTCCAATGCTATTTCAAAAGTCCCCTATAACCTCCCCCCAATCCCCTACCCACCCACTCCCACTTTTTGGCCCTGACATTACCCTGTACTGGGGCATATAAAGTTTGCAAGTCCAATGGGCCTCTCTTTGCAGTGATGGCCAACTAGGCCATCTTTTGATACAAATGCAGCTAGAGTCAAGAGTTCCAGGGTACTGGTTAGTTCATTATGTTGTTGCACCTACAGGGTTGCAGATCCCTTTAGCTCCTTGGCTACTTTCTCTAGCTCCTCCATTGGGGGCCCTGTGATCCATCCAATAGCTGACTGTGAGCATCCACTTCTGTGTTTGCTAGGCCCCGGCATAGTCTCACAAGAGACAGCTATATCTGGGTCCTTTCAGCAAAATTTTGCTAGTGTATGCAATGGTGTCAGCGTTTAGAAGCTGATTATGGGATGGATCCCCAGATATGGCAATCACAAGATGGTCCATCAATTCATCACAGCTCCAAATTTTGTCTCTGTAACTCCTTCCATGGGTGTTTTGTTCCCAATTCTAAGAAGGGGCAAAGTGTCCACACTTTGGTCTTCTTTCTTCTTGAGTTTCATGTGTTTAGCAAATTGTATCTTATATCTTGGGTATTCTAAGTTTCTGGGCTAATATCCACTTATCAGTGAGTACATATTGTGTGAGTTCCTTTGTGATTGGGTTACCTCACTCAGGATGATGCCCTCCAGGTCCATCCATTTGCCAAGGAATGTCATAAATTCATTTTTTAATAGCTGAGTAGTACTCCATTGTATAAATATACCACATTTTCTGTATCCATTCCTCTGTTGAGGGGCATCTGGGTTCTTTTAAGTTTCTGGCTATTATAAATAAGGCTGCTATGAACATAGTGGAGCATGTGTCCTTCTTACCGGTTGGGACATCTTCTGGATATATGCCCAGGAGAGGTATTGTGGGATCCTCCAGTGGTACTATGTCTAATTTTCTGAGGAACCACGAGACTGATTTCCAGAGTGGTTGTACAAGCTTGCAATCCCACCAACAATGGAGGAGTGTTCCTCTTTCTCCACATCCTGGCCAGCATCTGCTGTCACCTAAATTTTTGATCTTAGTCATTCTGACTGGTGGAATCTCACACCTATGGTTACTTGATCTTTGACAAGGGAGCTAAAACCATCCAGTGGAAAAAAAGACAGCATTTTCAACAATCGTGCTGGCACAACTGATGGTTATCATGTAGAAGAATGTGAATTGATCCATCCCTATCTCCTTGTACTAAAGTCAAATCTATGTGGATTAAGGAACTCCACATAAAACCAGAGACACAGAAACTTATAGAGGAGAAAGTAGGGAAAAGCCTCGAGGATATGGGTACAGGGGAAAAATTTCTGAATGGAACAGCAATGGCTTGTGCTGTAAGATCGAGAATCAATAAATGGGACCTCATAAAGTTACAAAGCTTCTGCAAGGCAAAAGACACTGTCAATAAGACAATAAGACCACCAACAGATTGGGAAAAGATCTTTACCTATCCCAAATCAGATAGGGGACTAATATCCAATATATATAAAGAACTCAAGAAGGTGGACTCCAGAAAATCAAACAACCCCATTAAAAAATGGGGCTCAGAGCTGAACAAAGAATTCTCACCTGAGAAATACCGAATGACAGAAAAGCACCTGAAAAATTGTTCAACATCCTTAATCATCAGGGATGGTTTATTAGATGGAAATCCATCAATGTTATCCACTATATAAACAAACTCAAAGTCAAAAACCACATGATCATCTCGTTAGATCCTGAGAAAGCATTTGACAATATCCACCATCCCTTCATGATAAAAGTTTTGGAAAGATCGGTAATTTAAGGCCCATATCTAAACATAATTAAAGCAATCTACAGCAAACCAGTAGCCAACATCAAACTAAATGGGGAGAAACTCAAAGCAATCCCACTAAAATCAGAGACTAGACAAGGATGCCCACTTCTCCCTACTTATTCAGTATAGTACTTGTACTGGCTAGTTTTATGTCAACTTGACACAGCTGGGGTTATCACAGAGAAAGGAGCTTCAGTTGAGGAAATGCCTCCATGAGATCTAACTCTAAGGCATTTTCTCAATTAGTGATCAAGGGGGAAAGGCCCCTTGTGGGTGGGACCATCTCTGGGCTGGTAGTCTTGGGTTCTATAAGAGAGCAGGCTGAGCAAGCCAGGGGAGGCAAGACAGTAAAGAACATCCCTCCATGGCCTCTGCATCAGCTTCTGCTTCCTGATCTGCTTGAGTTCCAGTCCTTACTTCCTTGGTGATGAACAACAGTATGGAAGTGTAAGCCAAATAAACCCTTTCCTCCCCAACTTGCTTCTTGGTCATGATGTTTGTGCAGGAATAGAAACCCTGACTAAGACAGTACTTGAAGTTCTAGCCAGAGCAATTCAACAACAAAAGGACATTAAGGGGATACAAATTGGAAAGGAAGAAACCAAAATATCACTTTTTACAGATGATATGATAGTACATATAAGTGACCGTAAAAATTCTACCAGAGAACTCCTAAACCTGATAAGCAGCTTCAGTGAAGTAGCTGGATATAAAATTAACTCAAATAAATCAATGGCCTTTCTCTACACAAAAGATAAATGGACTGAGAAAAAAATTAGGGAAAGAACATGTAGTCTCCCCTCCCCCAGCCTGAAACCTGCTTGCTCAGGGGTGGAGCTTCCTGCTCATTAGTTCTGCCACGCCCACTGCTGGAACCTGCGGAGCCACACAAGTGCACCTTTCTACTTAACCAGAGATTATTCGGCGGGAATCGGGTCCCCTCCCCCTTCCTTCATAACTAGTGTCGCAACAATAAAATTTGAGCCTTGATCAGAGTAACTGTCTTGGCTACATTCTTTTCTCTCGCCACCTAGCCCCTCTTTTCTTCCAGGTTTCCAAAATGCCTTTCCAGGCTAGAACCCAGGTTGTGGTCTGCTGGCCGGACACAACAATTGGCGAACCAACGCGGGACTGAGAAACGGCAAAGGATTTTTGGAAGAGACGCTGCTGGTTCGGAGCTCCATAAAATAAAGGATAAAGGAAATTCATACCGGAGAAGGTATGGGCTAAACTGAGACAGCGTTAAACCGAGCGCTGGTTCACTTAGGTTCAGCAGTGAGGAGCTGGGTAACAGGCGGTAGGCCGTAGCTCTCCGAAGCTACATGAGGTGTGAGAAAAGAAAGGGTTTATTAAAAGGAATAGGCGGATTGCCCCAGTTAATAAAAAATGCATCATAAGGGAGTAAAATGTCCCAAAAAGCAGAGAGAAATTTCTCTCTGGGCCTTATAGCAGGAGTACTCTGTTACCTTTTGTGTCTTGTCTAATGTCCGGTGCACCAATCTGTTCTCATGTTCAATTCATGTATGTTCGTGTCCAGTCTGTATGAATGAATGTTCTATGTTTTGTGTTGGATAATAAAGATGGTATAAAAAACTTTATCTGCAAAGCCGAGAGCTGCCACATGCTTCACCCAGGAATCAGACACGTGGCGGGAGGGCCCCTGCTCGAAAAACTGTTCCTTTTAGGAAATAAAGGCGAGTGCACAGCCTCTTAGTTTCGGAGTAAAAAAGCTAATAAATGGTTCATGATTAATGTGTTTGACAATGGTAAAGTGTTTTTTTATTTTATGATTGTAGCTACAAAAATTATTCTCTGATTGGTCTAAATGTAACTGCTTCATTTGGTTCTTTTTTATTGGTAATGTGCTCTGAGTGTCTTCACATTCAGTTCATAAGTTGTTGGTTAAGATTAATAATTGTTACATTGCTACAGATGGTTAGTGTTAAATTTGATAACTCAAGTTTAGAGTCCTTCCAACACATGGCATAAGGCAGCCCAAGAGGCTGGGTCTCTAAAGATATTTCTAGTTTAGGTAATAATTAATGTGGTTCGTATCCTAAATAGTAAAATTTAAAATAAGATTTAAAGCAATGTCTTTTTATTAAAGCATTAAAGCTTGCTTTAATAGGTATTCATAGGTATTAATTGACATCCAAACTTCGTAATATGATAGTAATGCTTCTAATATTGATTTTAAAGATAATAAATTGTTTTAAACTTGGGTTTTGCTTTCCCAAGGTTATAGGTATTATCCTAACCTTGCACAAAAAATTTAAAAATTATGGTTAAAACTGCTATTGTTCCATTGACTGCAGCTTGCAGTTTGATTTCAAATTTAAGATCTTTAATTCACCTGTATACTGTAATTAAGATAATTACAAGAGTAATCATCTTATGAGAGTGCTCATACAGCTCACTTCATACAAACTGTGACAAAGTTATCTAGTTATGTTTGTCTTTGTGAATAGATTAGACAAACAGTTTGGTTATAGTTGCTGCCTGGCAGTAAACTGCAGTACGGGCAATTTTTTTACAACACTAAAGTTGTAAAAAACGTTTTAACTGTAAGTCATCTTAAGAAAGAGTATCAAAATTTAGAGGCGTAGACAGTTATATTGTTTCTCTAGAATCGGTCCTTATTACAGGAGGGCCAAGATGCTCAGATTAAAAAGTATTTTACATTTGAGTCAATGCAGGGCTCTGGGCAGCCCCAGTGCTGCTTGTGGCCTTTCTTCTGTTTTGCAAACAGTGCCTGAGAAAGTTTTTTCCCTGTGTTCAAGAGAATTTCTTTTTAACAGTGTTTCAGATCTATTCAGATGTTTAAAATAATGCTTTAATTCAAAGAGTTTTGCTTCTAGTGAACTGTAACCACTAGAAAATTTTGCCTCTAGATATGGCTAATGTAACTTTACATTATGTAAGAAAAATTTTTATTGTTTCTGCTTCTATACAAGAAGCCAAGAGTTTTAATCTTTCAGTGTATATTGTTTCCTAAGTGAAAAGTATTTTATTAACTAATGCTTCTTAAAGTTTACCTTAAATCCTTGCTCTCACCCAAAAGATTCAGAGACAATATCCTTTTATTACTTAGGGTTTTAGTTTACTACAAAAGTTTCTACAAAAAATAAAGCTTTTATAATTGTTATTAATTGGTAATTAAAAATTGGTTGTGCCCAAAATAATTCTTTGGCCAGAAAAAAACATTATTGTAAAGTCATTTTTCTCATCCTCCCAGCCAATCGTTGGCCCATGTGGGCCCAACTAGCTTCTGTGGGGCAGAGTCTTAAGACACAGTTTCCCCTGTTCCAGCACAGATGATCTAGTTGTGTGCTGTAGATGGTGTTTTAGAATGCTGAACAATCAAACCTTAATTTGTATATTAATAGTCAATGCCATATCTCTGAGCTCGCAATTGCTTAAATTGTTCATCCCTCAGATACTATTAATTCTCAAATTTACAATTGCTTATGCATATTTCTAGTTAATAAATAAATAAATCATGCACATGTGACTCTTAATAACTTTGCAAGCCTTCTAGTTACAACTGCTCCTTAAGAAAATTGATTGAAAGTGCAATTAGTCACTGCCCCTTTATAGCCATGTATTTAAAATGTTTTGTCAACTAGTTACTAATTCAAAAGTTTAGGTATTGTAAAATTTTAAAACTTTAACTTCTTAAAAGACAAAAAAGAGAGAAATTGTATCCCCGTGCATACTATTTAGTGCATTCCCATGCACACTATTGAAGTCTTACCTTTATTTTCAAAATCTAATATTTTAATGTCAAAGAGTTTAATAAATGCTTTATAGTATCTTAAAGGGATCTACTTATTGGCTTATAGATTAATCCTAAAACAACTACCTTATTAGAAAAGGGAAAAACAGGTTTTCTCCACAGAACGCTGCAGAAGCATATTAGTAAATTCGTGTGACGAGCTGGTAGGTAAGTTGACTCATGTCCTGATTTAATTGACTAAAAAACTAAATTAAATTCATGTTTTAGATCCATCCTTACTTGTCATTCTTCCAGTTTAGACTAGCTTCTAGCCTTTTAACTTTATGGCAATAGTACATCAGAGACTGTATATTCAGACTTAGTAAAATTAGTCATTTAATAGAGTCATAATGATTTTTCTCCTTTCTTCAGTGTGACCAGCCATTCTAACTCAATCTTAGACTGGTCCTAATATTCAGTCCAATGTTAGAGATTCCTATATTCTAAATTACCTAGCAAGTTAATTCAGAGCACATCCCCCACTTCCCCTAGATCCCTAACCTCAGAAGGATTGCTGGCCTTACAGCTAGTGGAAAAAGCTATTAAAGAGCAATTGGTCACTTAATACATTGGTAAAATAGAAGGACCCCCTGACTAACGAATGGAAGGGTCCAGATCCAGTTCTAATTTGGGGTAGGGACTCAGTTTGTGTTTTTTCACGAGATGAAAATAGAGCGCGGTGACTGCCAGATGTCAGATGAACACAGATTCTAAATCTTCTAAAGTATCACCTTGAGGACTAAAATTCCTCTTTTGCTTAAAAGGGAGCTTGAGGACTCAGGCTCTGAAAAAAGCTACTCTCTGAGCCAGCTCCCAACAGGAGGCCGGAGACTAGCCTCAGCTTTACAATTTGCATTTGAATAAAGTACCTGGACTTCCCCAAAAGAAGTTCTGCTTTCCTACTTTCTCACTGTGGAGATTTTGTCTTTCAAGCAGGTAAATCAACATTCTCAAGCGGGACCAGGACCAGTGGATGTGCATCCCTGCCCCACTAGAGCACACAGGTGGCTGCTGTTATCTCCTTTCCAAGGACATTTCCAGCACGTGGCTTTCAGTCTGAGTTAAAAATTAGGTTTACCAAGAGGGCTAGAAAAGTAGATATTTCTATATTAATAAAGATTGGTTTTTATTTTGATAGACAGGCTTAGTCCCTTAGCTGACCTCTGCCTTTTCACCCTTGCTGTTACTGCAAGGTGTCCTTAGGCTGTGGAAAAAACAGGGATGAGGAGAAACGACTTCCAGCTCCTATTTTAGCCACAAATCGTGGTGTTACTAACGACATAATTCTTGCTTAGGCTTTGCTAATTCTGAGGTTGATAATTCTCCTTTAGGAGCTGCACAGCACTCAGAACTGTGCATACTGGTTTGTGATTGTACAAATTCAGTATGGGCATCGCTTGGTGCAGAGGTACTGCAAGGGAAGGTCCAGCTTGACCATTTCTGAGTTTCCTGTGAGATAAACCCGGTTTAAAAGAGGTTGGTATCATATTTTGGTTAAAAATCAAAAATATTTTTCGACTCTGCCTCACCTCCCCAAAAGATACCCAGAGCCACAGGTGTGGGTCTTACCAGTACCCACGGGAGGAATCGGGTCCATGTCCACCCAAGCCAAGGTTAAAAGCCCACTCATCTATGGATGAGAAAATCATTTGATCACCTCAGTTAAGCGTTGCCTTATTTAACTTAATCAATAGGGGGGAGAGAGATTGGAGACGTACTATTGAAAGGGCAAGCCCTTCACTGCCTCCCACCCAAATAAAAGAGCCGGTCAAACGCCTTCTCCCTGTTTCCCACCTATCATCCAAAAATGCGGAGGAATATCAACTTAGTGTTATTTTCACATTTGTTCAGTCAAACTTAGCCAGAGTTCCAACGCCCTACTTAAAATTCAACTAGAAAGTTAACTACCAAGTACTAATTAGCATTATAAAGTCAGAGCCTACAGCTCCAGGATTTTCAGTTAGTTGTTTACTAAGATAAGAGTCTTAGCCAGATACAGTTTACCATAAGAAAAGTTAAGGAATCCCACTAAAGCAGGTTTTTTCTTTAGCCCTAGATTCCAGGCAGAACTATTGAGCATAGATAATTTTTCCCCCCTCAGGCCAGCTTTTCTTTTATTAAATTTTGTTAATAAAAGGGAGGAAATGTAGTCTCCCCTCCCCCAGCCTGAAACCTGCTTGCTCAGGGGTGGAGCTTCCTGCTCATTCGTTCTGCCACGCCCACTGCTGGAACCTGCAGAGCCACACAAGTGCACCTTTCTACTGGACCAGAGATTATTCGGCGGGAATCGGGTCCCCTCCCCCTTCCTTCATAACTAGTGTCGCAACAATAAAATTTGAGCCTTGATCAGAGTAACTGTCTTGGCTACATTCTTTTCTCTCGCCACCTAGCCCCTCTTCTCTTCCAGGTTTCCAAAATGCCTTTCCAGGCTAGAACCCAGGTTGTGGTCTGCTGGCCGGACACAACAAGAACACCCTTCACAATAGTCACAAATAATATAAAATACCTTCGTGTGACTCCAACCAAGGAAGTGAAAGATCTGTATGATAAGAACTTAAAGTCTCTGAAGAAAGAAATTGAAAAAGATCTCAGAAGATGGAAAGATCTCCCATGCTCATGGATTGGCAGGATTAATATAGTAAAAATGGCTAATCTGAGGAAAGCAATCTACAGATTCAATGCAATCCCCATTAAAATTCCAACTCCATTCTTCACTGAGATAGAAAGTGCAATTTGCAAATTCATCTGGAAAAGTGAAAAACCTAGGATAGCAAAAAATAATCTCAACTACAAAAGAACTTCAGGTGGAATCACAATGCCTGACATTACGCTGTACTACACAGCAATTGTGGTAAAAACTGCATGGTACTGGTACAGTGACAGACAGGTAGATCAATGGAATAGAATTGAAGACCCAGAAATGAATACACACAGGTATGGTCACCTGATCTTTTACAAGGGAGCTAAAACAATACAGTGGAAAAAAGGCAGCATTTTCAACAAATGGTGTTGGCACAACTGGTGGTTATTGTGTAGAAGAATGAGAATTGATCCTTTCTCATCTCCTTGAACAAAGCTCAAGTCTAAGTGGATCAAAGACCTCCACATAAGACCAGAGACACTGAAATTCATAGAGGAGAAAGTAGGGAAAATCCTAGAAGATAAGGGCACAGGGGAAAATTTGCTAAACAGAACAACAATGGCTTGTGCTGTAAGATCAAGAATTTACAAAGGGGACCTTATAAAATTGCAAAGCTTCTGCAAGGCAAAAGATACCGTCAATAAGACAAAAAAGACACCAACAGGTTGGGAAAGAATTTTTACCAATACTAAATCTGATAGGGGATTAATATCCAATATATATATAAAGAGCTCAAAAAGCTGGACTCCAGAAATTCAAATAACCCCATCCAAAAATGGTGTTCAGAGCTAAACAAAGAATTCTCAACTGAATTATACATAATGGCTGAGAAGCACCTGAAAAAATGTGCAACTTCCTTAATCATCAGGGTAATGCAAATAAAAACAACCCTGAGATTCCACCTCACACCATTCAGAATGGCTAAGATCAAAAATTCAGGTGACAGCAGATGCTGGCGAGGATGTGGAGAAAGAGGAACAGTCCTCAACTGCTGGTGGGATTGTAAGCTTGTACAACCAGTCTGGAAGTCAGTCTGGAGGTTCCTCAGAAAATTGGACACGATATTACCGAAAGATCCAGCAATACCTCTCCTGGCCAAATACCCAGAAGAAGTTCCAACTGGTAATAAGAACACATGCTCCACTATGTTCATAGCAGCCTTATTTATAATAGCCAGAAGCTGGAAAGAACCTAGATGCCCCTCAACTGAAGAATGGATACAGAAAATGTGGTACATTTACACAACGGTGTACTACTCAGCTCTTAAAAACAGTGGATTTATGAAATTCTTGAACAAATGGATGTATAGGGAGGATATCATCATTAGTGAGAAAACCCAATCATAAAAGAAGTCATTAGATATGCACTCACTGATAAGTAGATATTAGTCCTGAAACATAGAACACCCTAGATTCAAGTTGTAAAACAAGAAAATCAAGAAGAGGGAAGACTAATGTGTGTATACTTCATTCCTCCTTAGAATAGGAAACAAAATACCCATGAAAGGAGTTGCAGAGACAAAGTTTGGAGCTCAGATGAAAAGATGGACTATCCCACCTGGGATCCATCCCATAATCAGCCACCAAACCCAGACACTATTGCATATGCCAAAAAGATTTTGCTGAAGGGACCCTACTATAGCTGTCTCATATGAGGCTATGCCAGTGCCTTGCAAATACAGAAGTGGATGCTCAAAGTCATCTACAAGAGAGAACACAGGGGTCCCAATGGAGAACCTAGAGAAAGCATCCAAGGAGCTGAAGGTGTCTGCAAACCTATAGGTGGAACAACAATATAAACTAACCAGTACCTCCATAGCTTGTATCTCTAGTTGCATATGTAGCAGAAGATGGCCTGGTCGGCCATCACTGGGAAGAGAGGCCCCTTGGTATTGCAAACTTTATATGCCCCAGTACAGTGGAATGCCAGGGCCAAGAATTAGGAGTGGGTGGTTAGGAGAACAGGGTGGAGGGAGGGTATAGAGAACTTTTGGGATAGCACTTGCAATGTATATAAAGAAAATATCTAATAAAAAATAAATAATTAAATATATAAATAAAAATTATGATTTTTTTTAGACTATTACAGATGATATGCACTGTGTTTTACAAAAAGGGCTCTCCAACCACAGAAGAGATCAAAACACAACATCTGATCGATCCATTAGAATTTGGTGAGCTCTATTTCAGTTGGAGGAGGGAGGATTATTGGTGAATCCCCATTCTTCAATCCATGTTGGAAGCCCAGTGAAACTGGGTTCTCATGTCGGAAAGAATGGAAGACTCAGAAACAGCAACTGAGTTAGTAGGCCTACTATGAATAAAAGGGGGCTTGGGTAAAAAGAAAATGCTTTCCCTTCAGAGTACTTTAGTTCTAAGCATCTGTCAGAAAGTGCTGTCTGCTCTTGGTGAAGATCTTCCTTTTCTATTAATCCTTCCTGTAAATGCCTTCATAGACCCATCTGGGAACATTGTTTAAAGGATCCAAGATACAGTAAAATTGACAATGATGCTAATCATTGTAATTGGAGTCTCATTTGCAAACTGACACTTTCCTGCAAACAAACCTGAGTAGAAGCAAAATAGTAATGACATTTGCTTGAGTTTATACTGCAGAAAAGCTCACTAGTGCTTCCAATTACCAAGATTCTTGATTATATTGACTAAATGATCAAATGAGAGATTAAGACAAAATTTGACAATGTCTTGGGAAACTGTCTTTGTTACCTTGCCTCAGAACAAATCCCATTCTTGTTGCTGATGTTAATAGTGTTTCAGAATTTGGATTGAATAAGATATACATGCAAAACATGTAAAACATGCCCTATAGCTATATCAGTATAGAGTTCATACACATATTTGTGGAGTTTATATGTAATGTTTATCATGCATTTGTGGTGCTGTGTACATCAATTTTGATCAATGCAAATGAAGTAGTAATCCTGTGTCTTGCTCCTTATCTCCTATTTAGAAAGGGGCTTGGGTTCATTTATTAAAGTTTCTCTTCAGGTCACATTGATAATTTCTTAGAAAATTAGAGTAGATTAAGAGTTTATAATTAAAACCCTAAATTTGTATTTCTTAAGAGGTATGATTTTTGAGCAGAACAGACTACAAATATTTACAACAATTTTGGTATGAATTATAATTAAATTGGGTGGTAATTTTAATATGTTTGTATAAATTTAAAATGTGTTTGTTGAGTTCATCTTCTTTACCAGTTTGCCTATCTTTTCTATAACAGAAAAAATAGGCCAAAGTAGATTTTTTTTTTTACATTACTGACTTAGCTTGGAAAATTAACCATTTTCTTCTTTCTGTATTTAGATAGGTAAACATGACACATAACAAAACATGCTGGGTCATTGGAAGGTATGAATAATAAGCATGGTAAGAAGGCTGATTTGATAAAGACTCCATAACAGAAATACAGAAACTAATTAGAAAATTCCTAAATTTAGGACTCATACCAATTTCTGTGTGACATAGTGATTATTATCTCTATCCCAGGTTAAAAGATAAGAAAGCCATGACATGAATAGATTAAATGACTTGTCCAGCAACATAAAGGATCCACAGTGAAGACTCTCCATAAATTAGTGCATTGTCTGACTTACCTTAAAAGCAAAATTTTCTAAATTTAAATGTATAAAATCTGAAAGGGTGAAGAAATAGAGAATAGTATGTTCAACCCTGAAATCTTTTAAGGAGTCACTGTTCTTTTGATTGCTTTAACTATGAAGCATGTCAGTGACAAACCTATGTTGTGTTTTGCTCTAATAATCCTAGCTTCTCAGAAAGAGGCAGTCTCAAGCTTTGATCATTTTAAGGTTATACATAGAAGAAAAGAAAATGACATGGATGGCCAAGTGTTATCTCCAGAAGAGTCCACACAAGTAGAATTAATCTTCTTTATCTGTTCTTCTTCTTTCCCTGCTGGATAACATATGAAGAATGTCCCCATGGACTTAGGTGTCACAAATGCTGCTCAAGATACAACTCAGCCTAGCCTTACCTGTCTACTGACTTGGAATCAAGGACACTGCCTAGTGTATTTATAGCTTAGGAAGAAAAGGATGGACCATCTAGAGATTGCCATATCCAGGGATCCATCCCATAATTAGCCTCCAATGACACCATTGCATACACTAGCAAGCGTTTGTTTCAAGGACCATGATATAGCTGTCTCTTGTGAGACTAGGCCGGGACCTAGCAAACACAGAAGTGGATGCTCACAGTCAACTATTGGATGGATCACAGGGCCCCCAATGTAGGAGCTAGAGAAAGTATCCAAGGAGCTAAAGAGATCTGCAACCCTGGAGGTGCAACATTATGAACTAACCGGTACCTCAGAGCTCTTAACTCTAGCTGCATATGTATCAAAGGATGGCCTAGTCGGCCATCACTGGAAAGAGATGCCCATTGGACAGGCAAACTTTATATGCCCCAGTACAGGGGAACGCCAGGGCCAAAAAATGGGAATGGGTGGGTCGGGGAGTGGGGAGGGGTGTGGGGGGGGGACTTTTGGGATAGCATTGGAAATGTAATTGAGGAAAATACGTAATAAAAAAAAAGAGAGATGAGGTGAATAAGGCAGCCATTTGCATTTTACTCAGAATTAACATTTGTTAATCATGCTGTTATTGGTACCTATTATACTCAGAGGGAACAGTCCTGTCTGAGCTTTTCCTTCAATAGTTGTAATTACCTTAAAAAAAAACAGGTGATGAAAGAATTAGGTAAGGAAATGTATGATGTATTTAAGTCAAGGCATGGCTGAGAACTATTGCTCTTTAGAATATAATCATTGAGCTTACTGGGCCTCAATGTTATTCATCAAAATAAAGAGACCTGAAAATGCTGAAAATTGGAAAATCAGTCTGGTCACCCCAAAGTTAGTCACCCCTAATTAGTTCAGATCAGTGCTTATGTATATGCATGTGACACCATCAGAATTCAAGAGGATGAGATTATATACCTAGAAGTATATCCCAATAATAATAGAAAAAATGTCCATAACATAGAGATAGAACAAGCTGGTAGGTTCATGAAAGTGATTGGGGTAAGGAAAACATAAGTGGGAACAATGAAATTATAACTTAAAAATTTAAATATTACAAACATACATTTTTGAATTGTGAGGCTTTCTACAGTCATTTTTACTGTTATAATTGAGGGAATATGAGGAACCAAGGAGTTGACATTATTTCAAGATACAGATAAACCTCACTCTTCCTATGACCTTGTAAATTCAAACATCTGAAATCACTAAAATATAACTGACTTTCTTTCCCTGAATAAACTGATCATAGAAATTGTCCTTGGGGCATTATTATCCACACAAGGATGAGGGATACTTACTGTAGACCTCAATGTGTCTAAGCTAATCAAAAGCAAAACAGAGAAAAATAATAAAGAGATTCTTTGACCTGAAATGAGTGAAGACACCTTGGGAAGTTTCCACAAGGCTTTCAAAAAAGAGAGAAGACTCTATTTGAAATAGAAGAACTTTTTGAGATAAACAATTACTTTAAAACTATTAGAAGAGTCTAAAAGAATTTAAAGCTAACTCTTTGAGGTAAAATCCAGCCAAGGGAGAAAAAAATTGATAGCACACAAATCATTAACTTTTAATTTCTTTTCAAAATTGTGTATCATATATTCATGATAATAGAAGACCAATCTTCAAAAGAAACATTAATTTTTTGACTTAACACATAATTACACTTCTTTTGCATAACTGTATCACATTCATTTTCATTTTTAAGAAATATTAGAATATCAAAACAGAAATCCAGTGTACTGCTAATATTTGATATATCACAGAGCAACCCTTGCAAATAACCAAATTAACTGCTTGATTAGTTAATTTCACAGCTTTCTTCCTCAATTTTAACCATGATACTTGTTTTGTTTCATAGATTCATTTGGCAAGTTAATTCTCCATTATTCATTGTAAAAGTAAATATTCAACCAGTTTGTCTAGTTGACATGTTACCATGTATTAATTTTGTAGCTTCTAATTTATCTGATTTCAATTATTTTTAAATGCATTATATACAAACAGAAACTTTAAATATGTATTGAAAATACTCCAAATTCACTCACCAGTTAAACCTAAAGCATACTTTAAAAATGAAGATGTCAGACAAAATACCCCTAACATAAACTGACTTCTGATTTTTTAAAAGATAAAAGGATGTTCTGAAAAATACTAGTTATTTCTTATTATAATTAGAAAAGTGTGGTCAAGACAGTAATCATTTTATATTAAACAGAAGTCATATACTTCATTTATTTTATAATTGAAAATATTTACTGAATGCCAGATATTTACATAGCAATGTGATTAGTAACAACCTGTGAATTATTTGAAACCCAAGTCTTGGCTGCACTTTCTTTTGTCCCCTAGCCTCCAACCAACACAGAAACCTACAAAAGTGAATAAACAATGTGCAGAGCATATGTGGAGGGAAAATAGATTGGAGGAAGTTACAAAGAGAAAGTCCAAGGTGATTGCATGTACAGCTCAAGCCAGAAAACTGACTTATCTCCAAACCAGCATCTCCATTTAAGAAAAGCATGCTCTTAGACCTCATATTCCTTAATAAGATAAGTTTGCTAATACTATTATGTGCTAAGGGCCTTTTGGGATCTGTTCTACATAGGGTCTGGCATTGAGCTAACCCTCAAATTTTGTAGTTGCTGAATCCAACAAAATATAGTATATAAGTCTCAGTCTAAAAGAATGTCCCTTCCTGATTTCTAGTTGACAGATTCAATAAAATAGGAAACATTAAGTTAACCTTAGATCCCCTTCCATCTCCTCCTCCTCTTCTGCCCTGTACTTCCTGCTGGGGCAGACTCTCAGCTGGTCTGATCCACTGAAGACACCATATCCTGATCCATTCTAGAGAACCCTCTGTACTCAGAGTGGTTGATAAGAACTGCCCCTCACACCCACATACAAACCTTCTGGAGTCCCAGAGCTGCTACTAGGAGCTCTGTGGACTCATGACCATCATCTACCAATACCCCACCATCCAAAATAAAACTAACCTTCTGGCCTTTCCACCTCTTCCATCTCTTCTGCCTGTTCCCCCAGGTTCTTTCTGCTGGGGCAAATTCTTAGCTGGTCTGTTCCAGTGAAGACACCATATCCTGACCCATCCTAGAGGACCTGCTAAACTCACAGCAATTGAGGACCTGCTGCACTCAGAGCAGTTGAGGATCCACTGCACTCAGAATAGTTCATGATCAGCTGCTCTCAGAGCAGTTGGACAATGACATGACTATTCCACTGAAGACCCAACAGTCTGAAGGCCTCCCAAGAGAGCTCCTGCAGCCAGGAGAACAGGTCAGCAGCTAATCTGCCCTGTGAAGAGCCCACAGTTGGAACGCCCTAAAGGTGGTCTGCTACAGCCATGGCTGCAAGCCTACCAAGAAATCTAAAGCAACCCAAGAACAAGTGAGGCAGACGCCAGAGAGTCACCCAGACCAACAAATACCAAGGATATCCAGATGTCAAAAGGCAAGCACAAGATCATAAGCAACAGAAGCCAATATACAGTCATCATAAGAACACAGTTCTACCACTTGAGCAAGCCCTGAATACAACAATATACCTAAAAATAAGGAAGCTGACCTAAAATCCTATCTTATGAAAGTAATAGAGTCCTTTAAGGAGGATATCAATAATTATCTGAAAGAAATAGAGGAAAACACAGGTTAAACAGGTGAAGGAATTAAATAAAGCTATCCAAGACTTAAAAGTGGAAGTAGAAACAATAAAGCAAAACTGGAGGCAAACCTGGAAATGGAAAGCCTAGAAAAGAGGTCAGAGATTAAAGATGTAAGTATCACCAACATAATACAAGAGATAGAAGAGAGAATCTCAAGTGTAGAAGGTACCATAAAAGAGATTGTCAGAACTGTCAAAGAAAATTCAAACATAAAACCAAAGCATCCAAGAAATTCATAACAAAATGCAAAGACCAAATCTAGGAATAGTCGGAAGAGAAGAGAACAAAGGTTCCCAGCTCAAAGGACCTAAAAAATGTCTTCAAAAAAATCATAGAAGAAAACTTCACCAACCTAAAGAAATAGATAGCCAAACAGGTACAAGAAGCCTATCGAATACCAAATAAATGGGACCAGAAAAGAAAATCCTCTTGTCACCTAATAATTAAAACACAGAACACACAAACACACAGAACAAAGAAAGAGTATTAAAATCTGCAAGGGAAAGGGCCCAAATAACATACAATTGTAGACCTATTTGAATTATACCAGATTTCTCAACCTATACTATAAAATCCAGAAGAGCTTGGTCAGAGGTCATGCAGACTCTAAGCGAACACAAATGTCAGCCCAGGCTACAATAACCAGCAAAACTCCCAATCAACATAGATGGAGAAACGAATATATTCCAGGACAAAACCAAATTCAAACAATATCTGTCTACCAGCACAGCCCTACAGATGGCTCTAAAAGGAAAACAAACATACAAGCAAGGTATCTGCAGCAAAGAAAGGAGAAGATATTAAGCATCTCATAACAAAGCCAAATGTAGAGAACCACAAGCATATAAAGCCACCTACCAATACAGACATATCAGGAACCAACAGTCAACTCTGTTTAATATCGCTCAATATTAATGAACTCAACACACCTCTGAAAAGGTGTGATTGGATATACAAACAAGATCCAGCATCTTGTTGCATATAATAAACAAACCTCAATAACAAAGACAGACACCATCTCAGAGTAAAATAATGGAAAAAAAAAAAAACTTCTAAGCAAATGGTCCCAGGAAACAAGCAGGAGTTGCCATCCTAATATCCAATAAAACAGACTTTCAACCAAAAGTTATCAATTGTGATGAAGGACACTTCATATTGATCAAGGGGAAAATCCAAGAGAAAGTCTCAATTCTGAACCTCTATGCCCCACATGCAAGAGTACACACATTCATAAAAGAAACTCTACTAAAGCTCAAAACACTCATTGAACCACACAAAATAATAGTGGGAGACTTCAACATTCCACTCTCCCAAATGGACAAGTCATTGAAACAGAAAATAAACAGAGACACAGTGAAACTAAGAGAGGTTATGAACCCATTGTTTTTAACAGGTATCTACAGAACATTTCATCCTAAAACAAAAGAATATACTTTCTTCTCTGCACCTCATGTTACCTTCTCCAAAATCAAGCATATAATTGGTCACAAAACAACCCTTAACTGATCCAAGAAGTTTGACATAATTTCATGCATCCTATCAGATCACCATGGCCTAAGTCTAGTCTTCAAGAACAGCAAAAACTACAGAAAGCCCACATGCATGTGGAAACAGAACTACTCTCTACTCAATGATAACTTGGTCAGGGAAGAAATAAGGAAAGAATTTAAAGACTTCCTGAAATGTAATGAAAATATTGACACATCATATCGAAAGTAATCAGACACAATGAAAGCAGCGTTAGAGGAAAATTCATAGCACTATGTACCCTAGTAAAGAAACTGGAGAGATTTTAAACAAGCTACTTAACAGCACACTTGAGAGCTCTGGAACAAAAAGTAGAAAACACATCCAAAAGGAGTAGATGGGAGGAAACAGTCAAACTCAGGGCTGAAATCAACCAAATGGAAACAAACAGAACAATATTAAGAATCCAAATTCTTTGAGAGAATAAAAAAGATAGATAACCACCCCCCCAGCCAAACTAACGAAAGAGCCCCAAGGCAGTATCCAAATTAAGAAAATCAGAAATGAAAAGGGAGACTTAACAACAGAAACGGAGGAATTTCAAAAAAATATCAGATCTTACTAGAAAAGCCTATACTCAAAAAAAAAAAACAACAACAAACAAACAAACAAACAAACAAAAAAACCTTGAAAATCTAGATGAAATTGATGTTTTTTTAGACAGATACCTCATACCAAAGTTAAATCAAGAGCAGGTAAACTATCTATACTGGCCAATACCACAAAAGGAAAGAGAGGAATTCATTAACATTCCCCCCACCCCAACACACACACACACACGAAAAAAAAAATCCAGGGACAAATGGATTTAGTGCAGAATTCTACCAGACCTTAAAAAAGAACTGATGCCAATTTTTCTCAAACTATTCCATAAAATAGAAACAGAAGGAACACTACCTAACTCACTCTATAAAGCCAGAATTACTCTGGTATCTAAACCACACAAGGTACCAACCAATAAAGAATACTTCAGGCCAATTTCACTGATGAATATCTATGCAAAAATACTTAATAAAATTCTTGCTAACTGAACCCAAGAACACATCAATACCATCACTCACCATTCTCAAGTAGGTTCCATCCAAAGGATGAAAGTGGATATTAGAAGAAAACAAAAGTATAGAATACCCAAGATTCAGTACACAGAATTTTAAAAGGTAAAATTCCAAAATGAGGAAGCATCAGTCTTTCTTGGGAGAGAGAAGAAAGCCATCACAAGTTGGGGAGGCACCTTGAAAGGAAAGTGGACCGGTTGGGACAGGGGAGTCATGGGAAAAGGGGAACCTGATCTGGTATTGGGTGAGGGAAAAGAACTGAAGTCCTGAGGGCTAGGAGAAAGAATGGAAATAGGTAACCTTGGGAGATAGGAGGCTGGGGGGACCCTCCAGAATGCACTAGTGACTTGGGAGATAAGAAACTCTTAGGACTCAAAGGGAAGGACCTTAGATGAAATGCCCAAAAGTATGGACAGAAAACTTACAGAGCCCACCTCCAGCAGGAAGACAGGGAATCAAATGAGGGAGGCAGGCCATCCCACAGTTATGATCCATAATTGTTCCTGTCTGAAAGAAACGGAGAGAAACCCGAGGAAAAGGAGGTCCAGCAACAGGCCCAAAGTGGGATCCATGTCAAGGGGAGGTTCCAAGGCCTGATACTTTTACTGAGGCTATGGAACACTCGCAAAAATGGACCTATCATACCTGCACTCCATTAGACCCAACAAGCAGTTGAAAAGAGTCAAATGCAGATCTTCACACCCAACCAATGGACAGAAGCAGCTTACCCATGTTGTTGACTTAGGGAATGGGTGAAAGAAGCTGAGGAGAAGGGCGACCCGGTAGGAGGACCAGCAGTCTCAATTAATCTGGATCCCTGAAATCTCTCAAACACTGGACAACCAAACAGGCAGCATACACCAGCTGACAGTAGAGGAGTGCTGGGTTTGGGTTCATTCAGATTTGATGCACCTAACCCTCAAGAGACTGGGGGGCCAGGGAGTTTAGATGTCAGATGGGGTGAGGAGGAGGTATAGGATGTGGAATAGTGGGGGGGGGCATGTGATAAAAGATGGAGTGAAATAAATAAATAAATAATAAATTTTAAAAAGAAAGCTAACTTTATATAATAAGAGTGGGAAATTCAGTGAGCTTACAATTTGAAATTCAAAATGATTCCTCCATTTTGTAGAGATAAATAATGAGCTCTTAAAGTCCTAGCAAGGAATGCCAATACAGATTAAATAAGAGCTGATTGAACAAAACATAATGTTATGTATGGGGAAAAGAAGAGAAGAGATATAATGGGAAGAAAGGGAAGTGATATGAAAGAAAAGAGAGTGATTTAGTTCATATACAGAAGACAAAGCTAAAGGTAATTAAAAATAAGCACAATGTTTATATGCATAGCAATTTCAAGGTCAATTTTCTTTTCCTTATCCATTGGCGAGTCCCTCATTTGAATCCTGGGACTACATCAGCCATCTAATTTGTAAAAGATAAATAGAGCAGGAAAGTATCAGAGGAAAGTAAACAATTGGATCTAAGTAAATGAAATTAAATATGTTATGTTGAGGTCTTAGATTTCACAAAATCACTTAGCAGTGTGCTTTCAGTGATACTTTAGACTTTGGTGCTTTGTTTTGCTTTGTTTCATTTCATTTCGTTTCGTTTTGTTTTGTTTCTTTTGTGTTTTTTAGCAGTATTTGAATTGTCCAGGAAATATTTAAGTAATAGTCTTAGGATTACATGAGTCATATTTTGTGCCAAGTAAAAGCAACACAGAAATGTCTTTCTTGGCTAAGAATACTTCAATAACTAGGATATTTAAAACAAAACAGCAAAGTTTTTTTTTTTTTTAAAGAATGTGTTAACAAAGGTGTGTTGAAGAAATTTGTTGCTAAAGGTGGACCAATAAAACAAATATTGATGAAAATATAAAGAAAACCCTAGAACTTGTCTCAGTGTTAGAAAACTTGCTGAGCAGCCATTTCAAGAACTAAATATACTTAAACATACCACACATACATAAACAAACACACATGCACAGAGAGAGAGAGACAGAGAGAGACAGAGAGACAGAGAGACCTTTTTTATTTTAAGAAGAGAAACTGGTCACAAAAGTCAGGATTGATTTTCCCAGCTACTGAATTTTTAATTGGAATAAGGTAGTACTTAAAATTAAACTCCACCTCTTCATCAAAAGTCCTCAATAAAATCAAACAATTTCACAAGAACCTTCCTTAAATCATTAATGAATTCCTTCCTCAATTCAGCAATCTTCCTTAGTATAATGGACTACTGTTCTCCTTTTAACATTTGAATTTTAATATTACTTATCATACAATCTTTGAACTTTTTTCAAGTGTGTTTGTAGTTGATCCTTGCAGCCTACCACTGGACTGAACATAGACTCCCCAATGAAGTAGCTGGAGAAAGGACCCAAGGAGATGAAGGGGTTTGCAGCCCCATAGGCGGAATGACAGTATGAACTAACCAGTACTCTCAGAACTTCCAGGGACTAAAACACCAACTGAAGATTACACATGGTGGGACTCATGGCTCTAGCTCCATATATAGCAGAGGATGGTCTTGTCCATCATTAATGGGAGGAGAGCCCTTTGGTCCTGTGAAGACTCTATGCCCCAGTGTAGGGGAATGCCAGGGCCAAGAAGCAGAAGTGGGTGGGTTGGTGAGCAGGGAAAGGGGTGAAGGGATAAGGGGTTTTCAGAGGGGAACCAGTAAAGGGGGACAACTTTTGAAATGTAAATAAAGTCATGTTGCATGGTGAATAGTAGATTACATTATCAAAGAATTAATGTTTACAGAGAAAATACATAACTTAGTGTAAATCATGGTGTGGAAGAGGAGGCTTACAGAAGGAGGAAGGGAAGGAGAGGAGGAAGAGAGAGACAGCAAAAGACAAACAGTGGGAAAGAGGAAAGAGAAAGGAGAGAGAGAGAGAGAGAGAGAGAGAGAGAGAGAGTGAGTTCTGCCAAAGATAAATTGGCATCTTATATTGTATAAGTGGCTTGAGACATCGTTCTGTCTAATCCAAGTAAACATTTGGAGATTCAAATTAATCTCCTGACAATTCTGAATTACAAGAATCTTTGTAAAAATTGGAAAACACCAAGTGTCAGGACTGTGCATGCTATAAATGAGATACACAACACGTTTTATAACCTAAGCTTTCTAGTAAAAGGTAATGTAGAAAAATATTGTACCTCCATTCTAGAATATATAAATGTCCATCTATTTTCTTTGTATTCATTGTACCTATTTTTATTGAGAGGTAGTTCCCAGTAAGAGAATTTACACTGTTGTATTTATAGTAAAATAAATATCAATCTCTAACATCTGATTGCTTTTCTCATTGGTGAATAGAGTTGGCCCAGCAGCCCCACATTAGTTGGAGCTTAGAGAACCCCAAAGAAGGATTCTAGGAGCCAGAGAGGTCAAGGACAGGACACACACACACACACACACACACACACACACACACAAACACACACACACACACACACACACACACACACCCTACAAAATCAACTAATAGGGACTGATCAAAAAATCAGAAAGCTTGAAATGGACTGACCTAGACCCTCTGCATATATGTTGCAGTTGTGTAGCTTTGTCTTATTGTGGAACAAGTAAAATATGAGAAAGGGCAGTCTCTGACTCTGTTGCCTGACTTTAGTACCCATTCCCCTTACTGGCCTGTCTTCTCTAGCCCTAATAAGAGAAGCTACTCCTAGTCCTGTTGCAACACTATGCTAATGCTGGTTGCTATCCATTTTTTTACCTCTTTTCTGAAGAAAAAGGGAGAAGGAGTAGATGGGGATATAGAGGAGGTGGAAATAAGGACTTGGGGGAAGGGAGGAGAAAATATGGTCAAGATTTACACTAAGTAAATTTTATTAGTTCAAAAAAAAGAGTGTGTACAGTTGTCTCAGTGTTTCTGTTTTTCTTCGGGCAAAGTAAAGAAGTAAAAGAATCTCATACTTGAAATCCATGTGTATTTGCTGCAGTAGCATCTCAGAACAACATCTTTAAATATTAGAAAGAACATAGTGGAGCATGTGTCCTTCTTACCAGTTGGGACATCTTCTGGATATATGCCCAGGAGAGGTATTGCGGGATCCTTAGGTAGTACTATGTCCAATTTTCTGAGGAACCACCAGACTGATTTCCAGAGTGGTTGTACAAGCTTGCAATCCCACCAACAATGGAGGAGTGTTCCTCTTTCTCCACATCCTCGCCAGCATCTGCTGTCACCTGAAATTTTGATCTTAGCCATTCTGACTGGTGTGAGAAGGAATCTCAGGGTTGTTTTGATTTGCATTTCTCTGATGATTAAGGATGCTGAGCATTTTTTTAAGGTGCTTCTCAGCCATTTGGTATTCCTCAGGTGAGAATTCTTTGTTTAGCTCTGAGCCCCATTTTTTAATGGGGTTATTTGATTTTCTAGAGTCCACCTTCTTGAGTTCTTTATATATATTGGATATTAGTCCCCTATCTGATTTAGGATTGGTAAAGATCCTTTCCCAATCTGTTGGTGGCCTTTTTGTCTTATTGATGGTGCCTTTTGCCTTACAGAAGCTTTGAAGGACACATTCTCCACTATGTTCATAGCAGCCTTATTTATAATAGCCAGAAGCTGGAAAGAACCCAGATGCCCCTCAACAGAGGAATGGATACAAAAAAAATGTGGTACATTTACACAATGGAGTATTACTCAGCTATTAAAAAGAATGAATTTATGAAATTCCCAGGCAAATGGATGGACCTGGAGGACATCATCCTGAGTGAGGTAACACAATCACAAAAGAACTCAAATGATATGTACTCACTGATAAGTGGATATTAGCCCAGAATCTTAGTATACCCGAGATATAAGATACAATTTGTAAAACACATGAAACTGAAGAAGAATGAAGACCAAAGTGTGGACACTTTGCCCCTTCTTAGAATTGGTAACAATCACACATGGAAGGAGTTACAAAGTTTGGAGCTGAGACAAAAGGATGGACCATCTAGAGACTGCCATATCCAGAGATCCATCTTATAATTAGCCTCCAAACGATGACACCATTGCATACACTAGCAAGATTTTGCTGAAAGGACAGTGATATAGCTGCCTCTTGTGAGACTAGGCTGGGGCCTAGCAAACACATAAGTAGATGCTCACAGTCAGCTATTGGATGGAGCACAGGGCCCCCAATGGAGGAGCTAGAGAAAGTATCCAAGGAGCTAAAGAGATCTGCAACCCTGTAGGTACAACAACATTACGAACTAACCAGTACCCCAGAGCTCTTAACTCTAGCTGCATATGTATCAAAAGATGGCCTAGTAGGCCATCACTGGAAAGAGAGGCCCATTGGACATGCAAACTTCATATGCCCCAGTACAGGGGAACGCCAGGGCCAAAAAATGGGAATGGGTGGGTAGGGAAGTGGTGGCGGGGAGGATATGGGGGACTTTCAGGATAGCATTCTAAATGTAATTGAGGAAAATACGTAATAATAAAAAATATTAAAAAAATATTAGAAAGAAGCATCCACAGCCTGATGTTTCTTCAAGAGATTTATCACCACTGATTTGATACACTCTATAGAAGTCAAAGATCAGATCTCAGGGTGATACTTAAAATCACCCACCCAAATTGTTACACATGCACAGTCTTTTATTCATAAATAACATAAAACATGCACAGATTATCCTCTCTCACCTACATGTCAAGATTAATATAAGCTCTTGTGTAAGAGGTATAACTAATACAGAACAAACTCTGTCTCAAGCATAATCCATTTTAAACTTAGGAGTTAGCCAGAGCAAAGCTGACTTCATGACAGTCTGGATACTGACAGGTCAGGATTACGGCGGGAAATTTTTTTTTTCATTTTTTTTTCTTTTTTTTAATTAGATATGTTCTTCAATTACATTATCAATGTTATCCCAAAAGTCCCCCATAAACCCCCAACTCCCCTACCCACCCACTCCCACTTCATGGCCCTGGCATTCCCCTATAGTGAGGCATATAAAGTTTGCAAGACTAATGGGTCTCTCTTTCCAATGATGGCCTACTAGGCCATCTTCTGATACATATGCAGCTAGAGACATGAGCTCTGGGGGGTACTGGTTAGTTCATAATGTGGTTCCACCTATAGAGTTGCAGATCCCTTCAGGTCCTTGGGTACTTTCTCTAGCATCTACATTGGGCGCCCTGTGATCCATCCAATAGCTGACTGTGAGCATCCACTTCTGTGTTTGCTAGGCCCTGGCATAGTCTCACAAGAGACAGCTATATCAAGGTACCTTTCAGCAAAATCTTGCTAGTGTATGCAATTGTGTCAGAGTTTGGAGGCTGATTGTGTGATGGGTCCCCCAGGTATGGCAGTCTCTAGATGGTCCATCCTTTCGTCTGAGCTCCAAACTTTGTCTCTGTAACTCCTTCAATAGGTGTTTTGTTCCAAATTCTAAGAAGAGGTAAAGTGTCCACATTTTAGTATTCATTCTTCTTGAGTTTCATGTGTTTTGCAGATTGTATCTTCTATCTTCTGTATTCTAAGTTTCTGGTCTAATATATACTTATCAGTGAGTACATATCATGTGAGTTTTTTTGTGATTGGGTTAACTCACTCAGGATGATGCCCTCCAGGTCCATCCATTTGCCTAGGAATTTCATAAAGTCATTCTTGTTAATAGCTGAGTAGTACTCCATTGTGTAAATGTACCACATTTTCTGTATCCATTCCCGTGTTGAGGGACATTTGAGTTCTTTCTAGCTTCTGGCTATTATAAATAAGGCTGCTATGAACATAGTGGAGCATGTGTCCTTCTTACCAGTTGGAGCATCTTCTGGATATATGCCCCGGAGAGGTATTGCTGGATCCTCCAGTAGTACTATGTCCAATTTTCTGAGGAACTGCCAGACTAATTTCCAGAGTGGTTATACAATCTTGTAATCCTACCAACAATGGAGGATTGTTCCTCTTTCTCCACATCCTTGCCAGCATCTGCTGTCACCTGAGTTTTTGATCTTAGCCATTCTGAGTGGAGTGAGGTGGAATCTCAGGTTTGCATTGATTTGCATTTCCGTGATGATTAAGGATGCTGAACATTTTTTCAGGTGCTTCTCGGCCATTAGGTATTCCTCAGGTGAGAATTATTTGTTTATCTCTGAGTCCCATTTTTTTAATGGGGTTATTTGATTTTCTGGAGTTCACCTTCTTGACTTCTTTGTATATATTGGATATTAGTCCCCAGTCTGATATGAGATAGGTAAAGATCCTTTCCCAATCTATTGTTGGCCCTTTTGTCTTATTTACAGTGTCTTTTGCCTTACAGAAGCTTTGCAATTTTATGAGGTCCCATTTGGAGATTCTCGATCTTACAGCATAAGCCATTGCTGTTCTATTCAGGAATTTTTTTTCTGTGCCCATATCATCGAGGCATTTCTCCACTTTCTCCTTTACAAATTTCACTGTCTCTGGTTTTATGTGGAGTTCCTTGATCCACTTAGATTTGACCTTAGTACAAGGAGATAGAAATGGATCAATTCGCATTCTTCTACATGATAACCGCCAGTTGTGCCAGCACCATTTGTTGAAAATGCTGTCTTTTTTCCACTGGATGATTTTAGCTCCCATGTCAAAGATCAAGTGACCATAGATGTATGGATTCATTTCTGGGTATTCAATTCTATTCCATTGATCTACCTGTCTGTAGATGTACCAGATCCATTCAGTTTTTATCACAATTGCTCTGTAGTACAGCTTTAGGTCAGGCATGTTGATTCCAACAGAGGTTCTTTTATCCTTGAGAAGAGTTTTTTGCTATCCTAGGTTTTTTCTTATTCCAGATGAATTTACAGATTGCCCTTTCTAATTCGTTGAAGAATTGAGTTGTAATTTTGATGGGGACTGCATTGAATCTGTAGATTGGTTTTGGCAAGTTAGCCATTTTTACTATATTGATCCTGCCAAACCATGAGCATGGGAGATCTTTCCATCTTCTGAGATCTTTAATTTCTTTCATCAGAGACTTGAAGTTGTTATCATACAGATCTTTCACTTCCTTAGTTAGAATCATGCCATGGCATTTAATATTATTTTTGACTATTGAGAAGGGTGTTGTTTCCTTAATTTCTTTCTCAGCCTGTTTATCCTTTGTGCAGAGAAAGGCCATTGACTTGTTTGAGTTTATTTTATATCCAGCTACTTCTGTGAAGCTGCTTATCAGGTTTAGGACTTCTCTGGTAGAATTTTTAGGGTCATTTATATATACTATCATATCATCTTCAAAAAGTAATGTTTTGAATTCTTCCTTTCCAATTTGTATCCCCTTGATCTACTTTTGTTGTCGAAGTGCTCTGGCTAGGATTTCAAGTACAATGTTGAATAGGTAGGGAGAAAGTGGGCAGCCTTGTCTAGTACCTGATTTTAGTGGGATTGCTTCCAGCTTCTCGCCATTTACTTTGGTGTTGGCTACTGGTTTGCTGTAGATTGCTTTTATCATGTTTAGTTATGGGCCTTGAATTCCTTAACTTTCCAAGACTTTTATCATGAATGGGTGTTGTATTTTGTCAAATGCTTTCTCAGCATGTAATGAGATGATCATGTTGTTTTTCTCTTTGAGTTTGTTTATATACTGGAATACATTGAAGGATTTCCATATATTGAACCATCCCTGCAGTCCTGGGATAAAACCTACTTGGTCACGATGGATGATTGTTTTGATATTATCTTGGATTCAGGTAGCTAAAACTTTATTGAGGATTTTTGCATCGATATTCATAAGGCAAATTGGTCTGAAGTTCTCTATCTTGTGAGGTCTTTTTGTGGTTTAGGTATCATAGTAACTGTGTTTCATAGAATGAATTCAGTAGAGTACCTTCTTCTATTTTGTGGAATAGTTTCTGAAGAACTGGAATGAGATCTTCTTTGAAGGTTTGATAGAACTCTGCATGAAACCCATGTGGTCCTGGGATTTTTTTTTTTTTTTTTTTTTTTGGTTGGGAGACTATTAATGACTGCTTCTATTTCTTTAGGAGATATAGGACTGTTTGGATCATTAACCTGATCCTGATTTAACTTTGGTAACCTGTATCTGTTTAGAAATTTGTCCCTTTCATCCAGGTTTTCCAGTTTTGTTGAGTATAGCCTTTGGTAGAAGGATCTGTTGGTATTTTGGATTTCTTCAAGATCTGTTGTTATGTCTCCCTTTTCATTTCTGATTTTCTTAATTAGGATGCCTTCCCTGTGCCCTCTAGTGAGTCTGGCTAAGGGTTTGTCTATCTTGTTGATTTTCTCAAAGAACCAGCTCCTCTTTTGGTTGATTCTCTGAATAGTTCTGTTTGTTTCCACTTGGTTGATTTCACCCCTGAGTTTGATTATTTCCTGCAGTCTACTCCTCTTGGATGAATTTGCTTCCCTTTGTTCTAGAGCTTTTATGTGTGTTGTCAAGCTGCTAGTGTGTGCTCTCTCTACTTTCTTTTTGGAGGCACTCAGAGCTATGAGTTTTCCTCTTAGAAATGCTTTCATTGTGTCCCATAGGTTTGGGTATGTTGTGACTTCCTTTTCATTAAATTCTAAAAAGTCTTTCATTTCTTTCTTTATTCCATCCTTGACCAAGGTATAATTGAGAAGAGTGTTGTTCAGTTTACACATTAATGTTGGCTTTCTATTATTTATATTGTTATTGAAGACGAGCCTTAGTCCATGGTGATCTGATACAATGCATGTGAAAATTTCAATATTTTTGTATCTGTTGAGGCCGCTATTGTTACCAATTTATATGGTCAGTTTTGGAGAAGGTACCATGAGGTGCTGAGAAGAAGGTATATCCTTTTGTTTTAGGATAAAATATTCTGTAGATATCTGTTGAATCTTTATTTTTCATAACTTCTCTTTGTTTCACTGTGTCCCTGTTTCTTTGTTTCCACGATCTGTCCATTGATGAAAGTGGTGTATTGAAGTCTCCCACTATTATTGTGTGATTTGCAATGTGTGCTTTTATCTTTACTAAAGTCTCTTTAATTGATTTGGCTGCCCTTGCATTTGGAGCATAGATATTCAGAATTGAGATTTCCTCTTGGAAGATTTTAGCTTTGATGAGTATGACGTGCCCCCCTTGTCTTTTTTTGATAACTTTGGGTTGGAAGTTGATTTTATTCGATATTGGAATGGGTACTCAAGCTTGTTTCTTCAGACCATTTGCTTGGAAAATTGTTTTCCAGCCTTTTATTCTGAGGTAGTGTCTGTCTTTTTCCCTGAGATGGGTTTCCTGTAAGCAGCAAAATTTTGGGCCCTGTTTTGTAGCCAGTCTGTTAGTCTATGTCGTTTTATTGGGGATTTGAGTCCATTGATAATAAGACATATTAAGGAAAAGTAATTGAAGCTTCTTACTATTTTTGTTGTTAGAGCTGGCATTCTATACTTGTGGCTGTCTTCTTTTACGTTTGTTGAAGGATTACTTTCATGCTTTTTCTAGGACCTGGTTTTCTTCCTTGTATTGGTTTTTTTCTGTTATGGTCCTTTGAAGGGCTGGATTTGTGGAAAGATAATGTGTGAATTAGGTTTTGTTGTGGAATACTTTGGTTTAACCATCTATGGTAATTTAAAGTTTGGCTGGGTATAGTAGCCTGGGCTGGCATTTGTGTTCTCTTAGTGTCTGTATAACATCTGTCCAGGATCTTCTGGCTTTCATAGTCTCTGGTGAAAAGTCTGATGTAATTCTGATAGACCTGCGTTCATATGTTACTTGACCCTTTTCCCTTACTGCTTTTAATATTCTATCTTTATTTAGTGCATTTTTTGTTCTGATTATTATGTGTCGGGAGGAATTTCTTTTCTGGTCCAGTCTATTTGGAGTTCTGTAGGCTTCTTGTATGTTCATGGGCATCTCTTTCTTTAGGTTTGGGAAGTTTTCTTCTATAATTTTGTTAAAGATATTTGCTGATCCTATGAGTTGAAAATCTTCATTCTCATCTACTCCTATTATGCGTAGGTTTGGTTTTCTCATTGTGTCCTGAATTTCCAGGATGTTTTGAGTTAGGATATTTTTTGCATTTTGCATTTTCTTTGATTGTTGTGCTCATATTCTCTATGAAATCTTCTGCACCTGAGATTCTTTTTCCCATCTCTTGTATTCTGTTGCTGATGCTCACATCTATAGTTCCAGATTTCTTTCCTAGGGTTTCTATCTCCAGCGTTGCCTCACTTTGGATTTTCTTTATTGTGTCTACTTCCCTTTTTACGTCTTGTATGGTTTTGTTAATTTACATCACCTGTTTGGTTGTGTTTTCCTGTTTTTCTTTAAGGACTTGTAACTCTTTAGCAGTGTTCTCCTGTATTTCTTTAAGTGAGTCATTAAAGTTTTTATTGATATCCTCTACCATCATCATGAGATATGCTTTTAAATCCGGGTCTAACTTTTCGGGTGTGTTGGGGTGTCCTGGACTGTGTGAAGTGGGAGTGCTGCGTTCTGATGATGGTGAGTGGTCTTGGTTTCTGTTAGTAAGTTTACCATTCTCCACCTGTTATTCCCTGGAGTTAGTTGATATAGTTTTCTCTAGTTAAAAATTGTTTCTCTCATGATTCTGTTAGCCTCTATCTGCAGAACTGGGAGACTAGCTCTCTCTTTAGTTTCAGTGGTCAGAAACCTGCAGAGCTCTCCTCTTACAGGAAGGTGCACAGATATCTGGCTTTTGGACCTGCCTCCTGGCTAAAGATGAAGGCCTGAAACAGTACCTGTCCCAGAAGCTGTGTAGCTTAGTCCTACCACAGAAGCGGTTAGCTTCTGTAGTCCAGTCTCACCTGTACAGACTAGTCTTGGTGGGATCTGGGAACCAAATGGCTCCCCCAGATGCTCAGGCAAAGCCATCCTGGGCAGGATTGACTCCTCTCCTCTGGCAGGGAAGGTGCCAGGATGTCTGGAGCCTGAAATGGTGTCTGCCTCAGAAGCTGTCCTCTAGGGACCTTAGGGGTGTCAGCTGACTCTGTGCCCAGGTGATCGGGTGCTGGTGCAGACTGGAAGGGGCCCATGTCCCTGGTCAGGCTGTGCTTCCTGCTTCCCTAATTGTAGCATCAGCTCTAGACCAGTAAGAACGATAGGACCACCAGTTCTTCTAACAGCATTTTATTCAGCAAGCTTCAGTTTTCATCTCTTTCCCTCTTCTTATCTCTCTTCATCTCTCTCCCCCTAACCCCGGGCCTCTCACTCTTATATACTCCCAGCCCCCATCCACTCAAGGCATGGCTTCAGACAATCAGGGCCGCCGGGGCACGTCTCTACCAAATATGGACTTGTTTACACCACCAGCTCTGCATCTACCAGGTGCCATCTTTCAGGTGTCGCTTGGGCAGCCCAAGGGGGGGCCGAGGGGGTAGGCCACGGTCTCCCACACCTAATGCTGTCTCAGGTCCTGCGCAATTGGATTGGAGCAGAAGCTGTGTTCCACTCACCAGAGGTCCTAGGATCGCATGGAGAGTCCTCTAGGGACGTTGAGGGTGTCCGCTGACTCTGCACACAAGGCCACCTGGTACTGGCACTGACTGGAAGGGATCTGGACTGTGGTCAGGCTGGGTTTTCTGCCTCCCCAATGCTGTCTCAGGTCCCGCGTGATTTGTTTGGAACAGAAGTTGTGTTCCACTCACAGGTGGTCCAAAGATCGTGTATAGAGTCCTCTAGGGGACCTGGGGGGTGTCCACCGACTCTGGGCCCCAAGAAATTTTAACTGAGATCCAGGAACCTGCAACTGACTGTAACAACTATGGACAACCAATAAAAAGACACCTTGCAATATGGCCTACAATAGAAATAGGTAGCTGAAATAAATAGATAATCAGCCCTTAGGAGGGAAGTATATGGCATCTAATGTTTTAGAAGTCATAGACAAATTGCTAAAGCTAACTGAGCACACTGCTAGCTAATGACTATGTGACATGCTTATAGTTTCACATGCCAACCAATCATGTACCTGCCAAGTTGAAAACTACTAATCCTGCTACAACCAAACTACAAAGGCTAAATCTTAGGTGCTCTAGGTCTTCAGTGCTGCCATGCTGCCCCAGAGAAGCCCAAGGATCCAATCTCTGGCCTGAACAAAGACTCTCTGCTCTTGTGTATAGGTTTTACTCCTAGTGATCTTTGAGAACCTCAGATCTGGGCATTACATAAATTACTTAATGCCCTGTTGTAAACCATATACACATGGGCACTTAAGAACCTCCAGTTAGTTAATGGTACAGATTACATATAAATACACGTGTATAAGTATGTTTTATGTATATGGTAATCATGAATATACACATATGTATATTTCAACAACCTTTGCTTATAGTTCAGTTTTTATGTTGTACCTGTCATTTGACACGCACTTTTTACATCTAGAGTTTATAATTTGTTGGCCTACAGTTATTAAAGATTCTCACTAACTGAGTAGATTTGTTTTATTGTCAATGTGACCCAACCTAGAGTCACTTGGGAAGAGTCAATCTTAATTAAATCACCTAGATTAGAATTGCCTGTAGCCTTGTCTGTATGGAGTTTCCCTTGTTACTGATACAGGGAGGACGCAGACCATGGTGAGTGGTTCTGTCCCTAGGAAGGTGGCTGATCATCAGCCTGGGTGAAAGCTAGAGAGGGAGTGTTCGTATATGTTCCTGAATTCAAGTGCTTGAATCCATGCTTTTGCCACCATGTTCCTGCCTCCATTCTTTTGCCTCCATGTTTCTGCCTCCAGGCTACTGCCTTGAGTTCTGCCCTGCCTTCCCTCAGTGATATACCATGATCTAGAAGTGTAAAATGATATTTGCTCCCTTTCTGACAATTTCTTTTTTTGTCAAAGTCATTTTTTACTGCAACAAAAAGTAACTAGCACACTAATAACATATTATGTTTCTTTGGATTTTAAGTCTTCTTTTCCTTTTTTGACAATTTTTGACTGGTCTGGATATAATACTGTTAGTAACCTTGTATTGCTCTCAGGTCTCTTTTCATTTGTTTCTGCTTTGAACTTTGTTCTTTCCTGGTGATATTTTGGCCTTCCTTAACTTTTCTGTACTAAGGCCATGTTATGCATTGTTAGGTTGACTATCTGAAATCGATCCAGTGTTGATACAGGTATGTATTCTTTGCTGTACTCAAGATAAACCCCAAGGATTTTGTATGCTGTGTTTTCCTGCTAGTTTGTGAAAAACAATATTTTATTCTTACTTGTGGTTTATATAATTGCAATTTAGTAGCATGTTTTTCATTCTCTAAGTATTTTTTCACAAAAAAGTGCATAGTATACTGATTTATTTAACTCACTGTGTGTATTCCCCTGAATCTCAGTGGTGTTTTTCCATCATCCTCTTGAGGTTTATTTTTGTTTGTTTGTTTGTTTGTTTGTGGACTCCTGCTACTTCTTTCCCTCTGTGATCTGTCATAGGGAATAACTGGACAAGGCAGTATTCCTTTGGTAGTTTCTCTAGCTTAATCAACAGTGTTGGTTAGATGTGCCTGGTGAAGTTGTCTGGGTACTGTGGGAAATCCACGCCTGTAGTGTCCCAGCTAGAATAGGGCACAGGCAGTGGAGAGGAAGAGCTGCTTTCTGGCCTAAGGCAATGTGACTGAAAGGAGTAGGAAGATGGGGGATAGTGGGCACTCTCTACAGTCTGGCTTCAGGAGGAAGTGTGATTATCTTATGCTAGGCTCCAAGGCTTTGTGTTTGCCCATCACAACCCATGACAGTGGGAGGTTTCATAAATTATTATACAGAAATCCATGTATACTTTCTCATTAGACAGAGTTAAAATTTTCAGCTCAGCTCTAGACACCAGGGTAAAACTTTATAATTCCAGCTACATGAGAGGCTGAGATAGGTGGAGCACAAGTTTGAAGCCAGCCTCACTCAGGAGTATAGTGAGACCACAGTTGTAAGAAAAAGACTCAAACTTTTCATCTTTTTGCTTTTTGATGTTGGATATTCTACTTAGCTTCTTTCCGTGGAAGACACACATCTGAAATTCAAGTTAGGTTAAGTATTAGTTGCATAGAGGTTGTTTTCTGAGCAAATAGCTATGGCATGGTAAATGCTCAGCTGAGACTCAGTTTTCTCTAAATTGCACTTGACATTTAGGTTTACCTTAGATCTCTTACTTTCAAAGTTATGACTGAAACATTGATTTGAAACCAGACAAAATGCACCAAACTCCAATCACATAAAAAATCACACAAAAATTACCAAACTGTAAAATGTCATAAAAATTGGATTAAAACATTATAATTTGCCAACCATCACACAAGAGCTCAGGGACATTAACAGCATCCATGGAAGGATCTTGACATCTTCAGCAACTGCAGAACAGACATGGAAATTCATTAATCATTGTCTTGTCTCCATAGTCTTCACAGTTTATTTGGATTATGACCTTGGACAAGTCATCTAAATCACTAGCTTTAATTATCTGCCAATCAGAGAAATTATAAAAATGATAAATGACAGAATGGGTTAGTTAATGAGAACATGTTTACTGAAATCTTTGAACTCTTAAACAAAAATATGGTTCCTGGGTCACATAGTATACATGATATGTATATGTATGTGTATGTGTATGTATATGATGTATACACACATATGTGTGTATGTGTGTGTCTGTCTGTCTGTCTGTGTGCATACACATACTCATAAGCATATGCATATACATCATATATGTGTAAACATATACATACATATACAATGATTGAAATAATTTGATGTAATTTTAGAGGAAGGAACAAAAGTGGGATTTTTTTTTTTTTTGCAAAACTTGACTCTTATAGCAACTCCATAATTAATTATTTTTATAACTATATTGACACTATGAAAATACTAGTTGTAATGTTTATATCCTGAGGAAATTTGTTTTTGTTATTAGTTCGTCAGTACTATCAGATTAATATTCATAGAATTCTTTTGTTGTCCTAATTTTCAGGGTCTTTGGTTTTGTTCTTAATGTTGATATCTACAATTGTCAAATTTTGACATTGAAATTTGTCACCATAAAATTAGGTTTCCTTAATTCTCTGTGGAGTTTTATGTGTTGTCATTACCCAATGACATGTACCCATGTACATATTAATGGTTTTAAAGATAAACAGTTTAAATTTGTTCCTGTATTTTCATTGATATCCATTTTATTCTTGATTTCCTCTATCTGGAGGTTATCTTACAATTCAATTTTATTGTGTATTAGTGTATTAACTATCTTTCTGATTACATTTTTATGAATATCAAACCACAGACTAGTTCAGATTCAATGAAGCAAGAGTTGTTTGTTTTGTAATTTGTCACAGTGTCTCTTCAGACAGTATTAGCGATTTTTATAGTTTAGAAAACAAAACTATAGACTTCTCCAACGTCCAGTTTTGCGTTATTATCTTATATATTTAACAGAACTTATGTTGAAGCCCCCAGGATACATTTTGTTTCACAAGACACTGTTAGTTTTGTTTTGTTTTGTTTTGTTTTTTTGTTTTGTTTTGTTTTGTTTTGTTTTGTTTTGTTTCTGTTTCTTATATCACTATTAACTTCTTGAGCACTTGTCTCACACTGACTGAATTCACTTTTCTAAGGGTCTGTTCTTAGTATTCCTGGACATCAGCATATTAAAAATGCCTCTGTATATTTTCTTCTCTTTTTATTTACATTTCAAATGTTGCCCCCTTTCCTAGTTTCCTTTCCGAAAAATCCCCTATCTCCTCCCCACTCCCTCTGCTCCCCAACCCACTCACTCCTGCTTCCTGACCTTGGCATTCCCCTATACTGGAGCATAGAACCTTCACAGGATCAAGGGCCTCTCCTCCCATTGATGACCAACTAGACCATTCTCTGCTACATATGCAGCTAGAGCCATGAGTCCCACCGTGTGTTTTCTTTGTTTGGTGGTTTAGTATCAGGGAGCTCTAGGGGTACTGGTTAGTTGATACTGTTGTTCCTCCTATGGGGCTGCAAACGCCTTCAGCTCCTTGAATACTTTCTCTAGCTCCTTCATTGAGGACCCTGTGCTCCATCCAATGGATGGCTGTGAGCATCCAATTCTGTATTTGTCAGGCACTTGCAGAGCCTCTTAGAAGGCAGCTTTATCAGGCTCTTGTCAGCAAGCACTTGTTGACATTCACAATATTGTCTGGGTTTGGTGGTTGCTTATGGGATGGATCCCCAGGTGGGGCAACCTATGGATGGTCATTCCTTCATTCTCTGCTCAGAACTTTATCTCTGTAGTTCTTTTCATGGGTACTTTGTTCCCCCTTCTAAGAAGGATCAAAGTATCCACACTTTGGTCTTTCTTCTTCTTGAGTTTCATGTGTTTTGCAAATTATATCTTGGCTACTTTGAGCTTCCGGGCTAATATCCACTTATCAGTGAGTGCATATAATGTGTGTTCTTTTGTGATTGGGTTACCTCACTTAGAATGATATCTTCCAGATCCATCTAATCATTCCATTTGATTACCTCTCAAATAGTATCCTGTTTCCCCATTACCCCTCCACCAAGACCCCATTCCACATCTACCTCCACAGTAGCACTTTGCCTATATGAGAATGCTCCCCCACCCACCCACACTCTCCTGTACCACCACGTCAGCATCCCCATACTCTGGGGCATTAAACCTCCCCAGGGCCAAGGGCCTCCCCTTCTGTTGTTGTCAAGCAAGGCCATCCTCTGCTATGTATATATCTGGAGTCATGAATCCCTCCAGGTATACTCCTTAGTTGTTGGTCTAGACTTTGGGAGATCTGGGTAGCCATGTCAGCCTACATTGTTCCTCCAGTGAGATTGCAATTCTCCTCTTCTCCTCTAGTCTTTCTGCCAGCACTCCCATCAGGTAAACTGAGCTTAGTCTGATGAGTGGCTCCAAGCATCCAATCAACATTGCTTAGTTGCTAGCTTAATCTCCCAGAAACTGACACAGTAGTTTCCTGTATGAGAGCACCTCTTGACCACAGCCACAGTGTTGGGGTTGGTGTCTGCAAGCATGATGTATCCCCATGTGGGGGCTGTTCCTGGTTCACACTTCCTTAAGTTTCTGTTCCATTTTTTGTCCCTGTTCTTCCTTTGGACTGGAACATTTCTGGGTTAAAAAGCTTTGAGATGGGTGGGTGACCCCATCCCTTGACCAAGGGCCATGCCTATTTTTGTTTTTAAAAAGGAAGTTGAAGTGCTATATAATTTTTGCATTACAACTCTCACAGATTAAACATGGGACTTTTCTCAATGCTTATATGACCTTTCATTAGAGCTTGTTATTCATTTTATACTGATTCTTCCATTTTGGATGACTATCTCATTTTCTTAATTCAGTCTATGAGATAATTTTTAAAATGCCTCAGTTATTGTGTTTAAAGATTTACAAGTGCTAGCTCATCAGTAACTCTCACCAAACTCAGCTAAAGCTGAGTCCAGACACTCACCAGCTCTCTCACTGTTGTCTGAATTTAAGGGTGGTGTGTTGAAGTTATAACTGAAACATATGAGGGCTCTGCTCAAGAAGAGTCAAGAATGTGACTGGATGGAGTTGACAGTGTCCAACAGGAAAGTTGAGAGTACACCTAAACTCCTCGTAATTTCAAGGAGAGCTGTGTTAAGGCAAACAACAACAATATATGGCTATAACTCTAAAACTGTCAAGAACCTCAGAATGTTAGATCAAATTGCTTAAAATTTAAAAAAAAACTGAATGCAATAGACTTTTGGGGTCCAAAGGTGAAGGCATCAAATTCCAACAATGTCCCGTGTTTAAAATGATTTAAATATATGTCATCTGAATCTAGGTCACAGGAGAATTGGAAAAGTAAGGCTTGGGAAGATAATGTAGAGAGGTGCTGTGTGGACTAAGTGATGTTGATATTGCTTCCTTGCTAATTATTGATTTTATACTAGGGATATTTGGGTTGCATAAGATTACTTATTTAAGTGTAATTAAGTTCAGTTTCATTGTATTCTTTCTTTAGAAATAATTTGCCTGAGTTCTCATTTTTCTGTGACTTTTCTCTGCCAGTATGAGCATGTAAGCAAGAGCAGCTCCCACTCTCAGATGTCATAGAGAGTCTTCCTGACCTTACAAGTATTATAGTTTACCAATTTTCTTTCATGTTAGTCTTGTTCAATGTGAAGTGTCACCTTTATAAGCTTCATTAACCTTCTAAGAAAAGTAAGACTTGGGTCAACACATTGACAGCCTCTACAAGACTTAGACCATTAGATATTCCTTTATCCAAAGAAAAGGTTGTTTCTGGGAAGTTGTATTCATTCATTCCTACTTAACTCTGTGGTAGAGCTGACAGAAGCTAACTCTGTCATCTTTATCCTAATTGGACTCCAGTGTAAAGGCATTCATTGGCTGTTAACATTCCAAGGCAGGCTAGACAATAACCATCCCCTTGACACCCCTAGACTCATTGGTCATTTCATGTGTTGTTCAAGGCTTCTTCACCAAGAAGGAATTATGAGCTTAGGTTACTCCTCTTGGGAGGATTTTCATCTGTAATTTTGAGCTGAGACAGGGCTCTGTAAACTGACAGCTCAAACCAATGTGATAATAACCACACCACCAAGTTCTTTAGAAATTGCTTTATATCAGGGTCCTTTCAGCAAAACCTTGCTGGCCTATGCAATAGTGTCTGCATTTGGTGGCTGGCAAACACAGAAGTGGATGCTCACAATCTGCTATTGGATGGAACATAGGGTACCCAATGGAGGAGCTAGAGAGAGTAACCCAAGGAGCTGAAGGGGTCTGCAACACCATAGGTGGAACAACAATATGAACTAACCAGTACCCCCAGAGCTCATGTCTCTAGCTGCATATGTAGCAGAATATGGCCTAGTCGGCCATCATTGGGAAGACAGCCCCCTTGGTCTTGCAAACTTTGCATGCTCCAGTACAGGGGAATGCCAGGGCCAAGAGGTGGGAGTGGATGGGTAGGGGAGCAGGGGGGGGGGAAGCGGACTTTCAGGATGGCATTTTTTAATGTAAATGAAGAAAATACTTAATAAAAAATGGAAAAAGAGAAATTGCTTTATAATTTTAGTATCACATTTATACAGTTTTGAGCAAATCACAGTGTCTCTTCTATGCCCATTTATATGATCTAGGCTTGCTTTTCTTTCCCTGAATATTATATTTTAAGTCTCATAAGATATGATCTTTGCTACTCAGCCTTATTATGTTTGTATTTCATGTATTATATTCCTTACACCATTAGAAGTTTAAAACAACATCATTTTTTAAATTCCCACAGCTGAGTAGGATTTTGGTTGAGTATTATTAGGACTAAACTTATTCATTTTAGAGAACAGATCTGCATATTTTGAACCACAATTCTACACCAAAATGATTTATTTTGCTTAAATTACAGCTTTAAGGACACAATTGAGACAAATGTCCTCAGTATAATCCTGCAATTGTTCTATATGAGCCTTGTAGAATGACTGAAATGGGCTAATTGAGTATTTAATTATATGAAGAACTGAGTCTCTTTATTTCTCAATTCCAAGATCAATGTTGCGATAATCAGTGTACATCTCAGATTCTCTATTTATAGTTGTGGATGTGAAGTGCCCTTGTAACTGACTGAGCTTATTTCAATATTTTAATGAAGAAAAAAAAAGCAAGCAGGAGGTATCACAGTTCAATTTCCCATATCAATTTAAAATCAGTTGTTACTAAGTTCATTTCTTAACTATAAGAACTATGAGTTTAGGAAACATAATTTATTGTTTTTATAGCTTCCTCTTTAGACATTCTTCCTGATTCATGGTAAACAATATTTCCCAACACTACTGATGGATCAGCTTTGGTTGCAATTTAAATGGAATTATGAATGCTGTCATTATTAAGACTCACAACAAACCCATCAGTTTTTTTTTTCTTTACAACTATATTCTACAGATTAGTACACTAAGATATGACATGGTTTAATCAAATTTCCAGTTTAGAATGTGAGAAAGCTAGATTTGTTTTATTCATTTTTATTTAATCACCATTTAATATATTGTCACACACATTATTGGTCTGAAATCCTTCTAGAACAGCAGATTTTGTCACTAAGTACAGACTTCAGTTTCAGGTTTGAGACTTCTTATCACTTGACTCATAAAAGCAATATCATATCTTGAGTGGTTGTCTATCAATGTTTTATTGAAGATAAAAGAGGCTGCATGAATGGTGCTCAGCTCTGCCCATGCATAGCTTCTACCCTGAAAAGTGCACAAGCAACTTGATTGCAATCAATTTCAGAGCAATCGGGAATCTACTTTTTTGGAGTACCAAGCTGGGAATTAATAGATTATTCTTGAACAAAAAGACCTCATTGACTTCATTCTGTCCTTTCAAGTACCCGTTAAGAACATGCCCGCAAGTGATCAAGAATGATTAAAAGTAATTAAAACATGTAAGCCTTTGTCATTTTCTTTCATGATACTTGAGTGTATTAGATACACAATGAAGGTACATTTTTTCCTGTTTTAGACATTACATGGATGCTGTAATCATTGCATTACAATATCACTATAAGTAACACTAACTTTGGCTTCTGGTAATATACTGTCTCTACTTTCTATTGATATCCTCCATTTCTTAGTAGTCTAGAAAGGACCTTTCTCTACCTCACAACTTTCCTCAGTGCTGACATGTTTTGGTGGTCAGTCCATGAAAATCACGCAAGGCTATTTGGACTCCAAGTGCCAATTTTGCATTAGATTTCATCACCTTGGATTCCTCACTTTCATCTTCTTTACTCACCTTAAAATTAAAGAGCTCTGACTGTTTTGAAAGCTGTTAATTAATAAATGACAAATTCTAGTTTGTAATACATTCATAAAGTTATATTCCTACATCTGTGCTTGTGGACATTTGCAAATATACATGCTTATATATGCAGCCTCTACAACATATCAGAGATATTAAAAGTTATGAAAGCTATTAGCTTTAATGAAACACTAGTTGATTGCTTGTCTTAGTTTCAGCTATTACACTAAATTTTGTGCATCAGAGATCAATTTTACAGATTTTACAGATTTTATAGATAAAAATGATTTTGAAAAATTATGTTCCAAAAACCAAATTCATGCAGTTTCTAAAGAGCAGAGATAGTGTGAGATCCACACTGTCTTTTTTCTAGATCCATTTTTAGCTTGGTCTCTCAAGCTCTTCCCTGGTCCTTGCTCGGAACAAACATGGAAATTGTAAAAAATGGAAAAAAAATTCACCCAAGATGAAATGTTTATGGAGAGTCTCTTTTGTTTTGGAGACTAAACTCTGAGTTTATGTGAATGAAAAGCAAATGGATCTATGTTTCTCAGACAAAACAATATGAAATATAAGGTCCATGTCTTCAGAAATGACACAAGACCAAAGAAAACCAGCAACTGTTACTATCACTGAGACCATTCTGTTTTCAGACATTATATTAATCATTCTCAGTGTACATCTTTCAGTTATCTCAAATGATGTTCACAACTGCCAGAGAACTGTGTTCTCATCATATCTATCTGACATTTGAGAGAAGATAAAGAAAGCTTATGTGATATCTAGTCACAGAGCAGGACTGTTGTGGGAATGTATGCAGACACTGCCTAACAATACTTAGACCACACTCTACAATATTCACATCATGATAGAATTTTACCCTGGTCTCACCTGAAAAGACAAAAATGAAGTGAGCTTTAGCTAGGAGAATTGCTGAGAATTATTTCTGTACACTGTCGTGGAAGCCATTAAAGCAAGTCAAACACTTTTGTCTTTTGACATTTGACCAGGAACCTCTTTGAGGATGTTGTATAGTGCTGTTTTCCTCATCTATTTAAGTAATCACATTAAAGTCATCTAAAGCAATTTACTGTGTTTTATGTGTACAAGTACTCTGAAGCCCTGTATTTGTAAACTCACCTTCATTTTCCATTTCTTAGAGGGTTATGCATTGAATCTTGATGCATATATCACAAAGTTGTGGGGAATTGTACACTGGTGTCCAGGCGAGCTGAGGTCTGAACCACAATGGTCATTATTCACCTACATGACATGATAGGTGTACCCTCATGCTCCTGGAACTCCGGCCCCTGCCTAAGGTACCACCTCCCACAGACCCCACAAGAGAAGCATGGTCTGTAGTCACGTAAGCAATGGCCCAAGCTTCTGACCTTCAGGCTAAACTCTTCCCCAGTTACCTAGAAAGAGTGAAGACCATAAAAAGGGGTGCTTAGCCTCCACCTCGCTCTCTTACTCTTCAGCTCTTACCTCTTACCCCGCACTCTCACCCTCTCTCCCCACTCTTTGTCTTCTCTCTCCTCTTCCCTTTATCTTTGTCTTCTTCTCCCCCTCCCTTCTCTCTTTCCTTGTATTTCTATAATAAAGCTCTTAAACCATAGATAATCTCTGCTTATTCAAGGTCAGCGGTGCACTCTGGTCAGTGTTGGGAGCCTCTTCCTCTAATTCCTCTCTCCTACAACCCTGGTGGCTTTAGGAAAGTAGCTCCTGGGGGCGATCCGCCGGCAGGGCTGCCCCCTGGCCAGCCCCTAAAGAGTGGAATACAGGAATGCCCACCCAGGGGTGAGTGGATAGGGTAGGTAGCAGCCCTTCCACGCCTGACTGACCAGAGAATAGGGAAACTCTGGTGGGGTGTGGGCCTCTTTTTCCTTCCCCAACTTCCCCCGGGCCCCCCCGGCACCCTCCTTTATTTTGTTCCCAACACAAAGTCACTCCTTTGTATGGTTCTTCAATAACAAACAGTTGCACTATAACTTTTCCTACTATTAAAACTATGCATCTAATAAGAGATTAATATCCAGATTAGATGAATAATTTTTGCAGCTATATTCAGTTTTTCTTTTTCCTTTTTATTAATCATTCCATTCATTTACATCTCAAATGATATTCCACTTCCTGGTTACCCTTTCAATCCCCCTTCCATATCTGCTCTCCCCCCTTCTTTTGCCGATATGAGACTGCTTCCACACCCACCCACACTCTCTGTCCCAACCTTTCCATCAGCACCCTACACTGGGGAATCCAACCTCCCTGGCACCAAGGGCCTCCCCTCCCGTTACTTTCAGGCAAGACTATCCTCTGCTATATATGTATCTGGAACCATGGATCTATCCAGGCATACTCCTTGGTGGGTGGTCTATATTCTGGGAGAATTGGGTAGTCAGTTCAGCCTATGTTGTTCTTCTAATGGGGTTGAAACCCCCCTCCAGTCCTTCTGCCAACACCTCCACCAGGTTCCCTGAGTTCAATCTGATGGTTGGCTCTATGAACCCACATCTGCATTGCTCAGTTGCTGGCCAGATCATCTAACGAACTGACACAGTAGTTTCCTGTCCAAGAGCACCTCTTGACCACAGCAACAATGTTGAGGTTGGTGTCTGCAAACAAGTGGGAGCCATTATCAGTTGGCCCTTCCTTCAGTTTCTATTCCATTATTTGTCCCTTTTCTTCTTTTGAACAGGCATTCTTCTGTGTTAAAAAACTTTCAGATAGGTGGATGTCCCCATCCATCAACCAGGGGCCATGCCTATCATTTTGCTTTTTAATGGAAGTTGAAATGCTATGTAATTTTGTATTATAACTCACAGAGATTACAAGTGGGACTATCTGCTGGAGGTAATCTCCACAGGTTCTATCTCTTTTTCTGTGCTTTAGGGATAAAGTCTAGCCAAAAAGCTCACAATGCCAATGATACAACCTACAGACCACACAGAGTGTAGAAATAAAGAAGAACAGGGGGTGGATGCTTCAGTCCTTCACTGAGCGGAAAACAGGACAATTGTGGGAGGTGGAAGGAGAGAAAAGAGAGAAAGGAGAAGGCAGAAATAACAATGGCAGAAACTTGAGGAGATGTGAAAGAGGTAAAGAGGGTCAGAAAATAAAATAAAATTAAAAAAGTAATGTAGCAGGGAGGATGAGGAACTGGGGATAGCCAATGGAGAGTCCTAGACCCCAGGGAAAGGTGAGGTTCCCAGGACCCAATGGGATTGACTTTAGCTGTTATACGATTAATTTAAAAAGGAATACAATTAACACATACATAATATGTTTTAAATTTTCAATTGAGCTTCATTGATATTTAACTAAAAATATGGGAAATTTGACAGAGTGACAGGGACAATGTGGTTAATGTGTGTAGAGCACATGTGTAAAGTTTAATAAATGGTGTTTTGTACTATAATGTACAGAAGTAAAAGGGAGGGAAAGAACAAAAAGATAACAAGAAGTATGTGAAAAAAATCAATTTACATAAATTCCACAGTGATTTACCACCTTTCTCCACTAAGATTGACTGTGATACCAAAACAACAACAACAACAATAACAACAAAACAACAACAAAACAAACAACAACAACAACAAAGCAACCACTGATAATAACAAGTTCTGAATTAACGAATGTGGTTACAGGGCTCCCTTGTACTACTGTGCTGGAAATACCAAAACACTCATGAGTGGGGTTTTAACATCCCATTTCTTTAAAAATATTTTCCTAGTTTTATTACTGTTGCTGTAAAGAAACATGCTGACTAGAAACAACTAAGGGAGAAAGACTTTATTTTTTTTATAATTCCAGGTTACATTCCAGCATTTGGGTGATGTCAAGGCAGTAACTTAAGTGTTGAGTCACATGACTTCCACATTCAAGAGAGAAAGTAATTGATTCTAAAAGACTGATTGCTTTCTGCTTATGCTTAGCCAGCTTTCTTCTCAATCATTCAGTTCAGAGCAATCTATAATTAAGTGCTTCCCATATTCATGCATAGTGTGTCAATGAACAGACAAGACAATCACCCACAGACATGTGTACACTCAAACCTGATCTAAATACTTTCTTACTGAGACTCAACACAAAGTGATTCTTGATTGTGCCAATGTAACAATTAAAATCAACTAAGACACAAAAGCTTTGGGAGGCTACTGAATGTTGATGAGGCCCTAAGGGTAAAGAGTCAATGAAAAGTTCTAAGTAGCATTGTAAGATGAAAGAGATCAAAAGACATACCCACATATATTTGCCATATTCCATTTGAACCTAAGCCTGTTCCAACACTGAGCAATAATAAGCTTGTGTTCTTTATAACTTAATCTAGTATTCAGTTACTATGTAGTACAACCAACTACAGCATAGTTGTTATCCAATTTAAACATTTTTTCTGTACTTAATGTTTTCTTTTAGGAAAATTAAAAGAAGACTGGTTCAAGAATTCAGTTACTGAATACTTTTATAATCTGTGATACACAGGAATGAAGAGGAGAAAAAAGTTAAGGATAGGACACAAATTTTGTTAAATAAGTATTTCAATTTATTGAAAGGATTTCTAATTATTGAAAATTATTTAAGCATTTTCAGATGTTATCAGACATTATAAGATAAACCAATGAAATCCCAAAGGAATGGGATCATAACTCTCAACATGGACAGAAACAGAAATAAGTCTGTAACCTTTGTGTGTACATTGATCTCCCGAGATATGCTCCCCTCAAATCATTTTGCCTTAAAATATATATTTCCTAGTATTAATTCATTGTGATAAAAATTTCAACAAAACTTTAATGTTTTTCTCTGTTTCCATCTGTGATACTGTGCTACAGCCCACTGCACCCTAATTTGCCCCAGAATAAGTTTGTTCCAAGAAAGTGTTGATACACCCAAGATTACAGGTAAGACCAACACTATCACCCCAATATCTGGTCCAAGTGGAACCCACCTAGGGCCTTCTGGATGCAGGAACCTCAGCATAGCCTGGGGCACAATTCTTCATGTTTCCAACTGTGCCCAGCAGCTAAGCCTGTATTATAGATCTCCACACTGCAATCTCACACAAAGAAAACTTGAGCCCCCAGGAGTACTAACATACCCATGTTCATAGACTCACCAGAAGGACAAGCTACAGTCAGAGACAACAAAGCCAACTAAAAACAGAGGCAACCAGATAGCAAGATGTAAGCACAAGAACATAAGCAACAGATACAAGTGCTCCTTTACATCAACAGAATACAGTTCTGCCATGCAGACAAGTCCTGGTTAACCCAACATAACTGAAAAGCAGGATTCAGATCTATAGTCTCATCTCATGAAGATGAGAGAGGAATTTAAGGATATAAGTAACTCTCTTAAAAAATACAGGAGAACACAGGTAAACAAATAGAAGCCCTTAAAGAATAAATACATAAGTCTCTTAAAGAAATACAGGAAAACACAAACAGGTGAAGGAATAGAACAAAACCATCAAGGATCTAAAAATGGAAACAAATATATTAATGAAGTTACAAAGGCAGACATCTCTGGATATAGAAAACACAGGAAAGAGATCAGAATACAAAGATGCAAACCAAAGCACAGTAGGTATAGAAGAGATCAAAAATTTCCAACTTAAAGGGTCAGAAAATATCTTGAATAAAATTATAGAGGAAAACTTCCATAACCTAAAGAAAGGGATTTCCAAAAACATACAAGAAGTCTACAGAACTCCAAATAGATTGGACGAGAAAAGACATTCCTCCCATCACATAATAGTAAAAACACCAAATGCACAAAAGAAAAAAAGAATATTAAGATCAGTAAGAGAAAAAGGTCAAGAAACATATAAAGGCAGACCTATCAGAATTATACCTGACTTTTCACCAGAGACTATAATAGCCAGGAGATCCTGGACAGATGTCATACAGACCCTAAGAGAGAAAAAACAAAAAAGAGCTCTCAATTAACATAGATAGAGAAAGCAAAATATTCCATGACAAAATGATATTTACACAATGTCTTTCCACAAATCCAGCCCAACAAAGGATAATGGATGAAAAACACCAATACAAGGAAGGAAACTACACCCTAGAAAAATCAAGAATGTAATCATCTTTCAACAAACCTAAAAGAAGATAGCCACACAAACATATCTCTACCTTTAACAACAAAAAGAACAGGAAGTAACAATCACTATTTAATATCTCTTAACAGCAATGAACTCAATTCCCCAATAAAAAGACATAGACTAACAGACAGGATATGTAAATAGGACCTAGCATTTTGCTGCATACAGTAAACCCACCTCAGTGACAAAGACAAACATTATCTCAGATAAAAGACTGGAAAACTTTTTCCAAGCAAATGGTCCCAAGAAAGGAGCTGGAGTAGCCTTTCTAATATAGAGTTTCAACCAAATTTATCAAAAAACATAAGGAAAGACACTTCACATATATCAAAGAAAAAATATACCAAGATGAACTCTCAATTCTGAACATATATGCTCCAAATGCAAGGTTACCATAATCATAAAAGAAACTTTGCTAAAGCTCAAAAACACATTGCACCTCACACAATAATAGTGGGCAACTTCAACTTCCCATTCTTATCAATGGACAGATCATGGAAACAAAAACCAAACAGAGACATGTTGAAACTCACTGAAGTTATGAACAAATGGATTTAACAGATATCTATAGAACATTTCATTCTACAAGTGAAGAATATACCTTCTTCTCAGCACCTCATGGTACCTTCTCCAAAACTGACCATATAATTGTGTGGACACCTGACTCATCAGCAAGGAAGACGCCACAACAGGATTCTTCTGTACACGTTTATTGGGAGAGCTTGATAGCAAAGGCGAAAGACCCTGAGGCCCAGAACTGGAGCTGCTTATATAGGCCTAGGATGGCATTTCTATATCTGATTGCTTGTGCTTTCAGTACCTCATTTACATTCCCCGGATTGGGCTGTGACTTGTCAGGAAACCCTTATGCACATGCGCACATTGGTTGTTTACCTGAACTTATGGGCGGTGGCCAGTGGTAGCCAGCGCCATCTTGAATAGCGTATGTGGCTTCCCACATAATTGGTCACAAAACAGGCCTCATTGGATATAAGAAGACTGAAATAATCTCATGCATCCTATCAGATCACAATGGACTAAGGCAAGTTTTCAATAACAACAAAAATAACAGAAAGCTCATATATAGATGAAAGCTGATCAATTTTCTACTCAGTGATAACTTGCTCATGGAAGCAATAAAGAAAGAAATTAAAGACAATGTAGAATTTAACAAAAATGAAGACACAACATATCTAAACTCAAGAAACACAATAAATGCAAGAGGAGAACACATTGTTCTGAGTGACTCCTTAACAAAACTGGAGAGAGCATACACTAGCAGCTTAACAGTACATCTGAAAATTCTAGATGAAAAAAAAAGCAAATACACCCAAAAAGAGTAGATGGCATGAAATAATCAAACTCAGGGCTGAAATCAACCAAGTAGAAACAAAAAGAACTATATAAAGAATCAATAAAACTAGGAGCAGGTTTATTGAGAAAAACCAACAAAATAGATAATCATTAACCAAACTAACCAGAGGGCACATAGACAGTACCCAAATGAACAAAATCAGAAATGAAAGGGGAGACATAACAACAGAAACAAGGAAATCCAAAAAAAATTCATCAGATCCTAATACAAAAGCTTATACTCAACAAAACTGGAAAATCTGGATGAAATGGACAATTTTTTAGACAGATACTGGACACCAAAGTTAAATCAGTATCAGATAAACCATCTAAACATTCTGATAACCCCTAAAGAAAGAGTAGCAGTCATTGAAAGTCTCCCAACCAAAAAATATCCAGGACCAGAGTGTTTAGTGCAGAATTCTATCAGGCCTTCAAAGACAACCTAATACTAACACTCTTCAAACTAATCCACAAAAGAGAAACAGAAGAAACACTACCCAATTGTTCTATGAAGCTACAATTATGGTTATACCTAAACCACCAGTCTCACAAGAAAGAAAGGGATTTTCAGCCCAATTTCCCCATTAAATATAGATGCAAAAAATCTCAGTAAAATTTTCACAAATGGAATGCAATAAAACATCAAAACAATCATTCACCCTCATCAAGTAGGCTTCATCTCAGCTTTGCAGAGATGATTCAATATACAGAAATCCATCAAACTAATCCACTATATAAACAAACAAAAAGGAAAAAAAAACACATGATCATGACATTAAATGGGGGGAAAGCATTTGACAAAATATGACACCCCATAATGTTAAACATCTTAGAAAAATAAACAATTCAAGGCCTATACATAACCACAATAAAAGCAATATACAGTAAACCAATAGCCAACATCAAACTAGATGTAGAGAACCTTGAAGCAATCTCACTTAATCCAGGAATTATACAAGGCTGCTGACTCACTCCCTTCCAATTCAATACAATACTTGAAGTTCTAGCTAGAGCAATTAGATGACAAAAAGGAAGTCAAAGGTATTCCAATTGGAAAGGAGTAAGTCAAGATATCACTATTTGCAGATGATATAATGTTATACTTAAAAAACTTCAGCAAAGTAGCTGAATATAAATTTACTTCGAACAAATCAGTATCCTTCCTCTTCTCAAAGGATAAATAGGCTAAGAAAGAAATTAAGGAAATGACATCCTTAACAATGGTCTCAAATAATATGCAATATCTTTGTGTTACTAACCAAGCTCATCAAAAGTCTGTAGGTCAAGAAATTCAAGTCTCTGAAGAAAGAAACCAAAGAGACCTGAGAAGATGGAGAGATCTCCCATGCTCATGATTTGGCAGGGTTAACATAGTAAAAATGGCCATTTTACCAAAAGCAATATACAGATTCAGTACAATCCCCATCAAAATTCAAAATCAATTCTTCAAAGAGATAGAAAGAGCAATTCTCAAATTCATTTGCAACAACAAAATACCCAGGATAATTGAAACTATTCTCAATAATAAGAGAACTTCGGGGGAAATCACCATCCCTGACGTCAAACACTACTACAGAGCAATAGTTATAAAAACCTAATGGTATTGGTACAACAACATACCTGTCAAAGATCATATGCCCCAGTACAGGGGAATGCCAGGGCCAGGAAGCAGGAGTGGGTGGGTTGGGGAGCAGGACAGGAGGAGGGTATAGGGGACTTTCGGGATAACATTTGAAATGTAAATGAAGAAAATATCTAATAAATAATAATAATAATAATAATAATGTTATAGAACTGAAGACCTAGAATTAAACACAAACATCTACAGTCACCTGATTTTTGACAAAGAAGCCAAAGTCATCCAATGGATAAAATACAGCATTTTTTTAAACAAGTGGGTCTGGCTCACGTGGAGATCTGCATGTAAAACAATGAAAATTAATCCATTTTTATTTTCTTGAATAAAGCTCAGGTCCAAGTGGACCAAGGGCCTCCACATAAAACCAGATACACGGAATCTAATAGAAGAGAAATTGGGGAAGAGCCTCAAATACAAGGCCACAGGGGAAACTTTCCTTAACAGAAAACCTATGACTAAGGCTCTAAGGTCAACTATAGACAAATGGGGTCTCATAAAATTCAAAAGTTTCTGTAAGGCAAAGGGCAGTGTCAACAAAACAAAAATGACAACTTACAGATTGAGAAAAGATCTTTACCAATCCTATATCCAATTGAAGGCTAATATCCAATGTATACAAATAATTCAAGTTAGACTCCATACAGTCAAATAACCCTATTATGTGTGTGGTACAGAGCTGAAGAGAGAATTCTCAACTGTTGGATCTTGAATGGCTAAGAAGTGTGGAAAGAAATGTTCAACAACCTTAGTAATCAGAGAAATGCAAATCAAAAGGACACTGAGATTCCACTTCACACCATTCAGAATGGCTAAGACAGGTGACAGCAGATGCTGGAGAGGATGTTGAGGAAGAGGAACACTCTCGCATTGCTGGTGGGATTGCACGCAGGTCCAATTACCCTGGAAATCAGTCTAGTGGTTCCTCTGAAAACTGGACATACTACTACTTGAGGACCCAGCTGTAGCATTCCTGAGCATATACCTAAAAGATGCTCCAACATTTAAGAAGGTCACATGCTCCACTATGTTCATAGAAGCCTTATTTATTATAACCAGAAGCTGGAAACAATGCAGATGTCCCTCAACAGAGGAATATATATATATATGTGTGTGTGTGTGTGTGTGTGTGTATGTGTGTGTGGTATATTTACACAATAGTGTATAACTCATCTATTAAAAACAATGACTTCATGAAACTCACAGGTAAATGGATGGTACTAGAAAATACCATCCTGAATGGGGTAACCCTGTCACAAAAGAAACACCTGGTATGTACTCACTGATAAATGGATATTAGGCAAAAAGCTCACAATACACACGATACAACTCATAGACCACATGAAAGTCAAGAACAAGGAAGAAAAATGTATAGATTCTTCAATCCTTCTTAAAGGGAATATGAAATATTCACTGGAGGTAGAGGGAGGGAGAGACCTGGGAGGAAGAGAGGAAGCGAAAAGGGGGCAGTATCAGGTATGGGAAGTGACCAGGAAGAAATACAGAGGGTCAGAATATTGAACAGAGGTGTGTAACTGTGGAGGATGGGGAACTGGGGTTAGCAACTAGAAAGTCCCAGATTCCAGGAAAGCAAGTGTCTCCAAAGACCCAAAGGGGATGGCATTAGCTGAAATACCCAACTAAGAAGATAGAGAACCCTTAGAGACCATATCTACAGGTTAAGTACAGCCTGGTTGAGGGCTGTACTTAATCCTAAATTTCTCCTGTGTAAAGGAAATGCAGTGACAAAGAATAAAGAAGAGATTGATGGAAAGGCCTTCCAGAGACTTCACCACATGGAGATCCATCCCATACACAGACATCAAACCTAGACACTAGGCTAAGAACAGCTTGCTGGCAGAACCCTTGTAAAGCTGTCCCATGAGAGTCTCTGCCAGAACCTGACCAATACAGATGTGGGTGCATGCAGCCAACGATTGGACAGACCACAGGGACCCCAGTGAAGAAGATAGAGAAGGACTGAAGGAGCCCCATAGGAGGAAAAACAATATCAACCAACCAGATTTGCTCAAAACTCCACCAGGAGCTAACCCCCCGACCAAAGAGTACACGTGGAGGGAATCATGGTTCCAGGTGCATATGTAGCAGAGGATTGTCTTATCTAGCATCAATGGGAGAGGTGTCCCTTGGTCCTGTGGAGGATTGATAAACCAGCATGGGGAAATGCTAGGGAGGTGAGGTGGGATGGGTGGGTGCGTCATCACCCTCATAGAAACGGGGGGTGGGGCGGAAATGTAATAGGGAGTTTTTGCAAGGGAAACCAGGAAAGGGCATGATATTTGAAATAAGCTGTTTCCTGAGCTCTGTCAGTCCCTGACAAATACAGAAGTGGATGCTCACAGTTATCTATTGGACAGAGCACAAGGTTCCCAATGAAGGAGCCATACAAAGTACCCAAGGAGCTGAAGGGGTTTGCAAGCCCATAGGAGAAACAAAAATATGAACTAACCAGTATCCCCCAGAGCTCCCTGGGACTAAACCACCAACCAAAGAAAACAGATGTTGGGACTCATAGCTCTAATTGCATATGTAGCAGAAGATGGCCTAGTTGGTCATCAATGGGAGGGTCAACAGTAGGTCCTGTGAAGGTTCTATGCCCCAATATAGGGGAATGCCAAGACTGGGAATGGGTGTCAGTGGGTTGGTGAGGAGGGGGAGAGGAGAGGGGCATAGGGAGCTTTCGGGGGGGGGGGACCAGGAAAGGGGATAATATTTGAAATGTAAATAAAATATCTAATAAAAATAAAATAACCAATAAAAACATTTAAAAACAGAAAAAAAAATTTGATGTCTGAAGCTGAATATAAGTATAGTGGTTAAGAGCTCTTGCTTTTCTGGCAGAGGCCAGGATTTAGTTCCTAGTATCCAGAACAGGCACCTCACAACCACCTGGAACCCAAGTTTAAGGAGATACAGCACCCTCTTTTGTCTTTTGAGAATACTTGTTCTCATGTGGACACAGACACATGCACACACACACACACACACACACACACACACACACACACACGTATACACATTAGAAACAAGTAAAATTTAATGTCCAACAATATTGAGAAATTTTCCAAATTCTTCCATTTCAGTTTAGAAACATAGGCAATTATTTTTAAAGCACACTTTAAATTGATACATAAACATGTTAATTTACAAGATCTGTGTGGACAACATTGTTTAACATGCAGTGCCATAAACAAAATGAGATATCACTTACGTAATTTTTAATACCAGAAAAATAGAAACTAAGAGTGCTCATATCAAATAAGACTATATTAAGAAATTACTTGAAGAAATCTTGATAACATGCTTAAATACTTACTTCTATATTGGGTACAGATATAAAGAGATTAAGCTCAATCTAGGCATGAGATGACATCAGACAGTGTAAGATAAACCCATGGAAGCAAAAATGAATAGGCTCATATCTCTCAGCATGGACACAAACAGAAATAATGTCCATGACCTTAGAGTATATGTTAATCTCCCAAGATATACTCCACCCATATATATTTTGTTTTGAAAGACACATTTCATACATAGCGAGATCCAGGATAGCCAGACCTTTGCAGAGAAAGTCTGTCTCAATACATAAAATGGTAAGGGTTTTAAAGATATTCAAAGACATATAATGCTTTAATAGGCTAAATTTTCATGGAGGTTTGTATTTTTAAATGGATGAATTTTATATATAATAAATTAGCTTCTGTATAGTGATAAATATTGGAAGCAGACAGATCGAAATATTAGCTGCATTTCCTTGGTCCTTGTAATATTGGGAGCCACTGGCATTTTATTGTTCTCTCCTCATTTTCTTTCATGTCCTTCTTCAATATTGTAAATAAACAAGTAAAACCTTACACTAAACACCTTCTCTAAAATAGAGATTAGCAGAATATTAGCGATCTTCATGATGTAATTGGTGAGGGAGTTTCCTCACTTCTATACAATACCTTGCATCACTCACAGCTTCCAGTCTGAAAACTTCACTTATCTTCTCAATATTTCATGGCTTCCAATGTATCTCCAATTCTGTCAATTCCACATACTATTGTGTGTGTGTGTGTGTGTGTGTGTGTGTGTGTGTGTTTTAATCTTCTCATCTTACTCCACAAGTCAAAGCTCTTTCCTGTGATTTATGTCCTTTCTTTAAAATGTACAAAGTTTACATGGGTTTCCACACTCTGGTTAGCTTGGGAAAGCCATCAAGCTGTGGAGTAAATAGTAAAATAAGCCTGGTTCTAGGTGAGGAACTTAGGATATAGCCCTGACTGTCATCTCTGTCTTTTCAAACAGCTTTGGACATTTGGTGTCAGGCACACTGAAATTCTGTGTTTCAAATGCCTCATACTGCCTGTTCCTGCATGAGTTGTTCTCTGTTACCTTGAGACACAGAATATTTGTGTGCGTTTTGGAAAACCTCTTTGTTCCTATAGTACAAGTTCTGTCACCCTAAATCTAGGTTTCCATAGAATTTGGAGTAATCTATTTATGGTCACAAATGTTATTACCCATTCTCCCCTATGACTCAATATTATTCTTCTCTGTTCCATAGACAGATAACTTTGTTTTTATTTTAGCCTGGAACCCTAACATTGTCTAGGAGTGTTTCCAGGGAACTACCTGCATAATGGCAATACCAAGTAAAGGATCTGTGTTAAAAGTAAACAATTGTTAATTCACTACTCCATCATAGTGATGACATCTGATACTTTTTCTGTTCATTTTCAATTTTCCCCTTTAACAATAAATTTCAGCTGAAACCAGGGCATTTTGGGCCATGATTACACAAGAGTGCTTGTGTTATTCATGAGTCTTCCTTCTAAGACACCATCCCAGCAGAGTTGGGGAGAACACTCTCCTGGTACTGCCAGGCAGTACAGATCATTGGCGTCCTCGTACATACAGTTGATATATGAGCATTATTTGCTGCTGTGAAGTGGCCGTGAGATTCTTGACTCCCTCATCTCCTTGGCTTGGCAGAGGGTGAATGTCAGCTTAGCTATGGCCAGAACATTTTTAGGAATAAGTAAAATAATAAGCTACATAGAACCACAGTGGATATTCCTGGCAATATTCCTCTTTATTACATACATCACTATTTGAGTTTTCTGTTTTCTGAGGTTCTATTTTCTAAATTTAAACATGTCTCTCCTAGCTCTTTAATATTTCTTTCTAAAAACACCTGTCAGTTTCAATGTCACATTTTTTTTTTTTTACTTTTTCCCAATATCCCTCAGTAGTAGAGATTTCTTATTTTAAACATTCATCAGATAAATATAGTGCAGGATCTAGAACTGACATCTGAGATCTGAAATAGAAACAGAAATAAAATATACTTAGCAAATGTTTTTTGTCTCCAATCTCAGAACAGATTTCATTTTGGCCCTGATCACAATTTCTTAGCAATGTGTTTGCAATTTCTTTTGTATCTCTATATTTTCTTCACCATCTCTTCCCCTTTTGCAAAGGGGACAGTAATTTCTATAAGATATATGTAATTATGCAGAGGCAAGTGTGTTTTCATTGAGTTTTCTGAAAGTTGACATCACGTATACCCAACTCCAAGAGACAGTGCTGGAACACTCCTGAATCTCAGCATGATAAATCCAGTCATTCCTGGGTATCTCTGTTGTGTGCTTCATTCAGGGATACCTTGTGAATGTAGTCAGCTCATTCAGTCTCTGCTGGCTCAGGTTGAATCACTGTATATTATGACTGTCTTAGTTCATACACACATTGAGATAAGGAATTATGAATCATCCTTTTTACTGAAACTATGTTGAATAAAAGGCAGAAATGGTTGAGTCTCTATAGTGCTATATAGCTAAATAGCAGAGAGGGCAGAATGGTGGACACTGGATAAATGTCAAAAAGGGTAGAGTGGAGGGCACACACTAGATAAAGAGAAGGAACAAATCCCCTAAGTTTCCCAAAGAAATTTGTTTTGATCATAATATCCAGGTCCTCTAGTTGGTACACAAAGTTTGCTCCTATATGCAAGCCTACATTACAATAATATTAAGTGTAGGTAGTTAGAATAGACTGCATTTCTTAGATTTGATTCATAGGTCACCATAATCTTTTTCTCTAATATGTGTTCTTTAGACAATTCTATTTGTTCCCAAGATGCTGATATATTTTTAAAATCTGGAATCTATGATGGATTTTTGCTAATTTTTATATGAGTTTACCAAATAGCAATAGGTCATGAGTTAATAAACTAGATCTTCAACTGAAGTATACAGTCTCTAGAGCCCATGATCTGACAGGACGTGATGTGTTATGAGTTTAATTAAAAAAAAGGTATATATTTAAACCACAATTGTGTGTTTCTAATTGTTAAATCACCAAATTGTTGAAAAAATGACCTCTTGTCTAGTGTGTAAAATGATTTTCATTAAAGAAACTGGGCATTGTCTCTTAGTGTTCCAAAGAGAATATTAGAAAATAGAGGTTATTAATACTTTTATAGAGTGTCTGGAATAAACAAACAACAGTTTCTTTACTTTCATGATGTTAAATATATAAACAGCTATTAGGAAGGAGATAAGATTCCTTGTGACTCACTAGAACAGACTAGCTAAAGTGCTAAAGACTTTAAGTATGACACTAGCTAACAGCACAGCCAGCATTTCTGACATGTTATCATTTCTGATATGTTATCAGACTCTAAATTAGTTATTTTCCAGTAGCAGTGATAAACTACTCTGACATATACAAGTTAATGGAGAAGAAGAAATTTTGGCTCACCATTGTATGGTACTTCCATCCTTCATGGCAGGGAATCTCTAGCAGCAGGTGCTGGAGGCAGCTGTGACATTGCATCGAAAGTCAGTGAGAAAAGAGAGAGGACAGCTGGAGTCATCACATTTTCTATTTTCAATCAGTTCAGGACCCTTGGCCCCATGTGATGAAAGTACACACTTTGGGTGTAATTGTTTCTCACCTCAGCATCCTAATCTAAATCATCCTTCCCAGCCATGTTTCAGTGATACTATCTCCTGCCATGTTGACCTTACTAACTGTAACAATCTCCTTATGCTCTTATTATATCAGCCAGTCAGTGGCAGAAGCTGACAACAGCGAAGAACTTTAATGTGGATAATTTCAAGAACTATTCCTGGTTATTGCGATATGCACTGGCCCTTAAATTAATGCCTACAGTTTCCAATTTAATTAACTAAGAACATACATGAAGTATCAGGATATTTAACCTATATTTTTACTGTGTCCATAGATAAAGTTTTATTAAGTGGATAATGTATTATTATACGTAAAGCAGGTAGTATATTTTCCATTATACCTTTGAAGAATTATAGATTACCATTTATGATATTGTGAAGTACAGCAAAAATAGATATGCTATCAAAGAAAGGGTAAATCTCATTACCAACCCCCAGGGAATTAATTATACATCTAAGGACTACTACTACTACTACTACTATGTTGTTTTTAAGGTTATCTAAAATATATTTTTGTTTTGTGTAGTGTGTGTGTGTGTGTGTGTGTGTGTGTGTGTGTGTGTTCTGCCAATTGAATGCACTGGCTATGTAGTTGGATAGATAAATGCTGAAGGTATTGCTTAGCATTCACAAAGCCTTGTGTTCAATACACAGCACTGAAAAGATGTATAAACATAATCCTTAAACACCAGCTCTGCAGTCCACAGAATTGCAGTAGACAACCCAAGCAAACAGTTTAAAAGAACATGCTACCTCTTGGAGATGACACTTATCTGTTAATCTCCATCTAAAACAGTGGGCCAAGAATGACAGTAACAATGGTAGAAAATTATATTAAATTACTAGAAGTCACAGCATCACTGAAGATATATGAAGCAGCTGGCTTTCTTGAGCACCCACAGATTTTGCTGGTTTAATGTTCTATTAGAGGTAAAGGGGTTTTATCTACTTCCACAGATTTAAGAGTATGGAGAGATGAACATATTAGTGAGGCCTGATTATATGGAGGCAATCTTATTTATCACTGTAGAAAATGTTCTACAATGATCACAGTTATTACATATCTCCACTCCCTTGATCCATGGTATAGGTTTTACACAACTGAAATTTCACTTGCCCCACACTTTGACAGTGTGCTACTTAGTAGATGGGCTACTTGGTTACCTTGACAACTGCAGACATAACTATTGAACCTTGAAGATAGACTTATTACAACAGGAAACTTTCCAATTTCTTTTTCAGTCTCCACATTAAGAGGTCATGTTTAACTAATAATTCATAGTAAATACGATACAGCTGGACAGTTTAGAGAAGTTGAAGCTAGCATTTTCAATGTGACTTTGTTTGTTTGCATACCTGGTTGCAATTCATTAACTAGAGTGAAGATCACCATTAAAACATCTGATACTGGAGATAAATGAGGAAGAAGGTTTAAAACATGCCTCCAGCTCCCATCAAGGCCCGACTTAGACGTGTCAAGCATCTGACTTTTCAAAATATTGAAGAGAACAAAAAACATATGAGTTAGAGGTCACATACCAGAAAACTAACCTTGAAAGCATTTTAGCCAGAATAGATAAATACTCTATTCACCAATTTTGAATCAAGAAGTTTGAAGCTGGTGGAAAATAATTAGTGTTGACATTTCAACCATCATTAAATACCATGATGCTATTAGAAATTTAAGTTGTACAAATTATGTATATTTCATACTGTCTAAACAATGTGCATTTTAGAATAAAGTACATTTCATTTCAACACCCCCCCAAAACACCACAATAAACAGATAATACTTAAATATGCATTATTGTATTAATTCAAGAACCTTTACAGGAGAAAATATTATATATAAAACCCCTGGCACAAAAGAGATCCAATTCAGTTGCCCTGATCTGAATTTAATAAAATGCAAAGCATATTAATAGAAACATCATAAATGGAATAAAATACTTTCATAAAATAAATGTCTTTCTCTGATGAAATGTATATATTAATAAGTCCAGTCTTGGATTTCAGAATATTAGATGGTATATTTTCTTTTTAAGCATATATTTAACAAAAGCAACTTGGCTATAACCTTATACAAATTAAATTTAATTTCATGTGGCTTTCTCTCTATTCTCAGAATGCCTAGCACTGTGTGGTACTAATTGCCTTCTTTAGAGGACTTATTTCTATTAAATTAAAATAACTAAATGAAATAAACCATTCATCAATGGAGATGTCTAGGATATAGAAAATGTCATAAGTCCTTGACACTCAAAAATTATTAAGAAGCAGAACTTAAAGGTGAGAGCCATTGGCTTTTATTAAAATGCATTATATTCTTCAAAATTAAAAATGTTATTTTGTTGATTTTAGCTATAAATTATTTTCATATGTGTCACTATTTTTTTTATTTAAATAGCCAATGATAATTTAGAAAACCCACAATTAACTAAATTTAAAATGTCTGGTTGCACACCCCTTTAGCTCCTTGGGTACTTTCTCTAGCTCCTCCATTGGGGGCCCTGAGTTCCATCCAATAGCTGACTATGAGCATCCACTTCTGTATTTGCCAGGCAACGGCATAGCCTCACAAGAGACAGCTATATCAGGGTCCTTTCAGCAAAATCTTGCTGGTGTATGCAATAGTGTCAGCATTTGGAGGCTGATTATGGAATGAATAACAATATGAACTAACCAGTACCCCAAGAGCTCGTGTCTCTAGCTGCATATGTAGCAGAAAATGGCCTAGTTGGTCATCATTAGGAAGAGAGGCCCCTGGGTCTTTCAAACTTTATATGCCTCAGTACAGGGGAACTCTAGGGCCAAGAAGTGGGGGAGGGTATGGGGGACTTTTGGGTTAGCATCTGGAATGTAAATGAAGAAAATACCTAATAAAAATGTCTGAATTATAATTATCATTAGTATTTCACTGTAGACAGCTCATAGTAGTAATTTCACCTCATTTTTATCCTCTTCAAAATGAGTATATTCATCAAACATACATCACTATCCTTTTAACTTGAGAGACAACATGACAATAATTAAGTTTTGGCTAATATTTACAAATTATTTAACAGATCATTGTTAGACACATTTCTTTATATATGAATAGTTCTGAAGCAGATGCTCACAGAGCTTCCATTTAACCTGCATTTCTTATTGTGTGTTTGATTAAGTAACTGACACACTAATAGAGATTCTGCTGCTTTGTTTTTAATTTGCATAGTACACAGGCTTCAATAGATGCTTTGAGAATTACTTTGCTATTGTTACTGTGTGCATAAGTGTGTTCCCTGCATGTAACTATGTATACTTTCTGTGCGCCTGCTATCCATGGAGTCTAGATGTGTGAGATCTTGTTACCTGGAATTACAGGTGACTGTGACTTACCATGTGTGTACTGGTAAATAAACCTCAGTCCTCTGCATAAACAGAAACTTTCTTAACTGCTGAGCCATCTCTCCATCCCTTAAATCAGTTTTCAAAAAAACTGGACTTCTGTGTTTTATATGTTGTGAGTTAATATGGTGCTTCTCTTATAATTTTATATTTTAAATCATGGCATCCCATTTTGTTTGTAAGAGGAAAATTTGTTTCAGCATCATTAAAAAGGAGTAAAGTTAACAAATAGTGCATTTCCTTCTAAACTTTTATGTTGCTCTTCACTAACACCAATGTGGATAATGTTGCAGAAGGGGAAGGATGAATTTACTGGGTTTGTGAGCATCTTCTACATGCACAAGAACACACAGATGCACCAGGATCTCCTAGCACAATGTAGAAAGCTTAAATATGAATGCAATGATGAGAGGGCAATATTGGCATAAGGGTTTTAGTCTGTTCGGTTGAGTATCCAAATAATGAAATGACTTATATTTGGTTGCTGTTCTACTCACAATATTCCCTCCTTCTCCTTCTTACCTGTTATCCTTTTCTTCTGTGTTTCCTCAATTACTAAACTTTTCTAAGTTATTAAAATTTTTTGCAGATTTGTGGACTTACAATGTATAAAATTTAGTGAGGTCACAATCCCAGAAAAAAATAAGGAGAAAAAGAAAGATAAAGAAAGGAGGAAAGGAGAGAAAGATGGCATACATTCTTCCTGATATGTGGATCCTAGCATAATATAAACACACACACACACACACACACACACATATATATATGTATATATATATATGTATATATATATATATATATATATATGGTATAATATGTAGAAGAAGGAAGGACACCATGTGGATAATTCATTACTCCTTAGAAAAGGGAACAAAATACCCATGGAAGGAGTTACAGAGACAAAGTTTGGAACTAAGATGAAAGGATGGACCATCCAGAGACTACCCCTCCTGGGGATACATCCCACAATCAGCCACCAAACACAGACACTATTGCATATGCCAGCAAGATTTTGCTGAAAGGACCCTGATATAGCTGTCTCTGGTGAGTCTATGCCAGTGTCTGTCAAATACAGAAGTGGATGCTCACAGTCATCTATTGGATGGAACACAGGGCCCCCAATGGAGGAGCTAGAGAAAGTACCCAAGGAGCTGAAGGAGTCTGCAACCCTATAGGTGGAACAACAATATGAACTTACCATTACCCCTGGAGCTCATGTCTCTACCTGCATATGTAGCAGAAGATGGCCTAGTTGGCCATCATTGGGAAGAGAGGCCCCTAGGTCTTGCAAACTTTATATGCCCAAGTACAGGGGAACACCAGGGTCAAGAAGTGGGAGTGATGGGTAGGGGAACAGGGCAGGGGGAGGGTATAGGGAACTTTTGGGATAGCATTTGAAATGTAAATAAAGAAAATATCTAGAAAAGAAAAAAAAAGAAATGGTAAGAATATGCCAGGCGGTGGTGGTGCATCCATTTAATCACAGCACTTGGGAGGCAAAGGCAGGGAGATTTCTGACTTCGAGGCCATCCTGGTCTACAAAGTGAGTTCCAAGACAGACAGGGCTGTACAGAGAATCCCTGTCTTGAAAACAAAACAAAACAAAACAAAACACACAAAAAAGGCAATGTAAGTATTGGGCATAAGAAAGGTATATATGTCAATAAAGAATGTCAGTAGTGAAAATGAGAAATGCAAGAACATAAAAAGTTAATTATTATTCTAGCTTCAAATCCTTGTCATTTTTTCCTTTGTATTGGAGGATAGGTGAACAAAAATATATTTGATAATGAATAGGTAAAGTCCATTATGAAATTCCACAGCTCCAAATTAGCTACTCTAAATCTATAGATGTTTACTGATATGGTAAAACTATGTCTGGTTAATATTGGTTCATTGTATTTTATATTTTCACTTTCCTAATAATAAAGTTTTAGTTATAAAATATTCTGCACATGAATTTCTATCAATCCTCCATTGAATGTACATCTAAGATATTTACCTTACTCTCAAATAATGACTTAAAATAATGTAAAATACATGTGGATAAGTTTTTCTGGTAGTGTGATAGAAATAGCTCAGTTGTAAAAGTCTCAAATCAGAACTTGCAAATTTGTCTTGCTATATAATTTTGTTTTCTTGCTATATAATTTGATATGAGACAATTTAATGTAAAATATCACTTTCATTATTCTATGAAATGGTGGATGGAATTACTGTCAACTAAGGTGAGGAGAGGTTTTATCTTTTGACATAATGGTAATTACTGTCAGCTAGAGTGTTTTATCACATCTGCTCCTCTAGAAATCTGTTTACTTCCCCCAAACACAGGGACTCTCAGAAAAGAAACTTTTCTTTTTTTTTTTTCCCTTTTTCTTTCTTTTTTTTTTTTTTGACTCTTTTTTTTTAATTAGGTATTTTCTTCATTCACATTTCCAGTACTATCCCAAAAGTCCCCCATACCCTCCCGCCTTCCCTCCCCCCTCCTCCCTCTTCTTCGCCCTGGCATTCCCCTATACTTAGGCATATAAAGTTTGCATGACCAATGGGCCTTTCTTTCCTCTGATGGCTGACTAGGCCATCTTCTGATACATACATAGCTAGAGACAGGAGCTCTGGGGGGGGGGGGGGGAGGTACTGGTTAGTTCATATTGTTCCACCTATAGGGTTGCAGACCCCTTTAGCTCCTTGGGTACTTTCTCTAGATCCTCCACCTACTCAACAAAACTGGAAAACCTGGATGAAATGGAAAAGAAACTTTTCTAATGGGTCATTTCAAACTTTAGAAAGTGAATATATGTGAATACAAAATTTACCCTCTCGGCTGTGTATTTCTATGTAATCTTTCCAAGATAGACTAAGGGATCCTGGTGTATGCTCCCGCAGGTAGGGTAACCTTTGAATTAATAGTCACTTGAAATTAATGTGTTACATTGTCTGAATATTAGAGTTTAGGAGAAAAAGTCAACAGCAAAAACACATTTTATATACAATCAAACTTTTAGTAGCTTTCAAGTGGTCAATTATATCACAAAGTCTCAAGTTTTCTTAGAACTGAATTGCCATGCTTCTTTAGTTTCTTGCAATTTTCTTTCTTCATTTTTATAGACCAACCTTTTCCATGACACTAAAAAACTCTGTCCATCAATTTATTGTTACTTAGGATGTAGAGTTTGTTAACTGAAGCCAAAACACAATGTATTGCGCTTATTCTGTGTTATCTCCTTGTTATTGACAGCCAGTTTGTGTACATATATGTGCTCATGTTTGCTTGTGTGTGTGTGTGTGTGTGTTTGTGTGTGTGTGTGTGTGTGTGTGTGTGTGTGTGTTAGACTTAAAGTCTTTTATAGATTCCCCCCTTTCCCTCTGGCTAAGTGAGCTGCAATTAATGTGTTCTACACTAAAATTTTACAGCATTTCCTATTTCTCAAACATAATATTTTAAATGATATCCATGCCCTTCCATTCAGCAGCAGCACTGGGTCACCTTGGGTGCAGAGTCAACGGACACCCCCAAGGTCCCGAAAGGACTCCAAACAGGATCTTAGGACATGTGGTGAGTGGAACACAACTTCTGTTCCAGTCCATCGCATGGGTCCTGAGACAGCATTAGGGAGGCAGGAAGCACGGCCTGACCAGGGTTACAAGTCCCTTCCAGTCAGGTCGCCAGCACCCACTCACCTTGGGCACGGAGTCATCAGACCGCCCCAAGGTCCCTACAGGAGTCTCCAAGTGACCTTAGGACCTCTGGTGAGTGGAACACAACTTCTGCTAGGAGGCAGGTTAAAACACCAGATATCTGTGCACCTTCTTTGCAAGAGGAGAGCTTGCCTGCAGACAGTGCTCTGACCACTGAAACTCAGGAGAGAGCTAGCCTCCCAGGTCTGCTGATAGAGGCTAACATAATCCCCAGAGGAACAAGGTCTAACCAGAGACAACTATAACAGCTAACTCCAGAGATTACCAGATGGCGAAGAGCAAAAGTAAGAATCTTACTAACAGAAACCAAGACAACTCAACATCATCAGAACGCAGCACTCCCACTTCACCCAGTCCTGGGCACCCTAACACAGCCGAAAAGCTAGATATGGATTTAAAAGCATATCTCATGATGATGGTAGAGGACATCAAGAAGGACTTTAGTAACTCACTTAAAGAAATACCTGAGAACACTGCCAACGAGTTACAAGTCCTTAAAGAAAAACAGGAAAACACAAGCAAACAGGAAGAAGTCCTTAAAGAAAAACAGGAAAACACATCCAAACAGGTGATGGAAATGAATAAAACCATACTAGACCAAAAAGGGAAGTAGGCACAACACAAAGTGAGGGAAAGCTGGAGATAGAAACCCTAGGAAAGAAATCTGGAACCATACATGCCAGCATCAGCAAAAGAATACAAGAGATGGAAGAGAGAATCTCAGGTGCAGAAGATTCCATAGAGAACATCAGCATAACAATCAAAGAAATTGCAAAATGCCAAAAGATCCTAACTCAAAACATCCTGGAAATCCAGGACACAATGAGAAGACCAAACCTACAGATAATAGGAGTAGATGTGAATGAAGATTTTCAACTTAAAGGGTCAGCAAACATCTTCAACAAAATAATAGAAGAAAAATCCCCAAACCTAAAGAAAGAGATGCCCATGAACATACAAGTAGCCTACAGAACACCAAATAGACTGGACCAGAAAAGAAATTCCTCCTGACACATAAAAATCAGAACAACAAATGCACTAAATAAAGATAGGATATTAAAAGCAATAAGGGAAAAAGGTCAAGTAACATATAAAGGCAGGCCTATCAGAATTACACCAGACTTTTAACCAGAGACTATGAAAGCCAGAAGATCCTAGACAGATGTTATACAGACACTAAGAGAACACAAATTTCAGCCCAGGCTACTATACTCACCCAAACTCTCAATTACCATAGATGGAGAAACCAAAGTATTCCAAGACAAAATGAAATTCACACATTATCTTTCCACAAATCCAGCCCTTGAAGGATAATAACAAAAAAAAAATTACAAGGACAGAAACCATGTCCTAGAAAAAACAAGAAAGTAATCCTTCAACAAACCAAAAAGAAGACAGCCACAAGAACAGAATGCGAACTCTAACAACAAAAATAATAGGAAACAACAATTACTTTTCATTAATATCTCTTAATATCAATGGACTCAATTCCCCAGTAAAAAGACATAGACTAACAAACTTGATACACAAACAGGACCCAACATTTTGCTGCTTACAGGAAACCCATTTCAGGAAAAAAGACAGACAGTACCTCTGAGTGAAAGGCTGGAAAACAATTTTCCAAGCAAATGGTCTGAAGAAATAAGCTGGAGTAGCCATTCTAATATCGAATAAAATCGACTTCCAACCCAAAGTCATCAAAAAAGACAAGGAGAGACACTTCATATTCATCAAAGGTAAAATCCTCCAAAAGGGACTCTCAATCCTGAATATCTATGCTCCAAATGCAAGGGCAGCCACATTCATTAAAGACACATTAGTAAAGCTCAAAACACACATTGCACCTCAAACAATAATAGTGGGAGACTTCAACACACCACTTTCATCAATGGACAGATCGTGGAAACAGAAACTAAACAGGGACACAGTGAACCTAACAGAAGTTATGAAACAAATGGACTTAACAGATATCTACAGAACAATTTATCCTAAAACAAAAGGATTTACCTTCTTCTCAGCACCTCAAGGGAACTTCTCCAAAATTGACCATATAATTGGTCACAAAACAGGCCTCAACAGATACATAGGTTTAGTGCAGAGTTCTATCAGACCTTAAAAGAAGATCTAATTTCAGTTCTTCACAAACTATTCCACAAATTAGAAGCAGAAAGTCCTCTACCCAATTCATTCTATGAACCCACAATTACTCTGATACCTAAACCACAGAAAGATGCAACAAAGATAGAGAACTTCAGACCAATTTCCCTTATTAATATCGATACAAAAATACTCAATAAAATTCTGCCTAACCGAATCCAAGAACACATTAAAACAATCATCAATCCTGACCAAGTGGGTTTTATTCCAGGGATGCAGGGATGGTTTAATATAAGGAAATCCATCAACATAATCCATTATGTAAACAAACTCAAGACAAAAACCACATGATCATCTCCTTAGACAGGGAGAAAGCATTTGACAAAATCCAACACCCATTCATGATAAAAGTTCTGGAAAGATCAGGAATTCAAGACCCATACCTAAACATGATAAAAGCAATCTACAACAAACCAGTAGCCAACATCAAAGTAAATAGTGAGAAGCTGGAAGCAATCTCATTAAAATCAGGGAATAGACAAGGCTGCCCACTTTCTCCCTATCTATTCAACATTGTACTTAAATTCCTAGTCAGAGGAATTGGAAAACAAAAGGAGATCAGGGGGATACAAATTGGAAAGGAAGAAACCAAAATATCACTTTTGCAGATTATATGATAGTATATATAAGTGACCCTAAAAATTCCACCAGAGAACTCCTAAACCTGATAAACAGCTTCAGTGAAGTAACTGGATAAAAAATTAACTCAAACAAGTCAATGGCCTTTCTCTACACAAAGAATAAACAGGCTGAGAAAGAAATTAGGGAAACAACATCCTTTCTTAATAGTCACAAATAATATAAAATACCTAGGTGTGACCCTAAATAAGAAAGTGAAAGATCTGTATAATAAGAACTTCAAGTCTCTTAAGAAAGAAATTAAAGAAAATCTCAGAAGATGGAAAGCTCTCCCATGCTCATGGATTGGCAGGAACAATATAGTAAAAATGGCTATCTTGCCAAAAGCAATCTACAGATTCAATGCAATCCCCATCAATATTCCAACTCAATTCTTCAACGAATTAGAAAGAGCAACCTGCAAATTCATCTGGAATAACAAAAAACCTAGGATAGCAAAAAACTCTTCTGAATGATAAAAGAACCTCTAGTGGAATCGCCATGCCTGACCTAAAGCTGTACTACAGAGCAATTGTGATTAAAAATTTCATGGTAATGGTGCAATGACAGACAAGTAGACCAATGGAATAGAATTGAAGGCCCAGAAATGAACCCACACACCTATGGTCACTTGATCTTTGACAAGGGAGCTAAAACCATCCAGTGGAAAAAAGACAGTGTTTTCAACAAATGGTGCTGGCACAACTGACAGTTATCATGTAGAAAAATGCGAATTGATTCATCCCTATCTCTTTGCACTAAGGTCAAATCTAAGTGGATTAAGGAACTCCACATAAAATCAGAAAGAGTGAAACTTACAGAGAAAGTGGGGAAAATCCTTGAAGAGATGGGCACAGGGGGAAAATTCCTGAATAGAACAGCAATGGCTTGTGCTGTAAGATCGAGAATTGACAAATGGGACCTCATAAAATTGTAAAGCTTCTGTAAGGCAAAAGATACTGTCAATAAGATAAAAAGGCCAACAACAGATTGGGAACTGATCTTTACCTATCCTAAATCAGATAGGGGACTAATATCCAATATATATAAAGAACTCAAGAAGGTGGACTACAGAAAATCAAATAACCCTATTAAAAAAATGAGAATCAGAGCTAAACAAAGAATTCTCTCCTGAGGAATACCAAATGGCTGAGAAGCACCTGAAAAATGTTCAGTATCCTTAATCATCAGGGAAATGCAAATCAAAACAATCCTGAGATTCCATCTCACACCAGTCAGAATGGCTAAGATCAAAAATTCAGGTGACAGCAGATGCTGGCTAGGATGTGGAGAAAGAGGAACACTCCTCCATTGTTGGTGGGATTGCAAGCTTGTACAAACACTTTGGAAATCAGTCTGGCAGTTCCTCAGAAAATTGGACATAGTACTAGCGGAGGATCATGCAATACCTCTCCTGGGCATACATCCAGAAGATGTTCCAATGGGTAAGAAAGACACATGCTCCACCATGTTAATATCAGCCTTATTTATAATAGCCAGACGCTGGAAAGAACCCAGATGCCCCTCAACAGAAGAATGGATACAGAAAATGAGGTACTTTTACACAGTGGAGTACTACTCAACTATTAAAAAGAATGAATTTATGAAATTCCTAGGCAAATGGATGGACCTGAAGGGCATCATCCTGAGTGAGGAAACCCAACCACAAAACAACTCTCATGATATGTACTCACTGATAAGGGATATTAGCCCAGAAACTTAAAATACCCTCTTACACGCGTCAGCGACCGGCCAGGAAAGACGCCACAAACGGGAATCTTCTGCAGCAAAGCTTTATTGCTTACATCTTCAGGAGCCAGAGAGCAAGAGCAAGAGAGCAAGAGAGCAAGAGAGCAAGAGAGCAAGAGCTTTATTACTTACATCTTCAGGAGCAAGAGAGCAAGAGAGAGAATGGCGAAACCCCGTCCCTTTTAAGGAGAATTATCCTCCGCCTAGGACGTGTCACTCCCTGATTGGCTGCAGCCCATTGGTCGAGTTGTCGTCACGGGGAAGGCAGAGCACATGGAGTGGAGAACTACCCTTGGCACATGCGCAGATTATTTGTTTACCACTTAGAACACAGGATGTCAGCGCCATCTTGCAACGGCGAATGTGAGGGCGGCTCCCCACAATACCCAAGATATAAGATACAATTTGTGAAACACATGAAATTCAAGAAGAACGAAGACCAAAGTGTGGACACTTTGCCCCTTCTTAGAATTGGGAATAAAACACCCATGGAAGGAGTTACAGAGACAAAGTTTGGAGCTGATACAAAAGGATGGACTATCTAGAGAGTGCAATATCCGGGGATCCATCCTATAATCAGCCTCCAAATGCTGACACTATTTCATACACAAGCAAGATTTTGCTGAAAGGACCCTGATATAGCTGTCTCTTGTGAGATTATGCTGGGGCCTAGCAAACACAGAAGTGTATTCTCACAGTCAGCTATTGGATGGATCATGGGGCCCCCAATGTAGGAGCTAGAAAAATTACCCAAGGAGATAAAGGGATCTGCAACCCTATAGGTGGAACAACAATGTGAACTAAACAGTACCCCCTGGAGCTCTTGACTCTAGCTGCATATGTATCAGAAGTTGGCCTAGTTAGCCATCAGTGGAAAGAGAGGCCCATTGGTCATGCAAACTTTATATGCCTCAGTACAGGGGAATGCCAGGGCCAAGAAGTGGGAGTGGGTGGGTAGCGGAATGGGGGGGGGGGAAATGGCATGAGGGACTTTGGGATAGCATTGGAAATGCAAATGAGGAAAATACCTAATAAAAATAAATAATAATATGATATCCATATTTTCATTTTGTTGTTTCATTTTTCAGAGTTAAGAAATATATTTTAAATCACTGAAATTCCTCCTCTTTAGTTGCAGAGAGGAAGGATATCAAACTCTGTTGTCGTATTTAATGTTGAAGTATGCAGAGGCATCATGGGAAAATCAGTGAGAGCATTTCAGGATAGGCATTATGCTGTATAGTTTGCAACAACAATATTGCACTTCTGGATAAGCTTTCCTGGATACTATGTGTCAGGAAAGTTCATTTTAGAATTTGCTCATCCTCCTTTCCAAGACAATCTTCCTTCCTTAGATGGAACCACATGTCCCTCTGAGAGGTACATTTTATGGACTGACAGATGATCTGTTTACAAGGGGGAAAATGGTTATATTCACATTGCTTTAACAACCTAAAATAACACCCTCATCCTAAATCATTAATTTTCCTTGAAACTCAAGACACTTAGCTATGAATGTAATTTGATCCGTTTTTGGAGAGCAGAAATGAAATCACTAGGAGATTGTCATTTTGACAGAATTCAACTGCCCCTTAAAACATAAATGATTAAAAATGGAAAAAGCTGAGATAATGGTGGTAATTACCATCGTGTTGTCTTCACCTAATATGTTCTTTGAAGTTTTTTTAATCCACAAGATGGTCCAGTAATACTCATCTCTGAAAGAATGATTGTGTCCAAATATTGGTGGAAATCTACTTCATCAATGTAATTTCCAGGAAAATCAGAGATCCTAAGAAAAGGAAGGTGTACAGGGTGAAGAACAGAGGGTTAGCAGGCAGGAAGTCTTGTCATCTTGGCTTTCTAAGAACAGATGAATGACAATTTGAGACTGTTTTATAAATATACTCTTTCCCGAGATGCTTCATTTGTTCATTTCCTTGTGTTAGAAATTCTTAAACTTTAGTAACTTTAATTATTGAGTATCAATATATAGAATAAAATAATCTGTTTTCAATGTAACAAATAAAACAGTATCTTATTGAAATTGTTTGAGCCTCTCTTTCCCACCACTTATTTGCTCTGGAGAGAACTACTTTAAGAGATAGAAACAGAAGTTATTTGTTCTGAGTATCTCTGAACAGTGGAGCTGGAATTCTGAGTGTAACACTCACAGCAGTTAGACAGTTTCATTACTGACCAACCTCTACCAATGTTACAGAGAATATCTGTAAAAGTCAACGACAATTCTTTCTCCTTGGTTATTCATAGATTATGCTAAACTCTCATCATATTATATATTTAAAAAATAAGAAAAATTTAAAATACTCTTAGATAGTTTAGATCATGGATGGAAACAGCAAATTTTCAGAGCTTGTGACTTTGAAAGAGGCAGAATTTATAGACCTCCACCAAGGAATTTCCTTACTTTTTCAAGCCCTGGGATTACAAGACTTTCCGTCAACATTCAGAATCATCTACTGCTTATGGAAATGTACATGCACCAGTAATGGTTGGGGAGTGAAACAGCTACATTTGGGACACAATTCTTTATAATACATTTCAAAACCTGAGAATTTAGGAAAATTTTTGACAGATTATATTCAATATATGCCATCATATGACACAGCTTAATAATTGTTGGACTTGACTTATTCTTAGTACTTCATCAGTATTCTATGAAACACACTCTTAGGAACCTGACTCTATGGACCTTGCATTCTGGACCATTATACACATGTATTAATACACATGTATTATCAGAACCTGGGTCTGAAATAGAAATGTTTCACATAACGTTAAGGGAAATTTAATATCCATGTACTATTTTTTAAACATAGATATTTTAATTGCCATGGCAGCAGTGTTCTCAGAAGCTCAAACAGTCATATTGTATGATTTAGTAAGGATATTGATGAATAAAAAAGAAATTCAATTAATAATAATAACACCCTAAACTGGATATATTTTATGAATACTTTACCAGATTCACTTAGCTAATATTTTCAATACTTTTCAACATATGAGTAACATACACAAAAATACAGGCTAAAAATATATTATAGTGATCTATCCTTCACCTATATGTTTTTACCTATGTATGTATCTATGTATCTATATATCTATGTATCTATCTATCTATCTATCATCTGCCACCTATATATCTATCATATATATCTATTATCATCTATCTATTATCTATCTATCTATCTATCTATCTATCTATCATCTGCCACCTATATATATCTATCATATATATCTATTATCATCTATCTATCTATCTATCTATCTATCAATCTACCATATAACTATCAATCTTCTAGATACTGTACAATGTAATGAATGTAAAAGAAAAATGGCATAATGCAAAAGTAACCCTTTCTATTTCTTATGTGATTTAAAGGGTTTATTTCAAATTGATTCTGTCTTAGATTTTAAAATATAGCAATTTCATGTTACAAACACTATGCTTGAAAGTAAGCTCATTTCCCAAAATGCTACCATTTTTTAATATGGTGCTTAAATAGAGACCTGTATTTTCTTACTTATAAATCACAACATCTGAAGTACTTTGAGAAATCAAGTAAGATAAACCATTTACCAACCATGTATAAGATAAGGGTTAATATAAAAAATGTGAGGGGCTCTGTAAGCTCCTTTGCCAAACAGCAATTAGCCAAATTTTAAGAAGAAAGAAAGAGAAAATGGTCTGAGTACTATCTTCCCAAAGGTGCCACTCACCGAGTATTATAAAACAGTTCAACATTTCTAATCATAAAGGTGATACAAATACAACCTGATATATCACTTCACAGATGTTGGCGTGGATGCTAATAATATAAAAACTAAAAGAAAATTTGGTAGGGCTGTAAGTGGAATATTGTGGAGCTATAAAGAAAAATTTAACCACAAAATTTGCATGAAATTAGAATACATAATACTATGTGACATCATACAATCTCAGGAAGAAAGAAAATAAAACGTATAATCTCTCCCATGTGCAGAGCCCTGCTAAAATAACGTATGTATATATGTGAACAAATGTACATGTAGGAAAGTATCACTTGTAGACAAAGAACAAGAAAGTAGAAATTTTAAATGACAAGGAAGTATAGAAACCAGATAATGGACTTAGGTTATCAAAGAATATGTAATAATTGGTTTGCTAGTCTAACTTTATCGTGGATTTTTCACTTATGGTGGCTTGTAAGTGAAGGAAAATATAGTGAAAGTGTAGGATCATTGTGAGGTTCCATGGATTTCATTTCTGACCAGTGCTGTGCTATTGGCTCTTCATTCCAGCCCTTAGAATTGGTCTCAATTCTCTCTCTCTCTCTCTCTCTCTCTCTCTCTCTCTCTCTCTCTCTCTCTCTCTCCTCTCTCTCTCCTCTCTCTCTCTTCTTTCCACTCTTTTCTTTCTTTTCTTCCTCCCTCCCTTCCACACTACTATAATTTTGACTCTGTTCTTAGACTATATATTAACATAGCCTTGTGAGTTTTCTCAGTACTGACCCATTTGATGTGGCTTCTAGAAATTGATTTCAACTCCTTATAAGACATTAAAAGATGATTCTGGCTGTCCTATCTGTCTAGCTTAGCATAATGAACATCTATAGGCTTGTAAGGAAGATTCTTTAGAACTCTCATCTGATAGAGTTCTAAAAAATAAATAGTATAATTGAAAAATAAAATGAAAATAGAACATGTTTCACATTAATTCTTATTAGGAACATGAATTCTGGATTTAAATTGTTAGAAATTTAAATGGTGTCTCAGCTCACCATTTATTAAATTGGTGACTTTACAATTTTTTCTTACCTCCCTGCTCATTATGTTTTTCCATCTATGAAAGGAGCTAACAGTTAGTATGGTATTATGTTTAAAACTGCACTACTTGCCTTTACTTCTATTCTAGTCTAGTTTGTGCATGGTTTCATGAACACCTAACCATATTTAAACAATGACTCATCCAGTATTATATGAAACATTTTACTTAAATAGACTTCATGTGCTAAGTGCTATATTATACTCATTTGAATACATGTATGTATGTATATATATATATATATGTATATATATATATGTGTGTGTGTGTGTGTGTGTGTGTTTGTGTGTGTGTGTGTGTATGTGTGTGTGTGTGTTTCTATGCGTGTTACATACGTAATTAGTATATACAAAGTATAATGCCTAAATCATTGTACTGTATAGAAATACTAAAAAATGCTGAAGTTTCATTAAGTTTATACAAATATTGAGGACTCTTTTGGGGAAAACAAGAAAAATATTCCAAGTGGCTGTATGGAGTGGAGAATTCAGGAACAGCAGCACCATAAGTGTGACTAGCAGTAGGTTCAATGACATCAGTGAAGGCTTGAGTGACAGTGATCGTTTTCATCCTAGATTACCAGAGGCTGCAAGTGTCGAGTCCCACTCGACCAGCAAGAAAGACACAACCACCGGTTCTTTTTTAAGCAGTTTACTCAGGCAGCTACTTTCTTCAAATCCCCCAGCCTCTCTAGTTACAAGAGTTTTTCTCCACTCCAGCCACAACCATGCCCCCACCAATCACCACAGGTCACATTACGTCACCAGGCAGGCTTACTCAGCCAATCAGAGATTAAGGGCGGGCCATCCACCAAACATAGGGTTGTTTACTACCTGGAATAGATTTCCGTCTGGCTGGCCTGTTTACAGCCTGAAATGGCTTCCTACATATCCCCCATATATATATATTTTTTTTAACAAGCTCTGTGGGTGAAGATAGAGGTCTGATCCCCAGTGTGCAGAAATAGGGGCCATGTACAGGATTGACTCTTAGGCTCACAGGTTTTTACCCAGAGCAAGCCTGACCTGCTCCTGTGCCGTTTTTTCTGGGGGAAGGACACTAGGACACTCAACCCTCATGCAATCAGACATACCTCCCAGAGATTGTCAAACAGTTTCTAGACTAACCTGGTGCAGTGCTTAGCCATACAACCCTACAGAGCGATGGCTTCATTGTTCACTCTTCATGGTAGCAAGCCAAATCTGAGGTGACTCCCTGCTTTCACTTTGGCAAAAGCTTGCACCACCATAGCGGCAGTGTGGACCTGGGCATTCCACAACCAACACATACACCATACACACAACACGCATGCCAAAACAAGGGCCATAGCGAAGGCACCTATCCCAGTCTATTCTTTGCCGATGCCAAGCCAGGATCCACTCGGGTAGAATTCACAGTGACAATTGCCGAGCGAAGCTCATTCATCTTGCCATCAAATTTTACAGTCCACTTTAAATACTGACAGTATTCTCCATCTGGGTTCCACACCCATCAGGGGCAGACACATGCTCATCACCAGCAAGATCAGCTTCTTCATTTTGACAGCGTCGCACTAGCCACTCTGGAACCCACACTGGCTCTTCGAGATTCTGTGGAAACATGCAAACAGACCCTTTCCCCCAGGCTAACACAGGATCTGGACCATTCCATGATCTTGTAAGCACATCCTTCCATTTAGCATACCCCAGTTTACTGGAGCTGGTATTAGCATGTCGTTCAGCAGCAGAGCAACCTTCCTTATCCAATTGCAAAAAAATTCTTATCTTTTGGGTATGGCCATAGCCTATTCCCCCTTTTTGTTTTACTAATAATTCTTTTAAGGTTCTATATGCTCGTTCAACAATTCTTTGGTCTTGAGAATTATATGTTAGGCCATGTTTAACTTGTACTTCCATCTGTTGACAAAAAGACACCAGGGTTTTGGCAGTATATGTAGGGCCATTGTCTGTTTTAAGTTGTTGGGGCTTACCCCAAGCTGCCCAGGCCTCTAAACAATGCTGTATAACATGGGAGGCCTTTTCCCCTGCCATGGGAGATGCATAAACTATTCTTGAACATGTGTCAATGGATACATGAACATATTTCAATTTGCCAAATTTTGAAAAATGTTTCACATCCATCTGCCACACCTGTAGAGGGAGCAATCCTCTAGGATTCGCTTCATAAGAAGGTGGATGTTGAAACTCAAGGCAATGTCCACAGGTAGTGACTACATCCCGAGCTTGTGCTCTAGAGATTCTAAATTTTCTCTGTAGAGTTTTAGCATTAACATGAAATTTAGAATGAAATTGTGAGGCTAACTCTATAGGGGATGCTAAATATATGAATTCCATATGAGTACAATTATCCACAATATCATTTCTTCTACTTAAGGGTCTTGGAAGCCCACTATGGGCATGGATATGTCTAACATATAATGGTTGGCGTCTTTCTAACAGCAACTTTTGTAACTGTAAGGCCAAGGCTTGGATGGTACTAAGAGCTTTTATTGGGCCTGCCACTTTTAGGGATAAAACTAAATTAACTACATATTGTGAATCTGAAATTAGATTAAAAGGAAAATCATAATCCTTAATGACTTCAATAACTATTTGTAATTCTACCATCTGCGGAGTACAGGGATAATACTGCCTGACCACAGGATCTTTTCCCTCTACCATATATACCATATATACTCCACATCCGGTTTTTGATCCATCAGTAAACACGTTAACTGCATCTTTAATGGGTGTTTTCCTCACCACTTGAGTGAAAATGACTGGTGTTCCTTAAAAAATGTCATTAACGGATGTTTGGGATAATGATTATCAAATGAACCCTCATTAATACAGGCTAAAATAGCCCACTCATCAATATTTGCTGTTAGGACCTTTTGTTGATACCCATCACAAGGGATTACAATAGAGCTGGGTTTTATACCAAAAAGTTGTAAACAATGCTGAATTCCCAACAAGGCTAAAGAAGCCACTGTTGTAGGCTAATGATCTAATGTCCTCCCAGCAGATATTTTGGAATGGATCCATAACAATGGACCTTCTTGCCACAATAATCCTGTGGGTTGTATCTCAGTAGGTAATATTATCAAAATGATGGGTAACCCTTTTCTACAATGCTGAAGCTGGGCTTCAATCAATTCTTTTTCTTCTAGGGTAAGGGCCTTTCTAGCCTCAGGTGTTAATTCTCTTTTGGAACTTAACTCTGAGTCTCTTTCTAAAATTTGAAACAAAGTATGTAAGGAATCAACCCTCAATTGTATCTTTTGAGGCCAAACTGCCGCCGTAGGGGCAATCCTTGCTCCTAAACAGGATACTATTTTCTCTTGTTGCACTTTCTCTGGTGCAGTATGTAAACCCCATTGTCTCAAACTCTCTACCATTTTTTCATAGGCTTCCCGCAAATACTTTTCTTCCTTTGTTGTAAGGAGGATGTAATGAACACAGCGAAGTTTGGGATAATCTTTCCTAATTGGTTCCAATGTTTTTCCTACATAAAGCTGGCACATGGTAGGACTATTAGCCATTCCTTGAGGCAACACTACCCACTCAAATCTTTGATTAGGCTCTTCATGATTACAGGAGGGCAAAGTAAAAGCAAATCTAACACTATCTTTCAAATCCAAGGGAATGGAAAAGAAATAATTTTTAATATCAATTACTATTAGAGGCCACTTTCCTGGCAGGGCAGATAAGAGAGGCAGACCCCTCTGAATGGAGCCCATCAACTGCATCTGTGCATTAATAGCTCGCAGATCATGTAATAACCTCCATTTGTCTGATTTCTTTCTGATAACAAAATTTTGGGTATTCCACGGAGATACAGAAGTTTGAATATGACCCAAAAATATTGTTTTGTGCCCTTTGCTCTTAGCAGCTCATCGAGCACTGAAAAAATTGGGTGTGACTATGACGACCCCATACCTCATCTTTCACGCTCCACACAGTCGCCACAGCAACAAAAAAAAGCTCAGAAAAATTACTCCAATGGCTAGAAAAAGAAAGTAACCCATAGACTGTCCCTATTACCCTCTTACTTTCACTTTTCTCTTACTTTCACTTTCTCTCTTACTTTCACTTTTTTGTCTCCAGAGCCAGAGAGCCTTATTGTCTCTTTACCGAGAGCCTATTTGCTCTTTACAGAGAGCCTTATTGTCTCTTTACGGAGAGCCTAATCCCAATCTCGGGATACTGAGTTACTTACCATACTCATCCTGTCGATAGACCCTGACTGCAGAAAGTTCTGAACCTCTTCAGTGGGGGACTCGGGTCCCAGATTTCGGCACCATTTGTCGAGTCCCACTCGACCAGCAAGAAAGACACAACCACCGGTTCTTCTTTAAGCAGTTTACTCAGGCAGCTACTTTCTTCAAATCCCCCAGCCTCTCTAGTTACAAGTGTTTTTCTCCACTCCAGCCACAACCACGCCCCCACCAATCACTACAGGTCACATCACCTCACCAGGCAGGCTTGCTCAGCGAATCAGGGATTAAGGGCAGGCCATCCACCAAACAAGGGCTTGTTTACTACCTAGAATAGATTTCTGTCAGGCTGGCCTGTTTACAGCCTAAAATGACTTCCGACATGCAAGGAAACAAACATTTTCAAATGCAGCAGTATTGAACAAATTTGAGGACACTGACTACATCTTTGGGGAAGGAACCCACTGTTGAATGTTACAATACTGCCCCATGGAGACACAGGGTCCTGGAAACAGGTAATTTCTATTTCTTCTGTCACATGATTAATTCATCTTTAGTTACGCATTTTAATACATAGGTCAACAATTCATAATATTTCATTATTAGAGTTTAATTTTTTTCTTCTATGTATGCATCTATATCTGTGTGTGTGCATAACCAAGCACATATGTGCAGGTACCCACAGAGGAATGAAGAGACTGTCAGACTCATGAAGCTGGAGGTATGAGTGGTTATGTGCTGCTCAACATTAGTACTGCAAACTGAACTTGAGCCATTTGAAGGCAGTAAAAGCTATTATCTCTTGGGTCATCTTCCTAGAATGTATTTAACCTCCTAAAATATTTTGAAAGGATTTAAGCAATAAGAAAAATCATCGCCTTTGTACTAACTTCTCTGGATGTTATCTCCTCCCTCCATTACAGTCATAATTATCTGGTGCTATTTCTTCCTCTGGTGTGTTTGTTCTAATGAAAGTCTTGTAGAGATAGCAATAATAGACACAACTACATCATGCACTGTCACCAAGGTTTTCCTCAATTGAGGTAAATCCCTCACATTCATGGAGAACTTATAAATGGTGAAAGAGAGACTTTTCAGAGCCCAGAGTCAAAAAACACACAAGTTTGGCACAGTCTTTCTATTAGGAGATCAAATGCATTCAGTACCAGTGAATCCAGGCATATTGAGAGAAGCAGGAAATGTGAGGTTCCAGTAGATAGACACTATCACCAGTTGAAGGAGGGGGCCACCTACCCATCTTCAAAAATTTTAACCCAAACTTCTTCCTGTCTAAAGAAAATTCAGGAACAAAAACAGAGCAGGAAAGAAAAGAAAGGCCACCCAGTAACTGGCCCAACTTGGGATCCATCCCATGTGTGCAAACCAAATCCTGACACTATTTCTGAGACCACATTGTGGGTGCAGAAAGGAGCTTAGCATGACTATTCTAGGAGAGGCTCTACCAGCAATTGACTGATACAAATGCAGGTACTTCCACTGGATTGAGGTCAAGGACCAATATGTCAGAGTTAAAGAATGGACTGAAGGAGTTAAAGGGGATTGCTACCCTGTAGCCTCCCTCAGCCCTGAAGTAGGCTGATACAGACATTGACCTTGCTGCCACTAAGAAGGAAATTACCTAAGGTGGAGCCTTCTGACCTAGATGGCTCTTTTGTTCTGTCACCTGCCACTGCTCTCTCCAAGGCACTGCTACCCCCTGAGAAGCACCTGATACATTCCGGAAGAATATCCTATTCTGCACATCGCCTACAGGCTGGCTCCAGACACCAAGAATGGACTGGCGGGGGGATGGGCCTTCCCCCCTTTTATAAGCACTCTCTTAGTAAACTGGAGGGCCTTGAACAGAATCATGTCTTGACTCCATTAACCTCTTGCCATCTAAGTCTCTTTCAGCCCCATCCTGCCTCCCTGGTATACCCGGTCCTTGTAAACCGCAGGCTGGCATACAACACTACCCCACAGGAAGAACAAGAGTGTGAAATAATCCAGACCCAAAAGAGCTCCCAGAGACAAAGCCAAAAACAAAGGAGCATACAAGGTTTTGGCAGTGATCTTGTGGCCTCAAGCACATGTATAGCAGAAGACTACCTTGTATGGCCTCATTTGGGAGGGTGGGTGGTATTTTTAATCCTTTGGACACTTGATGCCCCAGGGGAGAGGGATGCTGGTGGGGGTGAACTGAGCAGGGTGGTCTGGTGGGTGAACACCCTCTCAGAGGTGGGCAGGTGAAGAATTTGGGGAGGAGGGACCAGAAAGAGGGACAATATTTGTTTTGTTTTGTTTTGTTTTGTTTGGTTTGGTTTTTTTTAAAGTTCTATAATTTATTTGTATTAAATCAAAGACATGGGCAAGTACATTGATACACATCTGTATCTGGTAAAAGAGTAATTAATTTTTTTGTGGTTCTAAAATTGGATTTTCCTCAAACAAAATAAATCTTCCTTCTTTGCTCTTATGCTGATGCCACTTCTTTTTTTTTTTTTTATCTTTTCAAAAAATATTTACTGACTTTTTGTGTTTTCTCTGCTGAAAGCTCTCTGTTCAGCTCTTCAGCCTATTTTTTTCTTATTTTTTTTTTATTACGTATTTTCCTCAATTACATTTCCAATGCTATCCCAAAAGCCTCCCACACCCCTCCCCCACTCCCCTACCCACCCATTCCCATTTTTTGTCCCTGGCGTTCCCCTGTACTGGGGCATATAAAGTTTGCCTATCCAGTGGGCCTCTCTTTCCAGTGGTGGCCGACTAGGCCATCTTTTGATACATATGCACCTAGATTCCAGAGCTCCGGGGTACAGATGGCTCAGCCGTTAAAAGCTAGGCTCACAACCAAAAAATAATATTTGGAATTCAAATAAATAAAATAACAATAAAGATTTCTAAAGGGGGTGGGGCACCGACTCCAACAAGGCACAATTGTTTTTTTGTTTTTTTGTTTTTCTTTTTTGAGTCAGGAAATGACTTTTTACTGTGTTTTAGAAATGTCATTATGCTTTCCAAGCAAACGCTAAATTTTCTGTCAAGGAACCATTTCTACTCTACTATAAACAACAAGGTCAGAAGGTTCTGTCTTCTGCTTACAGCACTGAGGTAAGCTCCATATCGCACACATTCTTACCACCCCACCCCATCTCCACATGGATGCTCCCAACCCCCACCCCACCTGACCTCTAAACACACCCTAGGGCCTCCAGTCTCTTGAGGGTTAGGTACTTCATCTCTGAATGAACACAGACCTGGAAGTCCTCTACTGTATGTGTGTTAGGGCCCTCATATCAGCTGATGTATGCTGTCTGTTTGGTGCTCCAGTGTTTGGAAGATCTTGGGGGTCCAGATTAAGACTGCTGGTCGTCCTACAGAATATCCCTTCTCCTCAACTTCTTTCAGCCTTCCCTAATTCAACAGCAAGGGTCAGCTGCTTCTGTCCATTGGTGGGGTGCAAATAACTGCATCTGACTCTTTCAGCTGCTTGTTGGGTCTTCCAGAAAGCAGACATGCAAATTTGGAATTCTTTTCTTTTCTTTTCTTTTCTTTTCTTTTCTTTTCTTTTCTTTTCTTTTCTTTGCTTTGCTTTGCTTTGCTTTGCTTTGCTTTGCTTTGCTTTGCTTTGCTTTTCTTTGCTTTTCTTTTCGTCTCTTCTCTTCTCTTCTCTTCTCTTTTCTTTTCTTTTTTTTTTTTATTGGTTTTTGGTTTTTCGAGACAGGGTTTCTCTGTATAGCCCTGCCTGTCCTGGAAATCACTTTGTAGACCAAGCTGACCTTGAACTCAGAAATCCCGCCTGCCTCTGCCTCCCAAGTTCTGGGATTAAAGGCGTGTGCCACCACGCCCAGCTTGCAAATCTGAAATTCTTATGTCGAGGATTTCTGACACAGATGAACAACCCTGGAAATGTCAAGGGAAACATATGGGTAAAAGTTGTCAGATAAGCTAGAGATCTTGATATACTGTCACCAGCACAAACTTTTCCTATGTTATATTATTGTTCCTCAAGTAAGCCCTATACCTGCATATAGCTATGTTCTAGCTTCCAGCTAGAATCTATGTTTTCTTTGCCTATAAACCTGATAATTTTAATTGCCAAATATTATTGATTCTCTCAGCTTTAAATGCCACTTTTTTTTTTTTTTTTTTTTTTTGGTTTTTTGAGACAGGGTTTTTCTGTATAGCCCTGGCTGTCCTGGAACTCACTCTGTAGACCAGGCTGGCCTCAAACTCAGAAATCCGCCTGCCTCTGCCTCCTGAGTGCTGGGATTAAAGGCGTGTGCCACCATGCCCAGTTTAAATGCCACATTTTGAATTAACTAATATTGGTAGGTGTGGTGGTATACACCTAAAAGCCCTGCAATTGGCAATGCAGGGCAGAATGATTAAGAGTCAGGGCCAGATTGTACATAGACATTTTGAGTCCTCTTGAACTGTAAGTGACCCTATATCAGAACACAAAATCCACTGAAGAGTTCTTCATAGATGCACAAGTTTGCTGTCCAATAATTCAAAATGCAAAGTATATTTATGCACATTTGCTTGTTTATTAGCTTAGGAACTACTTCACAGTCACATGAATTATGGGGAAATATATACCAAGCTAAGATAAAAAAACTGACAAGAGTTGTAGAAACTTTTAATCCCAACATGGGGTGTCTACTCTGCCTTTATCATTCAATTCCCAGATAAAAGACACATGGCTTTTATTATTTATAATAAGCCTTAAACAATACAATAACTGGGCAGATATCTACCCTCTATGCTACTAGAATATACTTTCCTATTGAAAACCTGGAGTTATTGCTTAATATGTTTCAACTAGACTGCTCTTAACCTCAGTTGGCCAGCCCTCAGGGCCATGTTTTCATGACTCACCTAACCTATGTCACTTTCTACTCCACTCACCTTCTTCTACCCGACTCATGTTCCTCAGCTGACCTCCAGCCCAGAAATCCTCAAACTCACTTATGTTTCTTCTGCCAAGCTATTGGCTGTCAGCATCTTTATTCACCTATCAGAAGTAATTTGGGGACAAGGTAGTATCCCTTAGGTCTATATGATTACTATTATCTCTGGTACATCCAGCTCTTGAGTAACCAGTATTAGCATTAAAATACAAGAAGCATCAGGCCAATCCACTACAGCTAAGAACATATGAGAAGAAATAATTGAATACATTACTTGAAGGTTATCTATTATCTTCCATTTTGAATTTTGGAATCTCAAGTCACAAAACACAACTCCAAGAAAATGACTCAATTCCACATGAGCAATGTCGTTACTGCCTGCTATTATAAAAGAAACTAAGTGCTTATTGATCAGAATCATTTCCTGACACAGTATGTGCAGAGACAAATCTGAAGAGTGCACTGTTAAAGAACACAGAAATAATTAAGCTTTTCTTGTAAATAAAGAACAGTGTCTTAGGCATGGTAGCTGGCCTGTAATCCTTTGCCAGAAGCAAAGATAGAAATTTAGGTTCAGTCAGCTAGCTACCCTGGTCAATGCAGTGACCTGAATTGATAAGATAAAGCCCAATCAAGGACAATAACCCACATCAATCTCCTGCTTCCACACACATTTTCACAAGTGTGCCAACACATGTGACATACATATGAACATGCATACTATATACTCATGTATATCCAAAATACTATTAATTAACTCAAGTTGTGGTAAGTATACTTAACACCAGAAATCACACTACCTAACCACTAGAACAATTTCAATAACAAGGAAAGAATTATGAATAAATCAATAAACTTTATGTTACTGCTTTTCTCTAGCACAAAGGTGTATTTACAGAAAAGTCTATAGTTCTCTTTTGTGTATAGGTTGGTTTCATATACCTGATGCCTATTACACTCTTAACTGAACAATGACTTGGATTTGTGATATACGTGGGCAGGTTTGCTGGGTATCAAAGTCACTGATATTTACCCTTCCTTATAAACAAGTTTACTGATTACCTCAAAAGCTGACCTGTCTCAGACATAGCTTCTCTCTCCACTGCAGGCAAAGCTGTCTGAGCCACAGCCTCAGTCTCTGGACTTTTACCATATTACTCAGCTCAAGAAAGTAGCTCAAAGTATAAATAGAAGGGTCACTGAAAGGTTGCTCAGTCTGAAACTCAAAAGGCTTCTTGGAAATTCATTTATTTTTCATGGTTAAAAAAGATGAGAGAAAGCACCCAAGGAACTAAAGGGAACAGCAACCCTATAGGTGGAACAACAATATGAACTAAGCAGTACCCCGGAGCTCTTGTCTCTAGCTGCATATGTATCAAAAAATGGCCTAGTCGGCCATCACAGCAAAGAGAGGCCCATTGGACTTGCAAACTTTATATGCCCCAGTACAGGGGAATGCCAGGGCCAAAAAGGGGGAGTGGGTGGGTAGGGGAGTGGGGGGGGGTATGGGGGACTTTTGGTACAGCATTGGAAATGTAAATGAGCTAAATACCTAATAAAAAATGGAAAAAAAAGATGATTCTTTCCATTTTTAAGGTAATATTATAATATCTGAGAAGGTTTTCACAAGAATTGCCAGGCTAGGACAATCACTATGCAATATTAGGCACAATTTCTTGCTTCCCCTTAGAGATTGGATGTCACCATCCTGATTTTTTAGGACCTGGGAGATTAAAGAACATGTGCTCGGAGTCATGATGTTATGAGAGATTAAACTGTCTGTAAAGTCCTACTCTGCTTGACTCTATTTGATGGCACATCAACCAAAGCATAATACCAGATCCACTTCACGTACAGGTTTATTTTAATCTCTGAGATAAAACTCGACTCAGTCTGTCATTCTTGGTGCCTTCATCTCTCTGCTTCCCTCTTTTTCTTATTCATGAGCACAGGCCCTTACTAGAACACTCAGCATAACTTTGTTTCCATGTAATGCCACTTTTCTTAGTTGAAGCATATTGCTCTTTTAAATGCAGTAAGAAGTATTTGTGCTGTAGCTCTGTTGGCAGATTACTTGCTTAACATGCACAAAGTTTATGGAGGCAAGAAGAGTAAAAATACTGTAGCATCCTGAACTTCGCATTATGTTTCCCTGTACTACAGAGGTTCCTGTTCAAACAAATAATTGGTTAATCAAATACTAACATTTATAAACAGATATCTTAAATATTCAGTGAAGTGACTGTTTGATCTAAAAATCTCTGTAATAGCACTCTAGACATGTAAGCTGTAGGGCAGAAAAGTGAATGAATTTTGCACCTTCTGAGACATTGCAGATTGAAATATCTTATTCTGATTTCAAAACTATTCCTTCACTATCTTTCCCTGAAGCCTCCAGTTCTTGTGTCTTTCCTGCTGGAATAATCTAAGTCTATTCCGTTAGGCAACAATCCTCTTGTGGGCTGCTCTTTTCTCAGAAGTCAGAGGATCACTCCCTGCAGCTCTCCTCAGAAATCTGGTGAGAAGTGCATTTTGTAAACTTGAAGGATTTTTAAAAAGAGTTGAATCCTCCTGTGGATGTAGGTTTTCCTGTCTTCCTAACATCCAGATAAAAGGTGGTTTTGGGTTATAAAGAATCCTTAGAGCTGGGCATGGTGGCGCACGCCTTTAATCCCAGCACTCAGGATGCAGAGGCAGATGGATTTCTGAGTCCGAGGTCAGCCTGGTCTACAGGGTGAGTTCCAGGACAGCCAGGGCTATACAGAGAAAACCTGTCTCAAATAAATAAATAAATAAATAAATAAATAAATAAATAAATAAATAAATAAATAAATAAGTGAATGAATGAATAAATAAATAAGAACAAAACAAAAAACCAAAACAAACAAAAAAAAGAATCCTTACAGTTATTGTCCTGGCTTATAGCATATAGAATAGGTCATCACAAGGAAGCCACCTTTCTGCTCCTGCAGCCATATGAACAAACATCTTCCCCTATTCCCTTGGCAATTAAGAGAGATGAGGGAGTCTCATCTTCCTCAGGATCCCATCATGCCTGCCTACAAACATGATACTATAATTCTCCTAATGAAGTTCTTCTGTAGGGATTTGTTCTCAGCTTCTCTTCTAGAAACCTAGGTCACCTTTAGTAAATTTGAATAGTCACTTCATGCTGTCAGTCATCAATCAGCATCAATTCCAATGTTCTAGAAGTCTCTTATTTATTCAATATCAAAACCCAAGTGCCTCTCAGGTTTGACTCCTTCACATCAAATACATCATTAAACAGTAAAAATTGTCTCCTACATAATTAAAATTCAAAATATCTTAAATTCGTATGGTTGCTTGCATCTCTATTAACGCCAAGACTGACTATCTTTCTTCTCTGCTCTGTGCATCTGCTGTTAGGACTGCTGTCAGAACTACAGGCATTCCATCTCCAAATCATAACTATCAGCATGCTTCAATCATTTCTTTATATTGTTGACTTTTAACAGTTAATTGTCTGAGGTTTGTGGTGCTATGGCTTCTCTTCCTCAAGTGCTATGGTAAATTATTAATGAATCTGTTCATGTTTGAAATAAGTAGACTTCTTGTCATAGTCCTCTTATATCTCAGATGTTCTTTTCTCGTTTCTCATCATATCTATGGCAACCTCCATGGAAACTTCCTCACGTGTACTTTGTAAATAAGAGTTGATAGTTCTCAGGGCACTTATGTCAGAGTACCCTGCTGCTCACAGCTGCTAAGAGCGAGCATGACATTCTTCATTTTTAGTCATGTGGTCAGCACTATGGAACTTCACACAACAATTCTGACCTGTTCCTGCATCTCTTGTAAAACAAGCTTTACTTTTTAAAAACCTTAAAAATAAATCAAAATATCACACACTAAAATTGACCATACCCAAAATCTACATAAATTGATGAAGAGTAGGAATTATAATCCAACTAGAAGCTACAAAGGTTCACAATGGATTTTTCTTTCCACTGTTGAAGACATTTATACACATAGGCACCACCCATAAGAAAAAAATTAACAGAATTGAAACTAGAGAAGCAATTAGCTTTATATTTTCTTTCTGAAGTCATATCAATTATTTGCATTCAGTCCTTTCTCATCCCTAACATTTTGCTTTTCTTGATCACTTTTCTGCATGTGTATCTGTATACATGTATTCTATATACTCCATGTATCTAGTCAAAGAAAAAGTGAAAAATTCTTATCAAGTATTTATGACTTCTACTTCTTAATATAAAGTACAAATTAAAATACTTACAAGTGTAAATGTTCATAATGAATAACCAACTAAACTAGTACTAGGTTGAATCAATTTATTTTCTATTGTTATTAAAGTATAGGAACAAATTGGCTTTCTAGCTTCTAAATTACTCTATTGCAAGCAAACTTTATATACCTTTGTTCCTATTTTTGATATCCATTTTTATCACTTATTTTTTAATCTGATGCTGATTGTATAAAGGACAATAAGATGTTGTCTAAATGACCTATATGTTCAATCAAAGTCACAGTGTATGGTGGTCACTGAATCAGTTCTAAATCTGTTTCTGTTCCATAACAATGAGAGAAAAGCAGAACACCAACTTTAATTTGATATGGGTTCATCTGAAACGTGCAACTAGATAAATCTGGCTTGTTTTCAGTTGATTATCCATTATGATTATTTATACTTGTAAATATTTTAATTTGTACTTAATATTCAGAAATAGAAGTCATAAATTCTTGATCAGCATTTTTCATGTGTCTTTGTACTAAATTAAAATAAAATATTTAGAGACTTACAGCGAAAGTAAATATCTTCTGTCACCTCAACACTACAGCCATGTAAATCTTGGCCTCCTTCTATGAGACACTTAGAACATGGCGTGAAACTATGGATTTGATGTATAAGCTTAGAATCTGGTCCTCTTTGTGATAAATGAATCTATAAAATCAATTTCTATTCTGCTGCATTCTTGATAATTTGTTTAGTCATAAATATACAGTATGTGATATGTATAACTGTAGTTGATTCTGCAGCAAATGCAGCCCTCTTTGCTGTGTCTTTTCCCATTCACAAATGATTTTAAATATGAACCAGTGTGGTATGTGTGAGTATATGATAGATAGATAGATAGATAGATAGATAGATAGATAGATAGACAGATGATAGGAAAATGATAATAATATTGATTAAATTTTAAAAATTTGATAACAGACGCTTGGTAGATAATATACATAAAAGTAGAAGTAACATGAATTATGAGTTGGCATTGCGACTCCATGTTGCTTTTATCTGCAATGATATTCAGTTATTTTTGTTTATTATTCTTTAAGAATAATTTTATTCGTCCCGACCAGAGGACAGGTGTCTGCCTGGCTTGGGAGGCGGCCTCAGCCTCAGCAGCAGCAGTCGCCATCTGGGTTCCGGGACTCCACGGGACCTAGGAAATTAGTCTGAACAGGTTAGAGGGTGCGCCAGAGAACCGGACAGCTTCTGGGACGGGCGGAAGCACAGAGCCGCTGAGGCAGCACCCTTGGCGGGCCGCAGACAGCCGGCCACCGTCCGGACCAGAGGACAGGTGTCCGACTGGCTCGGGAGGAGGCCTCAGCCTCAGGAGCAGCGGTCACCATCTTGGTTCCAGGACTCCCTGGAACTTAGGAATTTAGTCTGCACAGGTGAGAGTCTGCACCACAGAAGCTGACAGCTTCTGGGAACTGCCAAAGCAACACACCTTCTGAGAGAGGCCCTGTTTTGGGCCTTCTTCTTCGACCAGGAGGAGGTCCAAAAACAAGATATCTGCGCACCTTCCCTGTAAGAGAGCTTGCCAGCAGAGAGTGCTCTGAGCACTGAAACTCAGAGGAGAGAATCTGTCTCCCAGGTCTGCTGAGAGACGGTAACAGAATCACCAGAAGAACAACCTCTAAACAGAGTCAACTATAACTACTAACTCCAGAGATTACCAGATGTCGAAAGGTAAACGTAGGAATCCTACTAACAGGAACCAAGACCACTCACCATCATCAGAACCCAGCACTCCCACTTCGCCCAGTCCAGGGCACCCCAACACGCCCGAAAACCTAGACCTAGATTTAAAAGCATATCTCATGATGATGGTAGAGGACATCAAGAAGGACTTTAATAAATCACTTAAAGAAATACAGGAGAACACTGCTAAAGAGTTACAAGTCCTTAAAGAAAAACAGGAAAACACAATCAAACAGGTAGAAGTCCTTACAGAAAAAGAGGAAAAAACATACAAACAGGTGATGGAAATGAACAAAACCATACTAGACCTAAAAAGGGAGGTAGAAACAATAAAGAAAACTCAAAGTGAGGCAACACTGGAGATAGAAACCCTAGGAAAGAAATCTGGAACCATAGATTTGAGCATCAGCAACAGAATACAAGAGATGGAAGAGAGAATCTCAGGTGCAGAAGATTCCATAGAGAACATCGGCACAACAATCAAAGAAAATGGAAAATGCAAAAAGATCCTAACTCAAAATATCCAGGAAATCCAGGACACAATGAGAAGACCAAACCTACGGATAATAGGAGTGGATGAGAATGAAGATTTTCAACTCAAAGGACCAGCAAACATCTTCAACAAAATTATTGAAGAAAACTTCCCAAATATAAAGAAAGAGATACCTATGAACATACAAGAAGCCTACAGAACTCCAAAGAGACTGGACCAGAAAAGAAATTCCTCCCGACACATAATAATCAGAACAACAAATGCACTAAATAAAGACAGAATACTAAAAGCGGTAAGGGAAAAAGGTCAAGTAATATACAAAGGCAAGCCTATCAGAATTACACCAGATTTTTCACCAGAGACTATGAAAGCCAGAAGAGCCTGGACAGATGTTATACAGACACTAAGAGAACACAAATTCCAGCCCAGGCTACTATACCCAGCCAAACTCTCAATTACCATAGATGGAGAAACCAAAGTATTCCACGACAAAACCAAATTCACACATTATCTCTCCACGAATCCAGCCCTTCAAAGGTTAATAACAGAAAAAAACCAATACAAGAACGGGAACAATGCCCTAGAAAAAACAAGAAGGTAATCCCTCAACAAACCTAAAAGAAGACAGCCACAAGAACAGAATGCCAACTTTAACAACAAAAATAACAGGAAGCAACAATTACTTTTACTTAATATCTCTTAACATCAATGGTCTCAACTCCCCAATAAAAAGACATAGACTAACAAACTGGCTACACAAACAAGACCCAACATTTTGCTGTTTACAGGAGACACATCTCAGAGAAAAAGATAGACACTATCTCAGAATAAAAGGCTGGAAAACAATTTTCCAAGCAAATGGTATGAAGAAACAAGCTGGAGTAGCCATCCTAATATCTGATAAGATTGACTTCCAACCCAAAGTCATCAAAAAAGACAAGGAGGGGCACTTCGTTCTCATCAAAGGTAAAATCCTTCAAGAGGAACTCTCAATTCTGAATATCTATGCTCCAAATACAAGGGCAGCCACATTCATTAAAGAAACTTTAGTAAAGCTCAAAGCACACATTGCACCTCACACAATAATAGTGGGAGACTTCAACACACCACTTTCACCAATGGACAGATCATGGAAACAGAAACTAAACAGGGACACACTGAAACTAACAGAAGTGATGAAACAAATGGATCTGACAGATATCTACAGAACATTTTATCCTAAAACAAAAGGATATACCTTCTTCTCAGCACCTCATGGTACCTTCTCCAAAATTGACCACATAATAGGTCACAAAACAGGCCTCAACAGATTCAAAAATATTGAAATTGTCCCATGTATCCTATCAGATCACCATGCACTAAGGCTGATCTTCAATAACAAAAAAAATAACAGAAAGCCAACACTCACGTGGAAACTGAACAACACTCTTCTCAATGATACCTTGGTCAAGGAAGGAATGAAGAAAGAAATTAAAGACTTTTTAGAGTTTAATGAAAATGAAGCCACAACATACCCAAACCTTTGGGACACAATGAAAGCATTTCTAAGAGGGAAACTCATAGCTCTGAGTGCCTCCATGAAGAAACGGGAGAGAGAACATACTAGCAGCTTGACAACACATCTAAAAGCTCTAGAAAAAAAGGAAGCAAATTCACCCAAGAGGAGTAGATGGCAGGAAATAATCAAACTCAGGGGTGAAATCAACCAAGTGGAAACAAGAAGAACTATTCAAAGAATTAACCAAAAGAGGAGTTGGTTCTTTGAGAAAATCAACAAGATAGATAAACCCTTAGCTAGACTCACTAGAGGGCACAGAGACAAAATCCTAATTAACAAAATCAGAACTGAAAAGGGAGACATAACAACAGATCCTGAAGAAATCCAAAACACCATCAGATCCTTCTACAAAAGGCTATACTCAACAAAACTGGAAAACCTGGACGAAATGGACAAATTTCTGGACAGATACCAGGTACCAAAGTTGAATCAGGATCAAGTTGACCTTCTAAACAGTCCCATATCCCCTAAAGAAATAGAAGCAACTATAAATAATCTCCCCGCCAAAAAAAGCCCAGGACCAGATGGGTTTAGTGCAGAGTTCTATCAGACCTTCAAAGAAGATCTAATTCCAGTTCTGCACAAACTTTTTCACAAGATAGAAGTAGAAAGTACTCTACCCAACTCATTTTATGAAGCCACTATTACTCTGATACCTAAACCACAGAAAGATCCAACAAAGATAGAGAACTTCAGACCAATTTCTCTTATGAATATCGATGCAAAAATCCTCAATAAAATTCTCGCTAACCGAATCCAAGAACACATTAAAGCAATCATCCATCCTGACCAAGTAGGTTTTATTCCAGGAATGCAGGGATGGTTTAATATACGAAAATCCATCAATGTAATCCACTATATAAACAAACTCAAACAAAAACCACATGATCATCTCGTTAGATGCAGAAAAAGCATTTGACAAGATCCAACACCCATTCATGATAAAAGTTCTGGAAAGATCAGGAATTCAAGGCCCATACCTAAACATTATAAAAGCAATCTACAGCAAACCAGTAGCCAACATCAAAGTAAATAGAGAGAAGTTGGAAGCAATCCCACTAAAATCAGGGACTAGACAAGGCTGCCCACTTTCTCCCTACCTTTTCAACATAGTACTTGAAGTATTAGCCAGAGCAATTCGACAACAAAAGGAGATCAAGGGGATACAAATTGGAAAGGAGGAAGTCAAAATATCACTTTTTGCAGATGATATGATAGTATATATAAGAGACCCTAAAAATTCCACCAGAGAACTGCTAAACCTGATAAACAGCTTCGGTGAAGTAGCTGGATATAAAATTAACTCAAACAAGTCAATGGCCTTTCTCTACACAAAGAATAAACAGGCTGAGAAATAAATTAGGGAAACAACACCCTTCTCAATAGTCACAAATAATATAAAATATCTCGGCGTGACTCTAACTAAGGAAGTGAAAGATCTGTATGATAAAAACTTCAAGTCTCTGAAGAAAGAAATTAAAGAAGATCTCAGAAGATGGAAAGATCTCCCATGCTCATGGATTGGCAGGATCAACATTGTAAAAATGGCTATCTTGCCAAAAGCAATCTACAGATTCAATGCAATCCCCATCAAAATTCCAACTCAATTCTTCAACGAATTAGAAGGAGCAATTTGCAAATTCATCTGGAATAACAAAAAACCTAGGATAGCAAAAAGTCTTCTCAAGGATAAAAGAACCTCTGGTGGAATCACCATGCCTGACCTAAAGCTTTACTACAGAGCAATTGTGGTAAAAACTGCATGGTACTGGTATAGAGACAGACAAGTAGACCAATGGAATAGAATTGAAGACCCAGAAATGAACCCACACACCTATGGTCACTTGATCTTCGACAAGGGAGCTAAAACCATCCAGTGGAAGAAAGACAGCATTTTCAACAATTGGTGCTGGCACAACTGGTTGTTATCATGTAGAAGAATGCGAATCGATCCATACTTATCTCCTTGTACTAAGGTCAAATCTAAGTGGATCAAGGAACTTCACATAAAACCAGAGACACTGAAACTTATAGAGGAGAAAGTGGGGAAAAGCCTTGAAGATATGGGCACAGGGGAAAAATTCCTGAACAGAACAGCAATGGCTTGTGCTGTAAGATCGAGAATTGACAAATGGGACCTAATGAAACTCCAAAGTTTCTGCAAGGCAAAAGACACTGTCAATAAGACAAAGAGACCACCAACAGATTGGGAAAGGATCTTTACCTATCCTAAATCAGATAGGGGACTAATATCCAACATATATAAAGAACTCAAGAAGGTGGACTTCAGAAAATCAAATAACCCCATTAAAAAATGGGGCTCAGAACTGAACAAAGAATTCTCACCTGAGGAATACCGAATGGCAGAGAAGCACCTGAAAAAATGTTCAACATACTTAATCATCAGGGAAATGCAAATCAAAACAACCCTGAGATTCCACCTCACACCAGTCAGAATGTCTAAGATCAAAAATTCAGGTGACAGCAGATGCTGGCGAGGATGTGGAGAAAGAGGAACACTCCTCCATTGTTGGTGGGATTGCAGGCTTGTACAACCACTCTGGAAATCCGTCTGGCGGTTCCTCAGAAAATTGGACATAGTACTACCGGAGGGTGCAGCAATACCTCTCCTGGGCATATATCCAGAAGATGCCCCAACTGGTAAGAAGGACACATGCTCCACTATGTTCATAGCAGCCTTATTTATAATAGCCAGAAGCTGGAAAGAACCCAGATGCCCCTCAACAGAGGAATGGATACAGAAAATGTGGTACATCTACACAATGGAGTACTACTCAGCTATTAAAAAGAATGAATTTATGAAATTCCTAGCCAAATGGATGGACCTGGAGGGCATCATCCTGAGTGAGGTAACACATTCCCAAAGGAACTCACACAATATGTACTCACTGATAAGTGGATATTAGCCCCAAACCTAGGATACCCAAGATATAAGATACAATTTCCTAAACACATGAAACTCAAGAAAAATGAAGACTGAAGTGTGGACACTATGCTCCTCCTTAGAAGTGGGAACAAAACACCCTTGGAAGGAGTTACAGAGACAAAGTTTGGAGCTGAGATGAAAGGATGGACCATGTAGAGACTGCCATATCCAGGGATCCACCCCATAATCAGCATCCAAATGCTGACACCATTGCATACACTAGCAAGATTTTATCGAAAGGACCCAGATGTAGCTGTCTCTTGTGAGACTATGCCGGGGCCTAGCAAACACAGATGTGGATGCCCACAGTCAGCTAATGGATGGATCACGGGGCTCTCAATGGAGGAGCTGGAAAGAGTACCGAAGGAGCTGAAGGGATCTGCAACCCTATCGGTGGATCAACATTATGAACTAACCAGTACCCCGGAGCTCTTGACTCTAGCTGCATATGTATCAAAAGATGGCCTAGTCGGCCATCACTGGAAAGAGAGGCCCATTGGACACACAAACTTTATATGCCCCAGAACAGGGGTACGCCAGTGCCAAGGAGGGGGAGGGGCGGGTAGGGGAGTGGGCGTGGGTGGGTATGGGGGACTTTTGGTATAGCATTGGAAATGTAAATGAGCTAAATACCTAATTAAAAAAAAAGAATAATTTTATTGGCAATATGTTTCTTCAAAAGGAATTTCATTTTATAGATTATTTTACATAATCCACTTAGTAACAAAAGGAAACTCTGTAGTTGTATTTGCTATTGACTTGAGTCTTCTTGCTTAAACAAATTTCCTGCTAATCCATGAGGAACACAGTGCCATAAACAGGAGTTTCATACCACACACCTCCTGCAAGACAGCCTTTCCTCTGGGAGAACCCTCTGTCATCTGGTGCTTTTGCTCTTTAAGCGGGAAGTGGACATGAAGTCAGCTTCAGACATGAGTTTGAGTTTCACTTTAGTTCCTACTGGCATTTGAATTTCAGAAAGTTTCTTAACTTTCTGAACTCTACTCTCCATTTCCAGCAAGACAGAACTGTCTTCTAGTTTTCCTTACAAACAGCAATGGATAGGGTGAGATTATGGCTACCCTAAGAAGCAGCTCACTAAAGGTGGGTGCTATGGCACTGCAGGTTGACCCTCAGGACCTGGGCAGGCAGTGCCATCAATCAGGACTGCTGGGAAAAAAAAGCATGAGTGAGTGAAGAACTTCATCAAATTATGATGATGATAGCATACATTAAACAAATACAGTGACTAGAAGTAGTCCTTGAATAACATAGTGTGCACTGTGGTGGTGCTGTGGATGAGAAATGAGCTTATGAACTGACAAGCTTCGTATGTATCCTTTCAAAATGACATTCAGACAAAATTTTAATGAGGTAGGGAGTATAGTTATAAATCTAATAAGAGTCAGTTAAGATGAGATTTTAAATTCTATACAGTATTTATACAAATAAACTGTTTATGTATATACATATTTATATGTATATATGTAGAATTTATATCTATCACACATGATAGATATATGTATGCATATATATGTGTTATATACTATATATATATACATACATATATACATATATATATGTATATATATATATATATATATATATATTTGTGTGTGTGTGTATACAAAACCTACTAGATAAAAGTTTAATAGGTATTTTGAATGGCTTTATGGTTGTAATAATTGATTTAATTACTTGTATAGTGTTACTAAAGTACCCTTTACTCTTCTTATCACATATCTGTAATCATTATATAGAGATAGATAGATAGATAGATAGATAGATAGATAGATAGATAGATAGATGGTAGATGATAGGATTATTGTAGTGCTATATTATTTCAGAATAGCAGAAGTCCCAACAATTTCCAAGGAGTCGCAGCCCAGTGACTCTGCATGGCCTGCGCCCTCAGTATTGTACATGGGAAGCTGCTTGCCTGCCTGCCAAATATGTTTCACCTCTAATCGTTGTTATAAAACTGTTTCTCCTCCTTTTGTCCTGTGACTTCATCATAGTGGGCGTTTTCAGTGTATGTTATAGCAATTCTGGATAAGCATAACCTTTCTTTGTTGATGTTATTTTTTGTTGTTGTTGTTATCTGCTTACTATTTTAGAAAAATTTCTTCATGGAATATTTTGCTGACATCTATAAACCACAACCACAGTGCCATAAATATGTTGCAGCCTCTGATGTTATAGGGAGTGCTGACTTGAGGCAGGTGCCCTGTTCATGACCCTGTGGTAGTGGTGTTGGACAGGGCTCTCCTTATCAACTCTGGTCTGTGTTAAGATGGGTGCATTTGTGTTGTTGCTCCAGTCATCAATATTACTCAGTGACAAGTGCCTGCCTCTCCTTTGTTGTCACAATTCTTCCATATCTGGTCTGATTTCTTTTTTTTTTATTTTTTATTTTGTATTTGTTTGTTTGTTTTTAATTATGTATATGCGGTGGTATATGTACTTGAGTGCAGAAACTTGTGGAAGCCAAGGGTTTTTAATCCCCTTGAGCCTGATTTATAGATAGTTATTGGCTACCTTATACAGGTTCTGGAAACGGAACTTAGACCTTCTGCAATAACTGTATGTGTTCTTAACCACTGAGCCATCTTTCCAGTCCAATTATTTTTTCTTTTTTTTTTTTTTGATTTTTTTCTTTCCATTTTTATTAGGTATTTAGCTCCTTTACATTTCCAATGCTATATCAAAAGTCCCCCATACCCACCCACCCCTACTCCCCTACCCACCCACTCCCCCTTTTTGGCCCTGGCGTTCCCCTGTACTGGGGCATATAAAGTTTGAGTGTCAAATGGGCCTCTCTTTTCAGTGATTGCCAACTAGGCCATCTTTTGATACATATGCAGCTAGAGTCAAGAGCTCCGGGGTACTGGTTAGTTCATAATGTTGTTCCACCTATAGGGTTGCAGATCCCTTTAGCTCCTTGGGTACTTTCTCTAGATCCTCCATTGGGAGCCCTGTGATCCATCCATTAGCTGACTGTGAGCATCCACTTCTGTGTTTGCTAGGCCCTGGCATAGTCTCACAAGAGACAGCTACATCTGGGTACTTTTGATAAAATCTTGCTAGTATATGCAATGGTGTCAGCGTTTGGATGCTGATTATGGGGTGGATCCCTGGATATGGCAGTCTCTACATGGTCCATCCTTTCATCTCAGCTCCAAACTTTGTCTTTGTAACTCCTTCCATGGGTGTTTTGTTCCCAATTCTAAGGAGGGTCATAGTGTCCACACTTCAGTCTTCATTCTTCTTGAGTTTCATGTGTTTAGCAAATTGTATCTTATATCTTGGGTATCCTAGGTTTGGGGCTAATATCCACTTATCAGTGAGTACATATTGTGTGAGTTCCTTTGCGAATGTGTTACCTCACTCAGGATGATGTCCTCCAGGTCCATCCATTTGGCTAGGAATTTCATAAATTCATTCCTTTTAATAGCTGAGTAGTACTCCATTGTGTAGATGTACCACATTTTCTGTATCCATTCCTCTGTTGAGGGGCATCTGGGTTCTTTCCAGCTTCTGGCTATTATAAATAAGGCTGCTATGAACATAGTGGAGCATGTGTCCTTCTTACCAGTTGGGGCATCTTCTGGATATATGCCCAAGAGAGGTATTGCTGGATCCTCCGGTAGTACTATGTTCAATTTTCTGAGGAACGGCCAGAATGATTTCCAGATTGGTTGTACAAGCCTGCAATCCCACCAACAATGGAGGAGTGTACCTCTTTCTCCACATCCACGCCAGCATCTGCTGTCACCTGAATTTTTGATCTTAGCCATTCTGACTGGTGTGAGGTGGAATCTCAGGGTTGTTTTGATTTGCATTTCCCTGATGATTAAGGATGTTGAACATTTTTTCAGGTGCTTCTCTGCCATTCGGTATTCCTCAGGTGAGAATTCTTTGTTCAGTTCTGAGCCCCATTTTTTAATGGGGTTATTTGATTTTCTGAAGTCCACCTTCTTGAGTTCTTTATATATGTTGGATATTAGTCCCCTATCTGATTTAGGATAGGTAAAGATCCTTTCCCAATCTGTTGGTGGTCTCTTTGTCTTATTGACAGTGTCTTTTGCCTTGCAGAAACTTTGGAGTTTCATTAGGTCCCATTTGTCAATTCTCGATCTTACAGCACAAGCCATTGCTGTTCTGTTCAGAAATTTTTCCCCTGTGCCCATATCTTCAAGGCTTTTCCCCACTTTCTCCTCTATAAGTTTCAGTGTCTCTGGTTTTATATGAAGTTCCTTGATCCACTTAGATTTGACCTTAGTACAAGGAGATAAGTATGGATCGATTCGCATTCTTCTACATGATAACAACCAGTTGTGCCAGCACCAATTGTTGAAAATGCTGTCTTTCTTCCACTGGATGGTTTTAGCTCCCTTGTCGAAGATCAAGTGACCATAGGTGTGTGGGTTCATTTCTGGGTCTTCAATTCTATTCCATTGGTCTACTTGTCTGTCTCTATACCAGTACCATGCAGTTTTTATCACAATTGCTCTGTAGTAAAGCTTTAGGACTGGCATGGTGATTCCACCAGAAGTTCTTTTATCCTTGAGAAGATTTTTTGCTATCCTAGGTTTTTTGTTATTCCAGACGAATTTGCAAATTGCTCCTTCCAATTCGTTGAAGAATTGAGTTGGAATTTTGATGGGGATTGCATTGAATCTGTAGATTGCTTTTGGCAAGATAGCCATTTTTACGATGTTGATCCTGCCAATCCATGAGCATGAGAGATCTTTCCATCTTCTGAGATCTTCTTTAATTTCTTTCTTCAGAGATTTGAAGTTTTTATCATACAGATCTTTCACTTCCTTAGTTAGAGTCACGCCGAGATATTTTATATTATTTGTGACTATTGAGAAGGGTGTTGTTTCCCTAATTTCTTTCTCAGCCTGTTTATTCTTTGTATAGAGAAAGGCCATTGACTTGTTTGAGTTTATTTTATATCCAGCTACTTCACCGAAGCTTTCACAAAATAGAAGTAGAAGGTACTATACCCAACTCATTTTATGAAGCCACTATTACTCTGATACCTAAACCACAGAAAGACCCAACAAAGATAGAGAACTTCAGACCAATTTCTCTTATGAATATCGATGCAAAAATCCTCAATAAAATTCTCGCTAACCGAATCCAAGAACACATTAAAGCAATCATCCATCCTGACCAAGTAGGTTTTATTCCAGGGATGCAGGGATGGTTTAATATACGAAAATCCATCAATGTAATCCATTATATAAACAAACTCAAAGACAAAAACCACATGATCATCTCGTTAGATGCAGAAAAAGCATTTGACAAGATCTAACACCCATTCATGATAAAAGTTTTGGAAAGATCAGGAATTCAAGGCCCATACCTAAACATGATAAAAGCAATCTACAGCAAACCAGTAGCCAACATCAAAGTAAATGGAGAGAAGCTGGAAGCAATCCCACTAAAATCAGGGACTAGACAAGGCTGCCCACTTTCTCCCTACCTTTTCAACATAGTACTTGAAGTATTAGCCAGAGCAATTCAACAACAAAAGGAAATCAAGGGGATACAAATTGGAAAAGAGGAAGTCAAAATATCACTTTTTGCAGATGATATGGTCTGATTTCATGTGAGCCATTTCAATGAAGTAAATTAGGAAGGGGAGGTTCTCACTTTATATTTAATCCTTTGTTTTCTTTGCTTTATGTCCATATATTATAATTTTGAACTTATGTTTTTTTTTTCTTTCCCAACTCTAGGTATTAGCTAATTCTTTCACTGGTTCTCTTGGTCAGTCAGCTTACAGCCATCAGGAAAAGTAAGTCTTCTCTTCTTAACAGTGCAATATCTATTTTCCTGAAAGTTACTATGAACTTTCCACTGAAAATAACACACACAAAAATAATGTTTCCTTGTTTACATTGCTTATTTCAGAGACAATAGCTAATGCAGTTGATAAGCCAGACTCAGCTACATTACACTCTTGCACTGCAGTTTTAATTTTTTCAGTTACTAAGATGCAGCGTATGACGATATTTGACTCTTTTACGGTTGAATAAACAGCAATAGTCTGGTGCCATGAAGTAAGAGATGATCTCTCACTTTGGGTACAAAAAGGCTCTTTGCACTTTATGTTTCTTGTTGTTTTTTTAGAAATCTTGAAACTCTGTCTTGAGATGACGTTTTCTGTCATAAGAGCATGTGGAATTTTGAATCCTTAACATAGGTCAATGGCTTTACATGCACCTGAAGTTCACAGAGTAAATTCTGTTATGCTATGATTATTTCTGCAGAGAAGACAAAGTCATATTTCTCAGGAGTGGGGAGGACTTTAAGAGTGTCTTTTCTTCCTAACTATGGTGACACGTAGAAGAAACAATTTCATACAAGCCCAGGTTGTTGAACTTAGAATCTATTCTGGTTCTTTACATGAGCATAATTGAGAACTAACAGAGTAGCCACATTGTGACAATTCATAGAAACTATATTCTTGGAACCTGGTGCACTATTTGCAGGCAACTACACTGAAGACTTCCCTCTTCCATAGAAACTCTTTTCTGCCTATATAACCTCCAGGAGCAGCTCCTGGTTCACTTAAAATCGTTGTGAGTTTGTGTAACTTGTAACTTCCTTACTTCAGGAGGGAATGTGTCAGTAACGGGAGACATAGATACAGAGCACCATTAAATGGTATATAAGAACTCCATGACAAATATACATGAATAATTATCTCAATGGTGTGGTGAAAGCTCTGACACATGACAGGAAAATATATAGATAAGTAAATATTCAAATGAGATGATAAATTCGCTAACGAAATTATTGATGGATCTGGGGATATTAGGGAATATTACTCACTATGTACCATTACAGAAGTATATATTCAAGTTACAAGCATGATGCTAAGAAATGTAAGGTACAAACAATTGATATTTAAAATTATTATCATTATTTATTTATCTTTAAATATTATTGGTAGGAGTGTTATTTGTTAAGAGAGGGGGGGAGAGAGAGAGAGAGAGAGAGAGAGAGAGGGAGAGAATAAAAGAAAAACAAGAGCAAATAAATAAACACAAACTTTAAAGTTTTCATAAGCTCATGGGTTGTGAATAAGTGTTATTTCAGTTTATTCTGCACACTGAGGTCAGGAGTAAAAGAGCCATCAATGGCATGGTTTCTCAATCAATGTTTTGTGATCTCCTTTACAGGGGTCATTAAAGAACATTGGAAGATGCAGAAGTATCCATTAAAATTCATATCAGTAGTAAAAATACAATTATCAAGTAGAAATTACAATAATTTTACTTTTACAGATCCTCACTACAGGAGAATATTAAAGTATAGCATTAGGAAAGTTAAGAAGCACTGCAATGTGGGATTAATAAGTCCATCATACCTCTCAGCACATGTTTGTAATTAATTTTACCACATAGTGTGCTGCTTTAATTATCCGTGTTATGCCTGTCAGTATTTCTCAATTTTTTTTTCATGAATTTTGTAGTCTCTAGAAAGACAGTCCTGCTTTTGGCTGATTTCTTTGTACAGCTTTCTTTCTTTCCTTTCCCTTCTCCTTCCTTCCTTCCTTCCTTCCTTCCTTCCTTCCTTCGTTCCTTCCTTCCTTCCTTCCTTCCTTCCTTCCTTCCTCTGCCTCTGCCTCTCTCTCTCTCTCTTTCTCTCTTTCTTTTTCTTCTTTCCTTCTTTTGTTTTACTCTCTCATATATTATATCATATAGTTTCCACTCCCTCCACTCCTCTAAGTCCCACTTCTTCCCCAAACTTCACCCTCCCTAGATTTACTTCTTCCCTTCCATTCAGAAAAGATCAGGCCTCCCAGGAATATCAGCCAAACAGTTCATAACAAGATACAACAAAACTAGGCATCAAGTCCATTACTGTTCAATGAGGCAACCAAGTATGGAAAAAAAGGTTCTAAAACCACCAAAAAGAGTCAGATACAACCCACACTCCCACAATAACACTAACCAATACAACCAAAACACCTACAAGGATCTAGATCAGACCATGTAGGTTCCATGATTGTCACTTTTGCTTCTCTGACATCCTACAAGCCTAGTTGATTCTGTTTCCATATTAGTTGACCCTGTTCTCACCTTTTCCTTGACCCCCCTGGCTTCCTTTCCATCTTCCAGGGAGTTCACTGGCCTCCCCCTAATATTTGGCTGTGGACTCTGCATTTGATCACATCATTTGCTTCATTCAGGCTTTCTCATGATGATTAGGCTAGAGACTAATCTCCTTTTATAGGAAAACATCGTTAGGAATCATATCATCATCATCATCATCATCATCATCATCATCATCATCATCATCATCTGGTCAGTCATTAGGTGGGGCCACTTCTACAAGTTCTGCTGCAGTGTAAACTCCCTGGAATTTATTATGGTGACTCTAGCAAAGACTCACAGAAATGGCACACAGTGGTCAGGGAGGGTTGTTGAGCCTGAATCCATCATCTTCTGATATTAGACAGATTTCCAGTGGTGGGTCTGGGAGACCAAACCCAACCACCTGAGATCTACAATTTGTCCTGCCTGCAAGATAAGCTGGGATAAAGTTGATGCAAGTTTCCCTAGTCTAATTGCTAAATATCCTTTAAAAGACCATGCTGGGGTGAAAGGAAGCTACTACAGATTAACTGAAAAGGGGTTTGTATACGTTTACTTTTTTCCATTTTTCCATAATTCCTGCAGGCTATTATGGAACCATTGGTTTTGAAAAACTAAATATGAGATTTGGCACTAGAAAAATAAAATGTTGCTTTAAAATCTTGCCAGATGGCATGAAGTGAATTGGTTAGAAGGGGGACCCACTCAACCCTGATGAGGATTCCTGTCCCTAAATTCCTGAACAATCAGTCATAACTTTGTGACTTGGGCTCTCTGGGGCTCCTCTGAATAGCTTTGGGGCTTGAATCTTTCCAGAGTCCTTCAGACAATCTGAATGAGACAAACTGAGTGGCTTTCAATTAATCAGTCTCAGAAGCTAGTGGGAATGGGTGATAGTCAGAACAACCTTTCAATGCCAAAAGAATGGTGTAAATAAATTCAGTATTTTACCGAAACCTAAAGCTACATCAGAAAGGATGGCCTTAACTGAGCATCTTTTGTCGTTGGATATTTTTTTATGTGTGATATTTAGACTCCATCTTCTCAACTTAAGTGTCCTAGATGATTCAACAGTGTATCTATATTATGTATATGAGGCACCAGAAGTGTGAGAAAATATTAGTTGTTAAGTAAAAGTTAAAATACTGGCTAAATATTACTATAATCCAAGGATTTTATTTCTCTCTACAATATTTTGAAACATTTTCTCTAAATTAATTGGAAGAAAAATATCTGTGAAAATATTCTAACACAATTTCAGTTTAACGAGGTTTACTGGGACTTACATAAAAATATAGACAATATGTAGATATGAAGAATGCTAATGCATTCAATACTGTAAAGGTCCCCCCATGCCTTTCTATGTGGGCAGTGTGCACTGGGACCAGGAGAGAGCATTGGTTATCTTGGAGCTGAAATCATAGGTGTAAGCAACCCAATTGAGCATGTGGACCAGAACTCCTGTCCTCTGCAAGAGCAGCAAGGGCCCTTAACTGTTGAGGTATCTCTCCAACTATCCATACTCTACTGTGTATTCTAAAAAGAAGTAATATTTAAGATAAATGTAGCTTTCGCTTTAAAGAGAAGTTCTCCCAATATTGTATGCCTTAGTATGAGTTGGAGTCAGTAAAGGTTTAAATTCTTAGCAGCATTACTACAAAGAATTTCTAATGAAAACCAGTAGGTTATCATTTCATTGACTTGAAGTTGAAAAACTTAATTCAATATATTATAAATTCTTTTCCATTTAAGAAGATATGGAATGAATAATGACAATTTATTCCTGAGACTCATGGCCAGATCATGCGTATATTAAACATTTGAAGAGAATAAGAATCAATTTACAGACATGCTGGAGATTAGTTCAACTGCATCATGGGACAAAACTCTACTTACAACCTACAGAGCAGTATATTTTCTGTGCTCCCCTAAAATACAACCACAGATTCAATAAATTCTGTGAGCATTAGGAGCTGAAGAGGCAGAAACTCAAGCCTGTGAAATCCTACTGTGGGATCTGCTGTCACTTGTTTAAAGCCAAAGTTCTCACAAATGTTGCAGCCAGGATTCACTCATTGAGAAGATATCTTCAGTATCACAAATGCATCTCTTTAATGCAGGATGCTGCTTTATGTCTGGAGCTGGAATTTGGTAACACATCCACAGATCCAGGCCATGATATTCAGCAAGCTGTTTTATTGCACTGATAGTGGGTTTAAGGTATATTTATGGTTTATAAATTGATTTAATATATTTTATTTTAACAATACATGTAAAATAGATGAAGTTACTTGGACTTTTATTTGTATAGTTTATTAAGGGTGAAATTTGAATACTACAATGAAGCAGAATCTTAAAAATCTGCAATCATTAGAACACTAGAGTGTTCTAAGTGATTTAATTTCTGTCACTTTCAGCTACTGTGTTTTTTTTATTAGACATTTTCTTTATATACATTTCAAAGGCTATCCCCTTTCTTGGTCTCCCTCCAAAAACCCCCTCCCCTTATCTGCTTCCCCATCACCCTGTTCACCAACCCACCCACTCTTGCTTCCTGGTCCTGGCATTCCTCTACACTGGAGCATAGCACATTCACAGGACAAAGGGCCTGTCCTTCCATTGATGACCCAGTAGGCCATACTCTGCTGCATATGTAGGTGGAGCCATGAGTCCCACCATGCCTATTCTTTGGTTGATGGTTTAGTCTCTGGGAACTCTGGGGGTAGTGGTAGTTTATATTGCTTTTCCTCCTATGGAGCTGAAAACCCCTTCAACTCCTTGGGTCTTTTCTCTAGCTCCTTCATTGGGGACTCTGTGCTCAGTCAAATGGGTGGATGTGAGCATCTCCTTCTGTACTTGTCAGGCACTGTCAGAGCCACTCAGGGAACAGCTATTTCATCCTCCTGCCAGCAAGAACTTGTTGACATCCACAATAGCGTCTGGGTTTGGTGATTGTATATGGGATAGATGCCCAGGTGGGGCAGTCTCTGGATTGCCTTTCCTTCAATCTCTGCCCCACACTTTGTCTCTGTAACTACTTCCATGGGTATATTGATTCCCCTTAAAAGAAGGATCTAAGTATCCACACTTTGGTCTTCCTTCTTTTCCAGTTTCACGTGGTTTGTGAGTTGTATCTTGGGTATTCTGAGATTCTAGGTTAATATCCATTTATCAGTAAGTGCATGTCATGTGTGTTCTTTTGTGATTGGGTTACCTCACTCAGGATGATATACTCCACATCCATTCATTTGCCTAAGAATTTCATAAATCCATTGTTTTTTATAACTGAGTTGTACTACATTGTGTAAATGTACCACATTTTATATCCAACCCTCTGTTGAGGGACATCTGGGTTCTTTCCAGCTTATTTATATTATAAATAAGGAAGCTATGAACATAGTGGAGGATGTGTCCAAATTACCTGTTGGAGCATATTTTGGGTATAGGCCCAGGAGTGGTATTGCTAGGTCTTCAGGTAGTACTATGTCCAAATTTCTGAGGAATTGCCAAACAGATTTCCAGAATGGTTGTACCAACTTGCAATCATACCAGCAACTAAGGAGTGTTCCTCTTTCTCCACATCCTCACCAGCATTTGCTGTCACCTGAGGTTTTGATCTTAGTTATTCTTACTGGTGTGAGGTAAAATCTTAGGGTTATTTTGATTTGCATTTCCCTGACAACTAAGGATGGTGAACATTTTACATACTTCTCAGCCATTCGGTATTCCTCAGTTGAGACTTCTTTGTTTAGCTCAGTACCCCATTTTTTAATAGGGTTATTTGTTTCTCAGGACTGTAACTTCTTGAGTTTTTTGTATATATTGGATATTAACCCTCTATCAGATTTATATTGGTAAAGATATTTCCCAATCTCTTGGTTGCCTATTTGTCATATTGATAGTGTAATTGCCTTACAGAAACTTTGCAAATTTATTAGGTCCCATTTGTAGATTCTTGACCTTACAACACAAGACATTGGTGTTAAGTTCAAGAAATTTCCTCTATTCCCATATCTTTAAGGCTCTTCCCCACTTTCTCCTCTATAAGTTTCAGTATACATCCTGTTTTATGTGGAGGTCCTTGATCTACTTGGAGTTGAGCTATGGATAAGAAGATAAGAATGGATTGATTTCCATTCTTCTACATGCTAAATGCCAGTTGAGTATCATTGCATCAATATTCATAAGCAAAATTTCTCTGTAGTTCTCTTTCTTTGTTGAGTCTTTGTGTGGTTGAGGTATCAGAGTGATTTTGACTTCATAGAATGAATTGGGTAGAGTACCTTCTGTTTCTATTTTGCGGAATAGTTTGAGGAGTATTGGTGTTAGGTCTTCTTTGAAGGTCTGATAGAACTCTGCACAAAATACATCAGGTCCTGGGCTTTTGTTGTTGTTGTTGTTGGGAGACTATTAATGACTGTTTCTACTTCCTTAGGGTATATGCGACTCTTTAGATTTTTAATCTGATCCTGATTTGACTTTGGTGTCTCTCTAGAAATTTGTCCATTTCATCCAGGTTTTCCAGTTTTGTTGCATATGAGCTTTTGTAGTAAGATCTGATGGGTTTTTTGTTTGTTTGTTTCTGTTTCTGTTGTTGTGTCTCCCTTTTCATTTCTGATTTTGTTGATTAGGATACGGTCTCTGTGTGCTCTAGTTAGTCTGGCTAACGGTTTATCTATTTTGTTGGTTTTCTCAAAGAACCAGCTCCAGGTTTGGTTGATTCTTTATTATAGTTCTTTTTTGTTTCCACTCGATTGATTTCAGCCCTGAGTTTGATTATTTCTTGTCATCTACTCCTCTTGGGTGGATTTTCTGCTTTTTCTTCTAGAGCCGTCAGGTATGCTGTCAGGCAGCTAATGTATGCTCTCTTCAGTTTTTTTGGAGACACTCAGAGCTTTGAGATTTCCTCTTAGGACTGATCTCATTGTGCCCCTTAAGTTTTGGGATGTCGTGGCTTCCTTTTCTTTAAACTCTAAAAAGTCTTTAATTTCTTTCTTTACTTCTTCCTTGACCAGTTTATCACTGAGTAGAGTGTTGTTCAGCTTCTGTGTGCATGTAGGCTTTCTATTATTTATGGTATTATTGGAGATCAGCCTTAGTGCATCATGATTTGATAGGATGCAAGGGATAATTTTAATCTTCTTGAATCTGTTGAGGCCTGTTTTGTGACCAATTATATGGTCAATTTTGGAGAAGGTACCATGAGTTGCTGAGAAGAAGGTATATCCTTTTGTTTTAGGATAAAATGTTCTGTAGATATCTGTTAGATCCATTTGTTTCATAACTTCTGTTAGTTTCACTGTGTCCCTGTTTAGTTTCTGTTTCCATGATCTGTCCATGGTGTGTTGAAGTCTCCCACTATTATTGTGTGAGGTGCAATGTGTGCTTTGAGCTTTACTAAAGTTTCTTTAATGAATGTGGGTGCCCTTGAATTTTGACTTACTGCTTTTAATATTCTTTCTTTGTTTTGTACATTTGGTGTTTTGACTACTATGTGATGGGAAGACTTTCTTTTCTGGTCCAGTCAATTTGGAGTTCTTTAGGCGTCTTGTATGTTCATGGGCATCTATTTCTTTAGGTTAGAGGAGTTTTCTTCTATAATTTTGGTGAAGTAGTTTATTGGCTCTTTACTTTAGAAATCTTTGCTCTCCTCTATACCTATCATCCTTAGGTTTGGTCCCTCATTGTGTTCCGAATTTCCTGGATGTTTTGGGTTAGGGTCTTTTTGCATTTTTCATTCTTTTTGTTATGTCAGTGTCTTCTATGGTATCTTCTGTACCTGAGAGTCTCTCCTCTATCTCTTTTTGTTTGTTTGTTTGTTTGTTTGTTTTTTGTTTTTTTTTTCCAAGACAGGGTTTCTCTGTATAGCCCTGGCTGTCCTGGAGCTCACTTTGTAGACCAGGCTGGCCTCAAACTCAGAAATCCGCCTGCCTCTGTCTCCCAAGTGCTGGGATTAAAGGCATGCGCCACCACGCCCGGCCTCTCCTCTATCTCTTGTTTTCTGTTGTTGATGCCTGATCTCTTTCTTAGGTTTTCTATCCAGTAGTTTCCCTTTGTTATTTCTTTATTGATTCTATTTCCAATTTTAGATGCTGGATGGTTTTGTTCAATTCCTTCGCCTATTTTGTTGTGTGTTCCTGTAATTCTTTAAGTGATTTTTGTGTTTCCTCTTTAAGGGTTTTTACTTGTTTACCTGTGTTCTCTTGTACTTCTTTAAGAGAGTTATTTATGTCTTTCTTAAAGTCCTCCACCTTCATCATGATAAGTGACTTAAGATCCATATCTTGCTTTTCTAATGTGGTAGTGTGTCCAGGACTTTCTATGGTGGGAGAATTGGGTTCTGATGATGCCAAGTAACCTTGGTTTTTGTTGCTTCTGTTCTTATGCTAGCCTGTCACCATATGATTATCTCATGTGCTATCAGCCTTTTCTGTATCAGATTGGAGCCTGTCCTTCCTGTAATCTTGGTTGAGTCAGAACTCCTCAGATCTGGCTCCTCCGTGATTCTGTGATTCCAGGATCCTGTGACCCAGAGATTCTGGGTTTGTCAGAGTTCCTGGGAGGCAAGCTGCCTTTGAGATTCTGAGATCCTGATGTGACCAAGCTCCTAGGATCCTGGGATCCTGGAATCCTAAGATCCTGTATGTGTTAGAGTGCCCAGGAGTGGAGAGTCCTCTCCTCTGGGGACCATGGGACTGTCTGACAAGATTGTGCCCAAGGTAGAGCAGCACTGACCAGAAGCATGTATTATGTTTTAACCCTCCACATTTTAAATCAACATTTTGTTAATAATTTATAATGTATCAACTACATTCTTCCCCCTACTCTTGTTTTTATCTTATTATCTTAAATAACCATACTTTTCTAGGCATAAAATTATAAAATCTTGGAAATAAACCTGATATGTTAATATACCTGGTCTATTAAAATATTTTATGATTTTTAACTTAAATTTGTACAATATTCCCTTGCTATATGTTAGAGTATTATTGCCCTTTAATTTTGAGAATAAAAAGCAACTTGTGAAGATTAGCTATGTCTCAAAAAAATACAGAGGGAGAGGTAAGTGTTTTAATGTGTTTTGCTCTTGCTATTGTGTTTTTATAATGATGGTGATGATGGGGATGATGAATGTGCATGTATATGTATGTGAGTGTGTGTTATTGTGCATATATATTTTATATTTTTGTGTGTATCTCTCTGTGTGGAGTATATATAAATAAGATATAAAAAATCACGTTTTAAATGTTTGTAAAATTGCTTTGTATTGCTGTTTTGCTGTCTATGCAGAACATTCCAGATTGTCTTTCCACTCAGATGGAGCTGTATCTGACAGATCAGGAACAGCACAATGGTCAACTCTAGTATTGCCATCTGCTTTTACATACAAATTAAGTTACACTTTTTTATGTTTTATTTACTTTTTATAAAGAAAATGATCAAATTATGATATGAATTTACATATTTATCAGCTAGCTTAATTTTTTTATTACATATTTTCCTCAATTACATTTCCAATGCTATCCCAAAAGTCCCCCACACCCTACCCCCCTTACTCCCCTACCCACCAATTCCCATTTTTTGGCCCTGGCGTTCCCCAGTACACGGGCATATAAAGTTTGCCTCAAATGGACCTCTCTTTCCAGTGATGGCCAACTAGGCCATCTTTTGATAGATATGCAGCTAGAGTCAAGAGCTCCAGGGTATTGGTTAGTTCATAATGTTGCATCTACAGGGTTGCAGATCTCTTTAGTTCCTTGGATACTTTCTCTAGCTCCTCCATTGGGGGCCCTGTGATCCATCCAATAGCTGACTTTGAGCATCCACTTCTGTGTTTGCTAGGCACCGGCCTAGTCTCACAAGAGACATCTATATCATGGTCCTTGCAACAAACGCTTGCTAGTGTATGCAATGGGGTTATTGTTTGGAGGCTAATTATGGGATGGATCCCTGGATATGGCAGTCTCTAGATGGTCCATCCTTTTCTCTCAGCTCTAAACTTTGTCTCTGTAACTCCTTCCATGGGTGATTGTTTCCAATTCTAAGAAGGGGCAAAGTGTCCACACTTTGGTCTTCGTTCTTCTTCAGTTTCATATGTTTTGCAAATTGTACCTTATATCTTGCTATAGTAAGTTTCTGGGCTAATATCCATTTATTAGTGAGTACATATTGTGTGAGTTCCTTTGGGATTGTGTTACTTCACTCAGGATGATGCCCTCCAGGTCCAACCATTTGCCTAGGAATTTCATAAATTCATTCTTTTTAATAGCTGAGTAATACTCCATTGTGTAAATGTTCCACATTTTTTTTGTATCCATTCCTCTGTTGAGGGGCATCTGGGTTCTTTCCAGCTTCTGGCTACTATAAATGAGGCTTCTATGAACATAGTGGAGCATGTGTCCTTCTTACTGGTTGGGACATCTTCTGGATATATGCCCAGGAGAGGTATTGCAGGATCCTCTGGTACTACTATGTCCAATTTTCTGAGGAACCACCAGACTGATTTCCAGAGTGGTTGTACAAGCTTGCAATCCCACCAACAATGGAGGAGTGTTCCTCTTTCTCCACATCCTCGCCAGCATCTGCTGTCACCTGAATTTTTCATCTTAGCCATTCTGACTGGTGTGAGATGGAATGTCAGGGTTCTTTTAATTTGCATTTCTCTGATGATTAAGGAAGTTGAACATTTTTTCAGGTGCTTCTCACCCATTAGGTATTCCTCGGGTGAGAATTTTTTGTTTAGCTCTGAGCCCCATCTTTTAATGGGGTTATTTGATTTTCTGGAGTCTACCCTATTGAGTTCTTTATATATATTGGATATTAGTCCCCTATCTGATTTAAGATAGGTAAAGATCCTTTCCCAATCTGTTGGTGGCCTTTTTGTTTTACTGACGGTGTCTTTTGCCTTGCAGAAACTTTGCAGTTTCATGAGGTCCCATTTGTCAATCCTTGATCTTACAGCACAAGGCATTGCTGTTCTATTCAGGAATTTTTCCCCTGTGCCCATATCTTCAAGGCTTTTCCCCACTTTCTCCTCTATAAGTTTCATTGTCTCTGGTTTTATGTGAAGTTCCTTGATCAACTTAGATTTGACCTTAGTACAAGGAGATAGGAATGGATCAATTCGCATTCTTCTACATTATAACAACCAGTTGTGCCAGCACCATTTGTTGAAAATGCTGTCTTTCTTCCACTTGATAGTTTTAGCTCCCTTGTTGAAGATCAAGTGACCATAGGTGTGTGGGTTCATTTCTGGGTCTTCAATTCTATTCCATTGGTCTAATTGTCTGTCACTATACTAGTACCATGCAGTTTTTTTTTTTTTATCACAATTGCTCTGTAGTAAAGCTTTAGGTCAGGCATGGTGATTCCACCAGAGGTTCTTTTATCATTCAGAAGAGTTTTTGCTATCCTGGGTTTTTTGTTATTCCAGATGAATTTGCAGATTGCTCTTTCTAATTCTTTGAAGAATTGAGTTGAAATTTTGATGGGGATTGCATTGAATCTGTAGATTGTTTTTGGCAAGATAGCCATTTTTACAATGTTGATCCTGCCAATCCATGAACATGGGAGATTTTTCCATCTTCTGAGATCTTCTTTAATTTCTTTCTTCAGAGACTTGAAGTTTTTATCATACAGATCTTTCACTTCCTTAGTTAGAGTCACTCCAAGATATTTTATATTATTTGTGACTATTGAGAAGGGTGTTGTTTCCCTAATTTATTTCTCAGCCTGTTTATTCTTTGTGTAGAGAAAGGCCATTGACTTATTTGAGTTAATTTTATATCCAGCTACTTCACCGAAGCTGTTTATCAGGTTTACAAGTTCTCTGGTGGAATTTTTAGGTTCACTTATATATACTATCATATCATCTGCAAAAAGTGATATTTTGACTTCATCTTTTCCAATTTTTATCCCCTTGATCTCCTTTTTTTGTCAAATTGCTCTCGATAGGACTTCAAGTACAATTTTGAATAGGTAGGGTGAAAGTGGGCAGCCTTGTTTAGTCCTGATTTTAGTGGGATTCTTCAAGCTTCTTACCATTTACTTTGATGTTGCCTACTGGTTTGCTGTAGATTGCTTTTTATCATGTTTATGTATGGGCCTTGAATTCCTGATCTTTCCTAGACTTTTATCATGAATGGGTGTTGGATTTTGTCGAATGCTTTTTCCACACCTAACGAGATGATCATGTGGTTTTTGTCTTTGAGTTTGTTTATATAATGGATTACATTATATGGATTTTCATATATTAAATCATCCCTGCGTCCCTGGAATAAAACCTACTTGGTCAGGATGGATGATTGCTGTAATGTGTTCTTGGATTCAGGTAGCGAGAATTTTATTGAGTATTTTTGCATCGATATTCATAAGGGAAATTCGTCTGAAGTACTCTATCTTTGTTGGATCTTTCTGTGGTTTAGGTATCAGAGTAATTTTGGCTTCATAGAATGAGTTGGGTATAGTACCTTCTAATTCTATTTTGTGGAATAGTTTGTGCAGAACTGGAATTAGATCTTCTTTGAAGGTCTGGTAGAACTCTGCACTAAACCCATCTGGTCCTGGGCTTTTTTTGGGTGGCAGACTATTAATGACTGCTTCTATTTCTTTAGGTGATATGGGACTGTTTAGATTGTTAACTTGATCCTGATTTAACTTTGGTACCTGGTATCTGTCTAGAAATTTGTCCATTTCATTCAGGTTTTCCAGTTTTGTTGAGTATAGCCTTTTGTAGAAGGATCTGATGTTGTTTTGGATTTCTTCAGGATCTGTTGTTATGTCTCCTTTTTCATTTCTGATTTTGTTAATTAGGATGTTGTCCCTGTGCCCTCTAGTGAGTCTTGCTAAGGCTTTATCTATATTGTTGATTTTCTTAAAGAATCAACTCCTCATTTGATTAACTAGCTTAATTTCTAACTAAAATAATAATTCTACAACAAGATACTACCTTTACTGTCTGTGCATTATCTAAACTGGAATGATGTCTGACAATCTAGTGCAGTCATGAGAATCACACTTGATAGAAAGGTAATAGACTATAACAAATTGCCCTCATGTCTTTTAAAATTATGCACTCTGCTTATTTTATTTATGTTGCTTGATGTATTGATGATATGTAGGTTGCCGGTAATTCTTTGCAAGGGATTTTATTTTATTGTAGAATTATATTGATTTGTGTTATGTGAACAAATATTTGCAGAATTGTGAACAATAATGGTTTAAAACCTTTAAGTTGTTTATATAATGTGATACAATTAGACTTTAAACTTACAACCTTCATTCGTAGCTTTGATTACATTAAATGAACCCATGGCTTTTGGTTTCTTTGAGAACAGTTTTCTCAGTACATTCATCAGATTTTCCTACAGGGGTAAAGGAGAGACATGGGTCATTGAGGTAGAGGGACAGACATGGAGGGAGTGTGCTTGAGTTAAGGACACTACTTAAGAAGTGTATATCTGCAATAAAGTTCACAAATGAGGACACTGGATTCTGAGGACTTCACCATGCAGGAATCCTATGTGTGAATGCCATCTAATGATGAGGGACTTTGAGAGCCAATCTGGTTTACACCTTCAACAGCAAGGTGGCCTGTTACTGGCTATCTGAAAACAGTTGGTCTTTCTCTAAGAAAGAATGTAAAACTCTTGATTGACTAAACCATCAGCTGTATGCATATATAAACACAAATATATACAGAAAGAAGCATAACAGCATGAAAGTTAGTGGAAACCAAGTCTGAAATGGCTCCCTGACCTGACACTTAGCCCTCAGATGGCCTATGAGCAAAGAGAATCATTGAAGAGCCTATGGAGAGAACACAGCCAAGCCACCTGTAATAAGAAGTAATCGCTTATTTACATTGGTGATAAAAGAAACACATTGCATTACACTTTGCCAGCACTTACTAATATACGTTTTACCTTTTCTTTTTTTAAAAAATACCTGCAAGGGGCGTTATATAAATCAGGAAAAACTTGTCATACAATGCTCGTCTTCTGACTCTACAGCACTGCATGTCTCTTGAGCCTCTTTCAGAAGACAGTAGCTGTGCATACATATCCTCACAGAGACTGGTATATGTGATGCTTTGAAACTGAGACTTGACTGCAATAGCAATACTATTCTGTCCACAGTAACTTGAAGAGACTCATGTTCTTTCCACTATGTCTCCTGAATAGTCTATGTGTTCCTATCTGCTCCTAGCTGGAATGCTGGAATGTGTCATCTTTAGAATATAGGCTTCTATAGCTGTCACATGCCACCGGAGGTAGCACGGATTAGCAGGCAATATTTTGACATGGGCAGTACATGAAATTTATGTATTTGTGGGCAGATAAATAATGTAAGAGATATATTCAACATGAGGATGTTATTAGACATCACTTCCAGAAGAGCTAATAAAACTGTCATTCACCTTCCTCTTACCCATGTTGTTCTCATATTGAATAATGGAGAATGAAGAAAATCTTATTTTAAACAACTAGTATTAATATACATAAAATGTAGGAGAAAGGTTATTCATAGTTTCTTCACGTTGCTCACTTTCTCTCTCAGAATATTTTCTAAATCCTGAATTGCTTCCTTCCTCATAAGAATAAAGCACATATATGTTGGTTCTCACAAAAGAACACTGCAACTTGTTCACATGTGGACATTTTTGAAAATAAATGTTGTTTCTGTAAGAGTGTCATACATCTTGTGTCCTCTGCTAAAAATGTAAAATCGAGTTACTTACCAGTTTATTCATATAAGATGACACTGTGTGACAAAAGAGGGAAAGAAAGTTGATTTGCTCCATATAGGAAGGTGAGTGTCACATCCATTAAAGGACTCCCTGCAGCTTTCAGAAAAGTGAAGACTTAGTTGGGCCATGGGTGTGACAAAAAGAACATAGCAGCTTCATAAATCCCTTTGTGTAAGGAATGGGGAGAGCCCCAGGTTCACTGTTTCAGCCTTATATAACCTTAAAAGGAGAGGAAGGAGATATCTGGGGATCTCAGGAATGTTTCTGAGCAGCATCACCCTTGCCCTTTTCTGTAAGAATGAATGATAATGATCAGGACTCCAGGAGGGTGACCACAGCAGCTCTGATTTAAGACACAGTGGCCACATTCAAGCTGGATGACATGGATGTGTAATACACCCTATGTCTCATTTGAGTTTATTCCAGGTTGTGGCCTTCATAACTATTGTCTTCTTTTCCTTTTGAGTGGGGAGACCTGACAGTAACTGTACGCATGACAATTGGAAATGCCCTCCAAATTTTACATTTAACATATGAGTTCATTATGCTTTGAGGCACAGTAAATGCAAACTGGCCATTTCTCTGTAGAATTATCTTTCTTATGATCAAAACATGGGAATCAAAATCTAATTCCATCCAGGTAATTAGTGTTATGGAGTTCCATACCTATAACTTTCTCATATTTAAATGAACATAATCTGTAATTGTGATCAAAACAGAAAGAGAAGGAAGGAGAGTGCCTGTTTTTTTTTTTTTTTCCCCTGGGGGTTGTCCATCTTTAAAATAAAAATGAAAAAGCTGTCATGAATCACTACATAAAAGTTAAAGAGGTCTGAGATTAGAGTAGAATTGTAAAATAGAACACATTTAAAGTAGCTAAAAGCATTTATAATCTTTCTTAAAGGTTTTATTTCATTGTTTTGGATCTGAGGTTTACCATGTAGTTCAGGCTGGGGTGGAGCTCATGAAGTCTTATCTTGGCTGTCAGTTCCAGAATGACAGGGTTGTGAAACCACACTTAGCTTTCTTAATTTTTCACCTGATAGATAATAATTGTATACTCTTATGGAGTACAATACTATCCCTGCCAAAGCTGGAAATCCTTGAAGCTTAACCTGCACACCTGTAAAGGATATTAACCTAAAATCCCACACACAGTGTAACAGAACCTTATGGGTTTTACTTCCTTTATCGATACATCCATCCAATGATTCAATCTGTATGGTTAGCATATCTCTCATTTCCATCATTTGCTCTGAGAGCTTTCAATATCCAACACTGAAGATCAACCACACTAATAGTGGAAATTGTCAGAGGAAGTTTTGTACAGACAGCTGTGATATATTAGTTCCCCAAAATTAGTCAGAGTGTGGTTCTTACAAGAAATGGGTGTTAAACTCTTGTAAATATTGATAAATTTATATAAACTAAAATAATTAACAATTAAAAGCTATGTGAATACAGAGTATAGTGTTTAGAATATTAAAGTCAGTCAGAGACAGAGATCATTTCTGTCTCTGTGAATTCAGAGGCTGGGAACTGACCACTGGGATTCCTGAATCTAGTCTGTGTCTGCTGGACCTTCCACTATCCTTGCCAAAGCTGAAAATCCTTGAAGCTTAACCTCCACAGCTATAAAGGATATTAACCTAAAATCCTACAGAGTAACAGAACCTTATAGATTTTATTTCCTTTATTCTCAACTTCTGAAGTGCTTTATCTCATTTTTCCTTTGTCTTTCTCTCTGCTTTCTAACTAAGCTTTATTCTTTTATGTTTTGTTTGCTGTGTGTGTTTGTGTTTGTTTGCTTTTATATATGTACAGATTATGAGTAAAAGTATATGTGTAAATGTATGTGTGTATGTGTGCATGTTTTAAATATGTACACACACACACACACACACACACACACACACACACACACACACACACACAGAGGGAGCCAGTGACTAGGGGTCTTTAGTCAATGATGGCCCTGAGTTAGTGTGGATATGTCTGGGGCAAAGTCAGCTCCTGGGACACCTGGCTGGAGAAGAGAAAAATGCCATAGCTGAGCTGGTTTCCAAAATTCTTCAAGGTCTCACCAAATATAATAGAACTAACATAGCAGCCAATTAAAGCTGTACTAAGTTCATTATATTCTTCTTCCAATCATATTAGAAGTTACCTAACCCTTAAAAAAATCCCTCTATACCTGCATAAAAAGGGTCTGCAAGCCCCTCATTGTTGGCACTTTGACGAATAGTTACCCCCTGCATATGAATAATTTCTGCATAATAAACACTATTTACCTTAGCATAATATTTGGGTCTGGGGTCTTCCTTTCCCGATTCTTGGACCCTGACATATGTCTGTGTGTGTTTGTGCGTGTGTGTGTGTGTGTGTGTGTGTGTGTGTGTGTGTGTGTGTGTGTGTGTGTGTTTGTATGCTCATGTGTTGAGGTTCCTTCAAGCATCAGGATCAAAAAACTTCAAGAATCTGACTGAGTGTGTATCAAGAATTGTGGAGCTCCTTCTATGCAAACTCTGGGTGCTGAGCAGACCCAAAAGCATCTTCTGCAGGAGGACCTAATTCAGGACTTACCTGAGAGAATAAGGATTGCTATTTCAAGTAATACCAGCCAATCAGGAACTGCTGTTTAGAAGAGATGCTTTCTTGGGACCAATGGGGACACGGGTGGAGGGTATTAAAGGAGCTCGCAGCAGTGTTCAGAGAGCTTGCTCCTGTGTTTCTTACCTGCTCCTGGAGTCTGTGTTGTTAACTCTGTGCCACCTCATCTCCAACCCTCAAGGGCAGGTAAGGTCAGAAGGCAAATATATATATGATTTACTGTGAAGTATCATATATTCATATTAAATTTATCAATTAGGAAATACACTGAACTTTTTTAGTTTTCAAAATTTAGTAATGTTTGAGGGTAAAAAAGACAAGAAATTAATATCTGGTTTTAAAATTTTTATTGTCAACAAGTTCATCATTGAGTAATTTATAATTGAAAATATAAGATCCTGCAATTCTTTCATTCATGGCTATTTGATTTAACTAGGTTGGTATATAAGATTGGTCGAGTTCCACAAGTATACTTTCAAAGCAGGAATATCTTGGGACTAAGTTGTATAATTGAACTATTTAATCTCAAGAGTTCATTTCACAAGTCAGAAGTACATACTTATTCTTCTTTCTCTGTGGCCTCCTTTGCTTTTAAGACTTTGATATGACCTGGTTAATAAGATGTGGCTAATCACTTCAGTGTGACAAAGTGATTTTTAAGTGAAATCATAATCTTTTTCCTAGAAGTAAATTCTAAAGACTAGGTCTTGGGCTGTTTATTTTCAAAGTGATTTGTGTTAAAATCAGGATCATATCAATTGCGTTCATGAGAACCTGATTGTATGCTCTTAAGTATTGTGTTTCATTAGTGGCTGTGGAAAAATTATAGCTTTCTTTGAAAAGATAAAATGAAGAGATACAAACTAATCATGCACAAATGAATGTGCTCTTATCCAACACGTTATGGGTATTTGATATACATATGCTTCCATTTAAATATTCAATACTTGGTTAATGTTTCCTCTAAGTAGCATTTACAACCACCATCTACTGTTTGTTATCTCTGCCTCATTTTCTAGACTGCAGTCCATTCTGAAGCATCCTGCCCAGAATGATTCTGTTTGTTATGGTTTACACTCTCTCCCTTGTGTGTGTTTTCTATAAAACTTCTCCAACTTGATTAAATAACCAAGCTATTTTGTTGCTTGGTGTATGTTTGTCTGTTTGTTTCCCTGAGGTGGCTCATTTTTGTAAGGATGAACAAGAAGGCAAAAGGAAAATTAATGAGCTCGGAAAAATTAATGAGCTCATAAGGTTTGAAGTCTCATCCCTAACTCTTTTGGATGTGGAACTGTGAAGGTAGAATAAAAGTCAACCAATTCATAAAATATCCCTAATCTCACTACTTCTACCCATACCTAGGTCTCATCCTAAACATCTCCCAGGATACGTGCTCTTCCAGGATGAAGTGTTAGCTGAATTTTCACCTGCATTTTTATGTATAACTACACAAATCTCAAGATTTCTCGGTTTTCTTTAGTTTTCCAATACTGAGTCTTCTATACATTTTCTTATTGTGCTTACTGAAAATAAAATTATTTTTAAGATTTTCTAAAATTGTCACAACTTTAAGCTAAACTTGTATAAATAAATATTGATACTACATTTTCTTTTTGCTTATTAATTCCAGTATACTATGATAAATCAGAACATTTGGTTTGATAACTTTTCTCATATTTTCTTTTAAAATACTTTTTGTTTTTCATGTAGACATCTTTGTGTTCCTATGACTAAATATCTGATATAAATATTTATGCTGACTCATGACCCCAGATGTTTAAATCTCTCATAGAAGGCAGAGTGTGACAGAGCAGACAGGAAGCTGACAGAACGCATGCTGGAGTGTCTAGAGGAAGACACAATTCAAGGAACTATCCATAGTGACCCATTTCCTCCCCTATCACCTTGTCTTCACAATGTCATCGTTGGGAATCCATCAAAGAATTCACTGCACCATGGCCTTCATCTAACTACCCCAGTGATACCATAGTAGACACACAGAGAAGAGTGCTTTCCTGAAGTTTAGTCAGTTCTCAATTGGATCAAGTTGAGAATCAAAATAACTTTCACAGACTTCTGCATGAATTGTATTCCTAGTGACTATTAAGATGAGTTTTCTTTGGAACCCTCTGGAGTATTGGCAAAATATAGGTGAATGGTTTTCTCTGCCACATTTCCTAATACAAATCTGAATGGGATCCAAGAATTTGAGTACCTAACTCCATACCTCCTGTTCTAGGAAACATACTTTTAGAAAGACTAGAGAACACAGGCCACATATTAGAACTGGACTTTCCAATTCTACTAAATTAGTCAACAAAACTCAACTTAATATCTGTCTTTAAAGGTGGTATTAAAATGATGAAAAATAGAGAGCCAAGACTCTATTTAAAATATAATTAAAAGGCTCCTTATGAGGTATAAAATAATGTCTATCTTTAATTTGAAATTATGTTCTATAGACATTTATTTAAAAATATCATCTTAGTTTAGAATGGTTATGCCTAATAATATATTCATCCTTACTTCAGAAATTTTTGTTTATCATATTTTCAAATCTATTTCATATTTTAGACAACATTTATTTATAATGAAGTAAAATTTTGATCAATTTAAAATTGACATTTATGAAAAACTCTGGTTTGGTTTGCTTGAACTCACTTGCAAACCCATCTTAAAAGCAGAGTTTGAACTTTTCTCTTTGAAGGTGTCAGCTCCCTTCAGAGGAGTGTGAGACCTGCCAAGATTCTGAGAGTACCTGAATAGAAATCTCCACAACCTCTAAGAAACAGATTTTCTATTTTGTTAATCTTATATGGTACTCAATATTATGTTAAACTGTTTCCTTATATTTTTGTTGCTTATTCCTAGTACCACCTTTCAATATAAAATCTTAAATATAAAATAATTAGTGACAAAACACAGCCACAATAAATCCAAGTCTTCTTTTAATAAATACATAATACTTTAAATACCTAATCTGTGGCCATTGTATATGGTGAAGTTCAAACATCACCACTCATACAATGAGTGAAGAATGATGATGAAGAGCCCTTCATTTGTGCTGTGATATTTCTAGATGGACATGAGCTAGAATAGAAATCATGAAATAGCAGAGATATCTCAGTAGTCAAGAGAATCATAGCACCTGCTCTTCCAGAGGTCTAGGATTCAAATCCTAGCCACACAGTTCACAATCCTTCTTAACTCCTGTCCCAAGGGTTCGGCTAGCCTTTATTTTTTTCTCTCTGGAAGGCGAAACTGCATGTGGTATGCAGGCAGGCAGAAATATTCATACAATCAATGTTTTTGGAAATAATGAAAATGTTGAATATTTTTATTATTTTAGAAATATATGCATATGTGTTTTTACAATATGTCAAATTTTTAGTCCATTTTCTATATTCTTTTTATTAAATATTTTCTTTATTTACATTTCAAATGTTATCCAATTTCCTGTTTTCTCCCCCGAAAACACCCTATCCCATTCCCCTTCCCCTGCTCTCCAACACACCCACTCATGCTTCCATGTCCTGGCATTCCCCTACACTGAGGCTTTGAGCCTTCTCAGGACTAAGAGCCTCTCCTCCCAATGATGAACACCTTGGACATCCTCTGCTACATATGCAGCTGGACCTATGGATCCCTGCATGTGTACATGTTGGGTATTTAGTCCTGGGAACTGTAGGGATACTGGTTGGCTCGTATTGTTGTTCCTCCTATGGGACTGCATGCTCCTTCAGCTCCTTTGGTTCTTTCTCTAGCTCCTCCATTGGGAACCTTGTGCTCAGTCCAGTGGTTGGTTGAGAGCATCCATCTATGTATTTGTCAGGCACTGGCAGAGCCTCTCAGGAGACAGCTGTATCAGTCTACTATT